>NC_073633.1:40855833-41158863 GCF_029407905.1 Bubalus kerabau
CTTACCCGCAGTTTCTTTCGTGGCCTCCTCCCTGGCCTTGGCCCCGGCTGCTGCAAGAGCCAAAGACGAGGCTCTTGGGGTGTCCTGCGGGCCCCTGGGTTCGGCTGCTCCCCGCCCAGTCCCCTGACAGTGTGGGCCGCCTGCTGAGCACTGCCCAGCCCGAGGCTTCACACGCAGCTGTTCCCTTCCCAGGTGAAAGTCTTCGCTTTTTTATTTTTATTTTTTATGAAAAGCTGCCGCCAGGCTGGGATGTGCCTATGCGTGCAGCGGAGAAGTCAAGACCCTTCAGATGGGTGGGAGGACACCGAGCGCGTACCTGCTGACCCGTTGCTTGTTGGAGCCGATGCCCCGTTGACCTGGCTGGCAGGGTGGTTCCCAAGAGGGAAGGGACTCTGTAGGGAGAGAGGGTTGGAAAGGTGCCTCTCACCCTGAGCCTGGGAGTCCGCCCCCACCCTCATCGTCGGGCAGATGGGGCAGGCCTGTGGGGGGGCTCTGGCATGAGACCTGGCAACACAGACCTCGGGCTGGCCTCCCATGGCTTCCTTGAGCTTCACAGCCTTCTTATCATGGGCACTGAAGAACTTGATAGGATTGGCGAGGGCCACTGTGAGATCTGGGTGCACAGGGATATGGGGGGCCTGGTAAGATGTGCCTCGGAGCCTCTCCCGTCCTTGCCTGCCCCAGGATACCCTGTTCTGCCCTCCTCTGGAGGCTGGCTTGAGAAAGGAGAGAGGATGGACAGCCTGGGGCTTCCAGCATTCCATGGGCCTCCTACCTGCCCAGGTGTCAGGCACATAGTCCTTCATCTCTAGGAAGACGAAGAGCGCAGGCATGGTGAGAGGCATGTTGCTCTCGTTGTGCAGACAGAGATGGTGGTATCCTGTGGGACATGACCAGGTGGCCAGTGAGCCAGGGCCCACTGCTTCCAGCGCTGCTCACCAGCAGCCCAATACTCAACACTCCTGCCTTTAGTCTGGCTCCTGGCTGTGTGATCTTGAGTAGATTACTTTAAATCTCTGAGACTTCCCCCATCTGTGAAATGGGGGTAACAGTGTCTACCTCATGTGGTTGCGTGCATGCTAGGTGGAGTCAGTCGTGTCTGACTTTGCAACCCTATGGACAGTAGTCCATCAGGCTCCTCTGTCCATGGGATACTCCCAGGCAAGACTACTGGAGTGGATTGGGATGCCCTCCTCCAGGGGATCTTCCTGACCTAGGGATCGAACCTGTGTTTCCTGCAGCTCCTGCATTGCAAACAGATTCTTTACCACTGAGCCACTGGGGAAGCCCACTTCATGTAGTTATTCTCAAAATAAAGTGTGAATGTGTTATAAGCCATTAAAGCATTTTAAGTGCCCAGTGAGTGTCAGCTGCTTGGGAAATTGCCCCAGTAATTCTGGAAAATTAGAGACATTCTGTTGGGTGGGCAGAGACCTCAACCTCTTTCAGTTTCCTGGAGAGGTACTATTCCTGCCCCACTTTCTTGGGCTGATAACATGACAGGGCTACCTTCCTGAAGCTGCCCCATCCTGTGGACGGGTTCCTGATGCTGGTCTTGGTCTCAGACCCACTGGGAACAGCAAAGAAGTACCCCTGTCCTTACCAGAATTCAGGGCACTGATGGGAATGATGCGGTGTCCAAGAAACTTGTTGCCTTCCTCCATCACAGCAACTCTCAGGGAAGCCAACTCAGGCATCAAGATCTGGGGAGAGTTCAGGACAGGACAGGCTGGAGTTGGGAGGGGGTGGCCAGGCTTTCCCCTTCCTGGCTCCAGAAATCTAGGGTCAGTGTGAGAACATGTTACCAGGTTTGCTAAGGACAAAAGGCCCACTCTAAGCCACGCACATAGCCATCCTAGCAGCTCCTGTCATGGCTGGTCCACACAGGGCAGAGAGCTGGATATGTGGCCTGGGCTCCAGAGGCCTGCTGCAGACAGCCCTTGGCAGCTTTGTCAACAAGTATCCAGTGGGGGCAAAAGACCCCCATGATTCCTTGGGCCCCTGCACCCTGGTCTGGGAGTGCACATTTCTGCCTCTAATCCTAACATGAACAAGCATGTGCATACACACCTATACACACACACAAAACCTGCCCACCAAGTAAATTTCTGTAAACTTGGTTTTTGAACTCTTGAAACTCAGGAGGGCACAGGTGAGGGGTGGGGAGAGGAGGAGGTTCAAAGAACTCCCTTTATGTATTTCCTCTTCTTCAAGTAGAGACCGAGGAGGAGGGGCAGGTCCCAGCCCCTGCCTGCCCTGGGCCCCGCCCCCACCTTCTCAAAGACAAAGGGCTCCTCCTTCCAGACCGGATTGATGGAGTTGGTACTGGGTGACAGCTTGGTTCGATAGCGCCTCTTGGGATCTCCCGGAAGGCCAAACAGCTCTACTTCCACATAGGTGCGCACGCTGCGTTCTGACAGGAACTGCCCAGAAATCACCTGAAGGGGCAGGGAGTGGCACGGGAGATCAGTATCAGTTTCCTACTCAGGCCATGCTCTAAGTCCTCCAGCACCCTGGCTGAAACATCCATTCTTGGGTACTGGGAAGAGCCCCATTCAATTCTGGCCACAGAGTAGAGGCTGTCTGGCTCAAAGGTTACAGCTAGGCTCTGGCATCCAGGGTGTTTCCAGCATTCAGGGAAGAGGTGTGGGCTTCCCCACCTCCTTCCCCAGTGAGGAAGGAACAGGTCCCTCCCCCAGGGCCTGGGGCTCCTGCTGCCCCACTCTGCGCACTCTTCTCCCCTCCCCCAACCCAGCCTAAGCCCTTCCCCTTGGTTTCCATGGGGACCAAGAGGCAGCCTCTAGTGCAGAGGAGGAGGCAGTTTCCAAGGCAACTTCCTACTGCACAAAACTGGCTGGGGCTGAAGTTTTCAGGATATCAGGGGAGGGGGTTGGGAATGGAGGGGCGGGGCTCCTCAAGACCCCAGCCCTCCCAGCTACTTGTCCACCTCAGGGCCTTGCCGTAATGGAAAGGGTGGTGGCTACCACCACGTCGATGCGGTCCACTGAGAAGGGATTGAACTGCTTGTCCAACCGACGCATGAACTCATGCTTGAGGAGGTAGCCACTCTGCCCGTTGAACTCGAAAAGCGCCATGTTCTGCTGCATGGGCAGGTCTGGGGGGACAGGGGCAGTCAGGCAGGGAGCCCCAGCTCTGAGTCTGCACACAGCCTCTCTTTCCACATTTCCCCGCCTTTCCTGTCTTGTGAGCAGGGAGGTTGGGAGGGCTGTGAGGATGAGGGTTTCTCATATCCCATATTGGTTCCTGAGGGTCTCATCTCTCAGGAAGGGCCCCCAGCCTGAAGTCAGCAGGAGCAAAGCCACAACCAGACCTCACACTCAGAGTGGGAGCTGAGACCAGTGGAGCAGGGGTTCCCACAGCCCCACTCAGGCTGAGCAGCCAGAACGCCAGAACCCTTGCCAGCACTCTGGCATCACCACATACACACTGGTGTACCTGCAGTCACACAGGTATGAGCTGAGGCACTAAATGCTCACACACCTGCACGTGCACTCACCTAACTGCATCAGCCTAACTGAACATCAGCTCCCCCAAGTCTGTTTCAAAGACCTCCCCCTCCCCAGGGAAGGGGTAAAGGTGGGACGGGCAGGGGAAGGTTCTTAAGGGCCTGATCATGCCCTTACCCATCGTCTGGAAGTTGAGGGCAACCATCTGACAACCAGCATTCCAGAACATCTGGGGCATGTAGTTGGAGGAGTCCATGCGGGTACCCTTGGGGTAGATGCGGCTCATCTGGCGCTTGTTGTAGCTGCCATGGAGTATAGGAACGGGGAGGACCACAGACCTACGAGCCTCGTCCCAGGCCCCCCGCCCCTCCACCCCACCAGGGACCCTGGCTACAGAGGTCTCAAGGATACTCCACAAACTGCACCGAGGACTTGGAGAGCAGGTCATAAGCCTTGAGCTCCGTGAAGGAGGAGATAACATAACTTCGATTCTTTTCTGCATGGAGAATGACAGAGAGTCCACATCAGGCTGTCCCCTCCCACAGACCTGTCCTCCCCTTTGGTATGGCTTCCACTGAGGCTTGAGGGTTGAAGGGCCAGCCCCGGGGTAGGAAATGTGCAGATCTCTGTGGGTAGCAGTGTGTCCTGGGATAAAGGGTGCGTACAGTGGATACATACAGGGGTAGACTGTGAGTGCCAGAGTCCTGGAGGGTGGGGTGCATGCCCTGGGCATGCACAGGGGGTGTGGGGAACACACAGAGATGACCCCAGAGGTCAGGAACGTGCCATGAAGTACAGGGCACAGAGGTTAGGGGCCCACAGCAAGAGTGGTGCACAGGAAAGGGCACAGGCTGGGGGTTCAGGGATGAGAAGCATCGCAGAGTGGACACAGAAACAGGTGTTGGTGATGGGGACGTGCATAGAGGGTGAGAGGAACTCACTGTGAGCATGTCTGGAGAAGATAAAGGTAAACAGCACGGGTGCACTCAGAAAGGGAAGGGGACAGGCATTGTGTCTGGCTGGTGTCTTTGCCATCCACCCCCTCCCAGGAGTTCTCATGCCCCAGAGACCACAGGAGCCCCCGGACACCCAGCTGAGGTGGCCTGTTGTAAATGACCTGCCTGTCACCGACACATTCCAGAGCATTCTGCTTGCTGCCAAGTTCCCAGTACAGGGACAGCACACTGGGAGCCACTGCCACTTAAACATGCCCTTTGCCTGGCTCCCCTGATGGGTATTTATAGACAGGGCTCCCAGCCCAAGGGAGGGGAGGACCTGCCTGGCTCTCACCCCCACCCATCAGGCTGCTCTGGTGTCAGGACACACTTCCAAAGGGCCTTCTCCTGCATCGAATCTTGACTTCCAGCTTCCCACCACCCTGTGCTAACTCACGGGCAGAGAACTCGAAGGAGATGAACTTGGTGGGCTGGATGTAATTGACTAGGCTGGACATCTCCTTGTAGGCCGTCACCTCCAGGCCCGCTGTGCCCTAGGGAGGAGGGGGAAGGTAGAGAAGAGGCCAGAACAGAGCCCAGCCCCACACCCGCCCCACCGGAGGACTCCCCACACACCTCATCTGACTGCATCTTCTTTATCTCTTCTTCATCCAGGTTTCCCGACTCCTCCTCTTCCTCTTCTACCTCCTCCTCCTCCAACTCAGCCCCTTCCTCACCAGCCCACACTGCCACATACAGCTCTGTCAGTACTGGGGGCACCGGGAGACCCCACACCAGGCTGGCTCTCCCCTTCAGGCCCAGCCCCTCTCCCATTCCAGATACTCCCCCATGCCCACGCCCACCCCCACTCCTCCCAGGCCAACTCACCTGTATCCTCACCCACAGGGGCATTGGGTGGGCTGCTACCCTCAGCCTCCCCATCCGGCTCCTTGCTGGGGGATGCAGAGCCAGAAAACTGGTTCTTCTTGTTCTTGATTAGGATCTTGCCTCGGAGATCCTCAGGGCTGGGCAGGGGGATGCCAGGTTTCAGCTGTGGGAGAAGAGAGAGAGGCCTCAGCCATCTCCTCACCTTCAGGGTACAGCCTAAGCTCCTTCAGGCCAGGCTGCCCTTCATTTGCCCCCTGCCTACTTCTCCAGCCTCGTGTCTCCTCACTCCACCTAGTGCACCAGCCCTCTGTCTGACCCAACTTATCCCAGCTCCTCAGTGATGTTTCCTCACCTTATTCAGTCTGCCTGGAACACCCTTGCCCACTGTCATCAAGGTAAATCCATTATCTCCCTTAGGTTACAGCTTAATAATCACCTTCTCCAGGAAGCCTTCCCTAATCCCCAGGACCAGATCTGGAGCCCCAAGTACTCTAAAGCAGCCACTGGTTGTAATGGCATGGTTACTTGTCTGCCTCCCAACTAGAGGGTAAGCAGTCTGAGCTCTGAGACTGGCCCCTTTGCCACTGACATGTCCCTCAAGCCCAGAATGGTGTCTGACATGTGGTAGACAATAGGGCCCAACAATCCTTGAGGTGAGCCCCAGCATCCTGGCACCCTGCCCGGGGTCCCCAGCCCTCAGCCCCAGATGCACCACAGTGAAGTCTTCTCACCGGGAACTTCTCCAGGGGTTCTGTGAGCAGCATATCCCCAAACATCGTCCGGCAGTACTCAGCCATCTTAGCCTGTTGACGGGGTCTGCAGGGAGCAGACGTGGATGGTGTTCAGCTGCTCCTCTCTACCCTCTTATCCATCTTTTTGTGCCCCCTGATGACCCAGATCAGAGGCTTAGGAATTTGGGGAGGCAGGGACACAGGCAGGAGAGCCCACAGTCCCAAGGAGATTGTGAGGAGACCTGGGAGGGAGCTTGAAGGCATGGCTAAGAGGCTGGGAATGACTGTGGGGAAGGTAGCAGCAGGTGGGAGATGGGGCCAGGGTAGAGAACAAGGCTGGGTGGCCTGGATACACACGAGTCCACGTGGTTTTCAAATGACAGGATGACCGGATAAGGGGAGGTCTTAAAGGCACTTTCTGCAATGGCTTCGATTGCTTCCTGGAAGAGAAGGGGACCCCAGGGGGAAGAAGGAGATCAGTGCTATGCTACAGGCTTCCACTCCCCCAAAGGCACCATTGTCCACTCTCCAGTTTCAACACATGCATAGAACTGGAGGGCAACTCTTGGCCCCTGCCCCTTCTGGTCCCCTCTAGTCCCCACGCTGGCCCAAGGCCTCCCAGCCATCCCTTCTCTCCTGCTTCACCACCCCCAACCCCCAAAGGCTCTTGGCCCAGGGCCCTTCAATACTGCCAGTGTCACCAGCCTCTGCACACCGAGTCTCACCTTGAAATAGATGTCTGTGGTCATGGTGAAACCATGGGTGATGATGGGCTCCTCGTCGGGGGGCTTCCCCTTCCAGCAGTCCAGCTCCACGCAGCGGCAGCCTGCCAGCAGCACCTGGCGGTACATCTCAGCAGAGGAGAGGCCTGAGAACTGGCCGGCTGAGCCGGAAGAGGGGCGAGGGGCAGGGGCTTCACTCAAGGGCAGTCCTGCTCTGCCCCGCCCCTCTCCATCGAGGGGCTGTCCTGTGCGCAACCCCTGCAGGGGATTCAGGGGACAGGAACAGGGCCCAGAGGAAGAGAGGCTGGCTGTGAGGTCACCAAGGCCCACCTGTCAGGTAGGTGTTGTGGGAGGAGTTGATGAAGTAATGGTTGAGTGGCTGGGTCATGTCGTGGTGCAGCAGCAGCTTGTCCTGGGCCAGCACACTGTTCTCCGGCCCGCAGAGAAACCACACCATGCCCTCGGGGGACAGCTGGCCTGGGGGACGGGGTGGTTGTCAGGGCTGCAGCCTAGCTGCGGGGCTGGGAAAGGTCCACAGAGGGCCCAAGTTTCCCTCAGTCCTCACCCCGCTGCACATTGATGCCGCTGGGCTCATACTTGTCGATGAGGCCCTGCACCTGGTCAGGACGCGCTGGTGGGAACAGCAGGGAATTGAGCCTGGAGTCGCGCTGTTTCTGGTTGATGAATTTGGCCAGGTGCTCCTTAGTCATATAGGGTTTGGCCTTGGAGTGGCTGCAGGCCAGAGAGAGGAGCACGGGTCCCCCTCTAGATCCCCTGGGCTGGGGTGAGAGGGGCCTCAGACAACCCCCTTCTCCAGCAACATCACCTAATTATCAGCATGGCAGGTGGGAATTTCAGCCACCACCCCTTCCCCAAGCCCAGCCCAGCCCAAGAAGCTCACTAGGAAGTGAAGATCTCATCTATTTCTGGCCGAGGACAGAGGCTCATGAGGAAGCTCTTGTACACGGACTCTGGGAAGTCCTCAGGATTGATGGCATCATTCTGGGAGATAGAGAGTCACTGATGACTCCTGGGTCCACCTCCCAATACTAGGAACCTCAGACTAGGCCCAGCCCTGTGCAAGGGGACCTGGGGAGAGGGGCAGCCCAGGGCAGACAGAAGAGCATCAAGGGCACCTTGAGGCCCTACTTTTCAAGGCCCTTGTTGCTGAGCAGAGAGCATCTTAGCTGGTTTGCTTTGCCCCTGAATTGACCTCAGCTAGTCACTTCCCAAGTGGCTCAGTGGTAAAAGAATCTGCATGTAATGCAGAAAAGTCATGCATTGGAGAAGAAAATGGCAACCCACTCCAGTCTTCTTGCCTGGAGAATCCCAGGGACAGGGGAGCCTGGTGGGCTGCCGTCTCTGAGGTCGCACAGAGTCGGACACGACTGAAGCGACTTAGCAGCAGCAGCAATGCAGGAAATGCAGGTTCAATCCCTGGGTCAGGAAGATCCCCTGGAGGAGAAAATGGCAACCCACTCCAGTATTCTTGCCTGAAAAATCCCATGGACAGAGAAGCCTGGAGGGCTATAGTCCGTGGGGTCACAAAGAGTCAAACACGATTGAGTGAATGAGCACGAGTCTCTTGGCTAAGACAGAATTTGAACTAAGAATGACCACAACAGGGAAGAAAAGAGGTGAGAAGCAAGTGGGGCTGTTTGTCAAAGCTGTGGGCTCTTTTTCTTTTTAAGTGAAGGATAAATTTTCAAAATAAAGCACTTTGCATACAAACAATGCACCTAACAACAGAACCTCAAAATGCATGAAGCAAAATTGACAGAATTGAAGGGAGAAATAGACAGTTCACAACAATAGTTGGAGACACCAAAAAAGCACAAGGAATGATAACAAAACATAGACAGATTGGACTTCATCCAAATTTAAAATTTTTATATTCCTTCAGAGAAGGTTAGCATGGCCCCTGTGCAAGGATGACACGTAAATTCATGAAGTGCTCCTTATCTTTTAAAAAATTGTATTCCAAAGGAACCACAGAATGGGAGAAAATATTTGCAAATCAGATATCCAATAACTGACCATGCCACAGTAAAAGACAGTCCAACTGAAAGATGGGCAATGGATTTGAATAGATATTTCTCCAGAGAAGATATGAAAATGACCAATAAGCATATGAAGAGATGCCCAACATCATTAGCCTTGTGTGCTGTGCTTAGTTGCTCAGTTGTGTCCAGCTCTTTGCGACCCCATGGACTGCAGCCCTGCAGGCTCCTCTGTCCATGGGATTCTCCAGGCAAGAACACTGGAGTGGGTTGCCATGCCCTCCTCCAGAAGATCTTCCCAACCCAGGGATCAAACTCAGGTCTCCTGCATTTGCCATCTGAGCCACCAGGGGATTCTGCTGGGCCAAATTCTGAAACTCATCAGGACAAGGAACTCCTTTCTATGTCTGTTCCATTTTCTTCCTTCTCGAATAGGAATGCCTATAACTATTATCATATGCCTATCACACCACTGCATTTTGGAAGCAGGAGCCCGGTTGTCTTTTTCACTGATTCGCAGATGTAATAGGGCTTCTCTGGTGGCTCCGAGATTAAAGCATCTGCCTGTAATGCGGGAGACCTGGGTTCGATCCCCGGGTCAGGAAGATCCCCTGGAGAAGGAATTGGCAACCCACTCCAGTATTCTTGCCTGGAGAATCCCAGGGACGGAGGAGCCTGGTGGGCTACAGGCCACGGGGTCGCAAAGAGTCGGACATGACTGAGCGACGTAACTTTCACAGATGTAGTGGAATTTTTCCCCAGGGTTTTGACCTGTTGCTGATTTAGATGATCTAGATGAGATTTGCCTGGAAAATCCCATGGACGGAGGAGCCTCATAGGCTACAGTCCATGGAGTCACAAAGAGTCACAAAGAGCCACAAAGAGACATGACTGAGCAACACACAGATGGGATTTAGGACTTTCGAACTGATGATGTTTGGATGAGAGTTTAAACTTTAGGTTTGAGACTTTGGGGAATATTAGGGTAGGGTGAATATATTTTGCACAGGGGACAGACATAAATTTGGGGATCCAGAAGGCATACTGTAGGGGGCTAGAGGTCACCTCCAAAAAAGATATGTCCATATCTTAATCCCCAGAACCTTTGAATGTCTCCTTATTTGGAAAAAGGGTCTTACAGATGTAATTAAGTTTTGGTTTTTCATACGAAATTATCCTGGATTATCTCAGTGGACTTGAAATTACAACAAAGGTGTCCTTATAAGAGAGAGGCATAGGGAGATTAAGTACACAGAACAGAAGGTAATGTGAAGACAGAGCAGACAGAGAGATGTGGTCATAACCCAAAGAATGCCAATAGCCACCCAAAGCTGGAAGAGGCAAGGGAATATTTTCCTCTAGAGCCTCTGGAGGGAGCATGGCCCTTGATTTTGGACATCTGGCCACAACAACCATGAGAGAATAAATTTCTGATATGACAGGTCACCTAGTTTGTGGTAATTTATTACAGCAGCCAGGGAAACCAATACAACTAGTAAACATTTTAAAGGGTTTTGCACTTTTAAAAAACATTCTGAAGAAAATCTGGATAAACTTAGTTGTTCAGTCATGCCTGACTCTCTGCGACCGCCATGGACTGTAGCCCACTGGGCTCCTCTGTCCATGGGATTTTCCAGGTAAGAATACTGGAGTGGGTAGCCATTGCCTTCTCCAAGCTAATGCCTTCTCATTAGCCTTAGGTAATTGCAAATCAAAACCACAGTGAGGGGAATTCCCTGGCAGTCCAGTGGTTGAGACTCCACCCTTCCACTGCAGGGAGACAGGTTCTATCCCTGGTCAGGGAACTAAGATCCCACAAGCCAGGGCGTGTAGCCAAATGGAAAAAGAGCATAAAACCACAATGAGATACTATATACACAGAATGACTAAAGTAAAAAATAAAAAAAGAGAGTAACAAGTGTTGGTAAAGACATGGAGAAATTGAGACACTTGTACAATGCAAGTGGGATTGTAAAATGGTATGGTCATTTTGGAAAACAGTCTGGCATTTCCTCAAAATATTAAGTATAGAGTTACTATATGACCCCAAAATTCCACCCCTAGGTATGTACCCAAGTGACTTGAAAACATATGTCCAAACAAAATCATTCATAGAAGCATTATTCAGAATTGCCAAAAAGTGGAAATGACCCAAATGTCCATCAACTGTTAAACAGATAGGTAAAATGTGGTATATCGACACCATGGAATATTATTCCACAGTAAAAAGAATGAAGTACTGATAGATACTACAACATGGATGAAGCTTGAAAACATTGTGCTAAATGAATGAAGCTTGATATCAAAAACTACATATTGTATGAGTCCATTTACATGAATTGTCCAGAAGAGACAAATCTACAGAAACAGAAATGGAAAGTAGCTTTGGTGGCATTCAAGAATTCTGTGCCTTTGTATTTCATTCCAGAAAAACCCATCAATTGTTTTCCAGGTTCACTCTGAAAAGCCAATATCGGTCTTAGTTTGGAGCAGAGGCTCTGAGCAGACGAGCAAGACTGAATCTTGGACCCATCAATTACAAGCGCAGATGGCTCAGGGGCTCCTACTGCGGTGCTGGAGAACTGATCAATAAGGAGGACGTGGCCGAGATGGGAGCTCGGGAGGTAGGAGCACAGAAGCGTGGATGTTACTGACAGCAGCCATGGTGCCCTGGCAGGAGCCCACTCGCACCTTCTCCCCAACCCCCAGCTTGCATCCTCTGCGACTCACGGCACCAAAGGGTCCCCAGCTCTGTAGAGCTGACCACAGGGAAGGATTCCTCCCGGGATTCATGTGGACAGGTGATCAATGAGGCCTCAGTTTTATTTATTTATAACATTCCAAATTCTTATCAGGAGAAAAGACTCCATGGATTCTGGGTGGTACTCTATATTGAGGCACTGGCCAAGGGAGGATGGGGACCTGAGATCCATCCCCGCCAGGCAGGAACCCTGGCTCAGGGCTGTGTCTGCCAAGACAGCTCCTTTCTGTAAGTCACATAAGGTACCTCATGGGTCACCCCACATACGGCTTGTAATTCAAAATTAATTACTTAAGTAAAAAGAAGGGGCTTCCCCGATGGCTCAAGTGGTAAAGCATCTGCCTGCAATGCAGGAGACACAGAGACCTGGGTTCAATCACTGGGTTGGAAAGATCCCCTGGAGAAGGAAATGGCAACTCACTCTAGTATTCTTGCCTGGAAAATCCCATGGACAGAGGAATGTGATGGGCTATAGTCCATGGGGTCGCAAAGAGTCAGACATGACTGAGCATGCAAGCACACCAGTAGAAAGAAAGATGTTTTCATGTGTTGAGCTGAGGGAATGTAGACCAACCTACTCTAAACTCAGGCATCTCAGCCCCCTGCCCTGGTTCTGTCACTGCTCCTGATGTCAGGAATCGGTGGCTCTGGAGTTACCTTGCTTTTCAGGCTGTTGGCCAGGACTGTACCATCATTTCTGCTCTCCCCACTCCCATGAGGCCTGCCTAAGTTGCCCTCCAGCCAGAGGCAACTCAGGTGAGAAGGAGAATGTTGGGAGTGGGCTGGGGAAGGAGAACCACTCACCTTGCCTTTGGGGAGGTGGCAGGCGCTGAGGGCAGCTTCTACCCGCTTGCGGTCAGCAGGGAACATCTGGAAAAAACTGAGAGCAGAGAAAGTGAAAGTTGCTCAGTTGTATCCGACTCTTTGCAACCCCATGGACTGTATAGTCCATGGAATTCTCCTGGCCAGAATACTGGAGTAGGTAGCCTTTCCCTTCTCCGGGGGATCTTCCCAACCCAGGGATCGAACCCAGGTCTCCTGCATTTCAGGCAGATTCTTTACCAGCTGAGAAAGGCATCAGGCAAAGAAGGGGTGTCGGGCCTGGAGAGGGAAGGCCTTGAAGAGCTTGGGGGAGGGGAGGGGAGGATGCGTGGGGAGGGAATAGGGGAGACTCACTTCTTCACGGGAATCTTCCCCTCAGGGTTAAGCTGCATCTTGAGCTTCACAAGGCTGGTGGGCAGAAAGCAGCCTGTCAGGGCTCAGTCCTGCACACTTAACCCTGCATGCACTAAGGCCAGGCAGGTGGGCACTTACATCTTGTCCAGGAAGGTGCTGCGAGAGGCGTTGGCCGTCAGTGGGTGCTTGGCCAGAGCCAGTACGTCTTCAGCCCAGTCCTGCAGGACCCCAGAGCACAGCGGTCAGGTCCCTCACCCCAGAGGTGCCACCACACCCCACAGCCCAGGCCTGTCCCCCAGGATTTCCGGGCAGTCCCCAGGGCCCAGACCTGAGCCCCCGACACACCTTGCCCACGTTGTCCTTATAGGAGACGAAGTTATGGAAGGTGAGGTCCACCATGTCAGGGCCGGATACCACTGTGAGCGTCTTCAGCAGGAAGTTGTCGGGGATGTTCATGTTGAAGACTTCCCGGAGCTTCTGGCTCTGCAGCAGGTGGTGACGCAGTGGGGATCAGCAGTGTGCCCCTGGCCCTCTGCACCGTGGCTCCCCTGTCTCTCCTTCTCAGCCACGTGAAGTCTGGCCCACTGGAGGGCATCTCATCTGTGCCCATCGTGGGAGCCACAGAAGGAGAGGCCCACAGGAAGAGACAAACCAAGGCCGTGGGGCTTGCAAGTTCTGTGTATTTTGTTTGCCATTTCTCATTTGAAGACAGATTCTTAGTCTCCAGTTTCAGGGAATCTTGCTTCCCACCAATCCCTTCCTCCAACTTCCTTACCAGCATTAGACAAAAACAGGCAAAGCGTTTGGAGGGGAGGGGAGAGGGGGCTAGCCACACCTCCCAGCCTGGCGTGCTCTAGGAGCAACAGCTGGCCATGCAACGTCTCCATTCACTGTGTCCTGATACCAAAGCCCCAGCAAACCAGGGGGCAGCCACACCCCTTCTTGGTTTAGGGAGAGACCCTCAGCTCGCTCCAGAGATCAGGCTCCCCGCCCCCACAGGGACCCCTACCCCATGGAGCTGGTGTCTGTGCTGAGCCTGGTCTCCTCTGGGCCCACTTACCTTGGGCATCTTGGCAAACTTCCCAAAGCGGGTGTCCCGGATGCTGGTGATATCCAGAAGCTCCATCTCCTGGTTGCAGCAAAGACGGGATGTGGACCAAGACATCAGATAGCGGATGAAGGGCAGGAAGCTTTACACCCCTTCACATCTTGGCCAACTGCCTTTTCTAGATGCCAAGACTGTGGGGTCTTCCAGACTGCAAACTTCCCTTCTCAGCAAGTGGCTCGCCTTCCTCATGCGACCCTCCTCCCTTCCTCTGTAGCCACGCCTCTCCTGGCCACTCAAATTACCGGGGAGCTGTGACCTCATCTCCCCACCTCCATCCCAGATGCACTCTCCCCAGACTCCCCCACCCTTCTTTCTGCCCAGGTGCTGAGACTTCTCTGATCTCTCTGGACCCTCAAGGTTACCCAGAACCACAGACAGGGAATCAGCCTTTGGCAGCAATTCTAATTCCATTCTCCTTCTCCAAGGGATGCTAAGGGTGGAGCATTGGGGCCCAAGGCAGTCATGGTTCTCACTGGGGTCCTCCCTCCCAAAGCAGCCAGACCCTGCCCACAGGAGGTCCCATGGAGCCACCCTTTCAGGTCACTCTACAATGCTGGCATCCACACCTTCACCCCTGCGTCATCAAGAGGCTGCTTGGATTCGATGGATCGGCAGGAGTTCGGGGCTGTGGTAGACAGGGGCTGCCTCACCTTACTCTGATATGTCCAGTACAAGTAGTAGCCCTTGGGATCCACACGGAGGATAACCGGAGAGGCTATCGTCGTTTCCTACAGAGAGAAGGAGTCAGCCCCCTGCTCTGAAACTTCAGGCTGAGCACTCCTGGCCCCAGCCAGGGGTTTCAGAGCTCACTGTCTGCCTAGGAGGTGGCTGTCCCAGGGGTCTGTGGGTATTTCTCTTTGTTCTCCAGAGCTAAGGGCGGGGTATAAGCCTTAAAAGCTCTGAACCAGGGGTGGGAAGGGCTAGAGGTTTGGAAATGACATTTCTGGAAGAGAAGAGGGTTTCCCCTCTAAATCCCAAATAGAAGTTCTCCCTCTAGACCCCAAGCAAGGGTCTTGGCCCCCACCTTACCCTGTTTTCAAGGCCCACAACTCAACCAAGGGGGTAGAATGTTCCTCACCAAGACTCCATGCTACCTCCAGGAGAACTAAACATAATGAGAGCCGAGAACCCAATCCCTGCAAAGCAGCCTAGCTTCCTGCCTGCCCAGTCCTCCCATCCGTGGATCCCAACCACTCAACTGTCCCACATGCCTTTCCACCTCCCAGCACAAGCACCCAAACTTTCTTGCCTAAAATATCATCAAAGACTAGCTTCTAGAAAGCTCTTCCTGAGACACGCTGCAACAACAGGGTAAGAGCTGGTTCTCAGACCTAGAAGCCTATCTAAGAAATCCCCAGGGGCTCACAGACTCCCAGGAAACAAGCCTCTACTAGACCATGAGCTCTGTGCACTATGTTTGCTGAAGGAGCGAGTGAATGAAGAATGAACTCACTTCTAAACTCCTGTTCCACTCACAGAGCACACAGGCTACCTTTTATCTTAAAGGTCTTTGTATGCACAAAGAACAAGATACTAAAGTTGAAGTTTCCAACAAGGCATGGTAGTTGCTACACACCAAACCGGAACAAATGCAAAACTTACAAAGGAAATGGTCCAGAAAAATGTTCTCAAATCTGGGGTGGTTAGGATATGAGAGGGAAAAGAACACTGCTAATTCTGAAAAAAGCTGTGTTGTGAACTCCGTTCCCTTGCCTCCCCAAGGGAGGGTTAGGGTGCCTGACCCCTCACCTTAAACCTCCTGCACTTGGAAAGCTTGTGTCACCCCCTGAGGTTGTGGGGTCTGACACCTGCCTGGGAACACGAATGGGTGACAGACGGGCTGACTATTGGAGAGAGAGAGTCATAGTGGTGTGATAGTGAGCCCAAACCCCCAGAGTCTGTAGGGCAATGAATCCGTGAGTATTTTCTGGGTCCAAAATGGGCCTGTGGGAGAGACGGGCAAAGCCAAAGTTGCAAGAAATCGAAAGTGGTAACTGGATTCTGAGGGGCTGAAGGGGTAATTTCAAGTGACCTCCTGAAATAGAAATGATAGGAGGACCCTGGGCCCCTGGTGGCTCAAGGGTAAAGAATCCATCTGCAATGCAGGTGCTGCAGGAGACATGGGTTCAATTCCTGGGTAGGGAAGATCCCCTAGAGGAGGGTATGGTAACCCATTTCAGTATTCTTGCCTGGAGAATCCCATGGACAAAGAAGCCTGGCAGGCTACAGTCCATGGGGTCGCAAAGAGTCATTCACGACTGAAGTACTTAGCACAAACCCAGGAGGACCCTAAGTAAGAGATCCCCAGGGGCTTCCCTGGAAGGTCTGGTGATTAATATTCTGCACTTTCATTGCAGGGTTGGGGTGCAGAGGTTCCATCCTTGCTCAAGGAATTAAGACCCCCACATACTGTGTGGTGTGGGCCAAAAAAAATTTTTTTAATTAAGGAAAAAAAGAGATTCCCCAGTTCAGAGAAGGTGGTTGGTGGGTCTCCTAAGAATCCTCAAAAATATGCATGAGAAAAAAAAGTGTTACCCTTTTGCCAGGCCCAGTCCATGATAGCAGCTGCTCAGTTAAGAGCATCAGTACCTCTTTGCCCAATCCCTCCGTGCACCCCACTCCTAGTAGGCAGAGAGGAGGAGCAGGGGATCCCCCCACAGGCCTTCGCAGAGCGTCTGCAGCTCACCTGAAATTATTCTTGGAGGTGGGGTAGAAGATGTCATTCTAAGTCAGGTTGGAGTTTTGAGATAACTAGTCTCTGAAGTTAATATGCTGTCTAGGTTGGTCATAGGGAGAAGGCAATGGCACCCCACTCCAGTACTCTTGCCTGGAAAATTCCATGGGCGGAGGAGCCTGGTAGGCTGCAGTCCATGGGGTCGCTAAGAGTCGGACACAACTGAGCAACTTCACTTTCACTTTTTACTTTCATGCATTGGAGAAGGAAATGGCAACCCACTCCATTGTTCTTTCCTGGAGAATCCCAGGGACGGGGAGGCCTGGTGGGCTGCCGTCTATGGGGTCCCACAGAGTCGGATATGACTGAAGCGACTTAGCAGCAGCAGCAGCAGCAGCAGTCTCTGAAGTTAGACTGGGCTTTGTGAGGAAAAGAGTCTATAGGCTTGTATGGACTCTATTCCCCAAGAGCAAATGGAATGTCTCATGACTGGCTGAGTGTCCTTCCGGGGGTCATAGGGGAGCTTCTCCCACAGAATACATTGTAAAGGAGCTCTGGGACACAAAATTAAGTTGGGAGCTCATGACATCCCATGCACGGTGCTTATCCAGTACCCAGGTCATCTGCCAACTGGACCAAAGGCAGTCTGAGAGCAGAGCCTCATCTGGCAGGTGCATGTGCCCTGAGACCCGGCGCTTCCTGCTCGTGGGAGGCAGGCTCCAGGACCTGCAGTGCCCTGCCTCAGGGTGGGCAGCGGGCCCGCTGGGTACACGGAGGCTGGCTTGCAGAGCAGGGCACATGGCACATCCCCATCCATAATGATGCTAAGGTTACACACATTTCCCAGAGGAACTGAGAGAGGCCACTTCACTTTTCATTCTGAGCCACTTCCCTCATCCCGCAGACTCTGGGACATACCTCCACCATGCCACATGGCGGCCACACAACTCCTGTCAAAGCAGAAGGCCCCTTTCCACGGGCCACTCCCCACAGTCATGGCAACCAGATTACTCAGCCGAGCCCAGTCCCAAAGGCCTGAGAGCCGTAACTCGTGGCCCCTGAGCCCCCTCATCCCGCCTGTGAGGAGGAGGAACCAGCCCTAAGGGCCCACCCCTCCTGCCCCACCACCCAGCCTTCAGGTTCCCTCCCTGGGACCAGCCAGCTCTGACTCTCACACCAGGCCAGCCCAGCAGCCTCCCCTCCCTGAGGAGGACCCCAACTCCTTCCCCTTCCCCACCCCCCAGAGAACCCCTGGCCTGTGGCAACACACACATTTTCAGGGTCCAGGAGAACCAGAAGCTAGGAAGCAGGCCCAGTTTGAGAAGGAGCAGACACACTGGAGACAGAGGTGCAGGACAAAGCGTGGTTTCCCCATTCCCTGCAGACAGGCAGGCGTCAGGGAGCCAGGCAGAGAGCAGCCGGCAAAAGCAGAAGTCTATAAGTTCCCTCCCAGGCCCCGGGGAGCAGAGCCTCCAGGTCTCACTCGCTCAGGCTCAGGGTCATCCCACAGCTGCTGGCGGGGAGTGGGACATCCCCGGGACAGGCCGGGGTGGGTGCGGAGGAGCAGGTGCTTGTGCTGGGAGCAGAGGCCTGGCTCACCTCTGCTTCTGCTCCGGCCTTGGCTCTGGGGCACATTTCTTCTCTCCCTCAGGAGACACCAGGAGAAACACACCCTGCTCTTCTTGGGGGTTAGGGGGAAAGGAAGACCCAGACCCAAAGAGGCTTCCTCTTGCGACCACCTGAGCAGCCATCCTCCTCTCAGATCTACACACAGAACCTTAGCCCCTGGCCACGGAGGGACACAGGCTTGGGCACACACTCTCACCCCCAGGTTTGTTTATCTGGGCAGCTGTGTCACCCGCCTGGCCAAGCCACACGGGCGCCTGAATCCTGGCAGACATAAACCAACCCAGTCCCCCTGGCAAAGCCCGCAGCAGCCCATCCGCCACCCCATCACCGCATCAGCCCTCTCCAGCCCCACTCACATCATCCCATTTGATGAAGCGCTCCCCTTGGCTCAGATAGGCCTTCACCGTGGGGGGCAGCAGGACAGGGTTGAGAAGAGACATGGTGCCAAGCGTCCCTCTTTGGAGAGGCTGGGCAGGCAGAGCACACGGGAGGAGGGGAGGAAAGAGGGCGGGCAGGAGGGGAGCCTAGCCGGGCTCACATGGCACCCGCCCCAGCTAGTCCGGAAGTCTGGGTGCTCTTACAGCCCACTGGGTGCAGGACGGAGTGCTTCGGCCAGAGGCCCATCTGCCTTTTAAATCAGCCTCCTCCCGCCAGCCTGCAGTGGGGGGCTGTGGTCACTGCTCCTGCCCATGGAGGCTGGACTCCCCTCCCCAAAGCCTCCGCCCTCACCCCGGCGCCTCAGCACTTCCTGCTTGGGGCTTCCTTCTCTGTGCTGCTCAGCACTGAGAGGCAGGTCATGAGGTCTGGTAGCCTCAGAGCAGGGGCCTCTCAGTCCCAGGTCAGATGCAGCAGGGGCATGAGCTAGGGGTACTGTTCCCCAGGTGGACACTGAGGGGGAAAGGGCCCCCACAGACGTGGGGTCCTGAGCACCAGAGTCTGTCTCTCTCAGAGGCTGAGGAGGAGGCTGGGACCACCCTGAAGATGGGAGTTGAGGGTGGGGCAGGGTCCAGCTGGGATTAAGTGCTTTGAATAAGCAAAGTTTGCTGAACACCCAGCTCCTCTTTCTCAACCCTTCCTCCCCATGAAAATGAGGTGCAAGAGAGGCAACTGCACCCCTCATCTGTCACATGACTCCCTCCTCTCAGCCCTCCAGAGTGGCCAAGGCCTGGACCCTCACTGACTAGCTGCCACTCGGCACACAACTGCCCTGAGCACCCTTCAGCAACCACCCTCCACTGTGATCTCCTGCAGGCTCCCTCCTCTGCCCTGCGCTGGGGCCTGTCGGAGAGAACGCTTAGGGAAGGGGGGCTGTTCAGAGAGAGGCCTCTGCTCCGTCAGCTCAGGGCCCATGACCCTAACTCTGCTCCAGCCCAGGGCCCAGGCCCCTCGAGCTCAGTCATAGCCCAGGGCAGCCCAGCCCACTTCCTCTTGCCCAACCTGCTCTTATCACCCTTCTTAACCCAGCTGGGGGAGCCAGAGCTCTGACCAGGACTTCCTTCCCCTCTCAGGGCCCCACTTTCTGCCCCAGGTCCCATTATGGACCCTGGTGCCGCCCCCTGGCCACCACGAGACCCTTGCCCAGGCCCTAGAACTGCCTCCGATAGCCAGTCTGGCCCAGGGCAGGAGGAGAGGGGCCCTTTGGGGGCTGGAGCTGAGGGGATTCCTAGCACAAAAATAACTCCCAGAAGAACAATTCTAAGACCACTGGGGTGGATTAAGGCCTGACAGCCTATGGAATCGGCTTGGGAATCCTCCATGCTGACCTGCCCTCTGTCGAAGCACTCAGTCAGGCTCCCCTCTGTCTAAGTCCTGCTGTCTCTCACCTCTCCTCCCCCATGCCTCCAGCCCGGGTCCATCTGTGGGCCCCTCTGGTGTCTCCTGTTCTTCAGATGAGTCCCTCCCTGGGATCAGGTTCCCTCTCTGTCTGTTTGAATGCATTTTGCAAGGGAAATCCTTGTCCCTTCCCAAAGCCCCTGCACCTGTCACCTGTAGCCACCCCATTCCTGCACCCAAGTCCCTCCCTCTTGTCCACCTGAAGCCTTCTCTCCGGATCTGGAAAGACGACAATCCCCACCCTGTACAGACCCCCTCATTTCATGGGACTGGGGCAAGGATTTCAGGGCTCTTTACTCTCTTACCCTTTCTATCTCAGCCTCTGAATGTTGAAGCTCTGAATCCACAGAATAAAGTTTCACTCATCTTTACCCAGTGATGACATTCACTACCTGGACCCAGTTCTTTTTTTTTTGAATTGTAGGATAATTGCTTTACCATGTTGTGGTGGTCTCTGCTGTACATCAACTTGAATCAGTTATAATTATATATTTCCCCTCCCTCCTGACCCTCCCTCCCCAACACACACCCAGTTCTTGAGACCCCCAGCTATAGCTTCAACTGTCCTCTCCTGCCCACATCCTGCAAAGCAGCCCCCAGAATGCAGGAGACCCATGCAGCTAAGGGAGGGGGGAAGACGTTCATCAAAGAGGGTTTGAAAGTGAAAGTGTTAGATGCTCAGTCATATTTGACTCTTTGCAACCCCATGGACTGTAGCCCGCCAGGCCCTTCTGTCCATGGAATTTTCCAGGCAAGAATATTGCAGCAAGTTGCCATTTCCTTCTCCAGGGGATCTTCCTGACCCAGGGACTGAACCCAGGTCTCCTGCATTGCAGGCAGATTCTTTACCGTCTGCATCACCAGGGAAGCCCAAAGAGGGCTTATTTTCCTTCAAAAATACATTTAGGTATTTTAAAATATGAATGACAAAAAACATTGTGTAAACAATGGTAGAGTGGATATAGAGAAAATCAGAGAGGTCACATGAATACCCAGTCTGGGAAACTGACTCCTGGGCTGAGCTGAGTTGAGAGTGCCTCACTCGGGCTCCCAATCTCACCCCCAGGGCAGAAGTAGGAAGGGTGAGGATGCCCCCTGCTGGGCGCACTAGGAAGCACGGGCCTCCTGGGGAAAGGCTGGGAATCTGAGCAGGGCAGATCCTCAGGGAAGTCTCCGGAGGGTCTATGTCAGTTGTGGCGATGGGTATGCTGGAGAGTTTGGCATGGCCGGGCTTTGGGTGGTAGAAGGCTGTGAGAAGTTAGCTGCAACAGGGTGCTATCTCCCAGGGAGATCCAGGTGGCCTGGAGCCCCATAGGCAGGTCCTGAGGTCACTTGCTCACCTGGCAGCTCTGCATGAGGACCCCATGCTTTTTGGGTTTTCAACCTGTTCATCAGAGAAGTTTAGTGGTGGAAGTTGAACTTAGGTCTTTGGGTGGCCCCCTTACCAGATAAATGAGTCAGATTAGGTGGATTTCTCACCTGCTGCCATGACTTACCTGATGAAGCAGTGGGGTTCAGGAGCCCGGAGGCCTGTGGTGAGTCTTGGGCCAGTGGCCAGCTTACTTTTGAAATGAAAATGGCTCAGATGTTGGATCCTTGAAGATCGGTTTCCTAGTCAGGCACGGGGAGCCAGGCTGGGATCGCTGCTCTATGAACCCACCCACCTACTAGCTGGTTTGTCTTGTGATATCTTTATTCCTGTGCCTCAGCTGTCTCACCTGTAAAATGGGGATCGTTATGCCTCACAGGACTCTATAAGAATTAAATTATATAGTGGATGTAAAGTACTTCATACAGGGCCTGCACATGAACACAATAGTATTATCATTGTTGTTGTTAATATTATGACTTGTTAGCAGACACAGACAGGAGAAAATCAGTTTCTCATTAGTCTCTCCTCAGTATATATTGCTATCCTTTCCACAAGCATCTTCACTGACTTGCTCTTTGGATTCTTTTTCGGCAGTTTGTGTGGATTAGGGGCTGATCCCAAGGTATGACCCTACCCTTCCCAGGGCAGATTGAGTTAGGGGTGCTCCTGGTTGTAGACCTGAAGCAGACTGTCCCCCAAGCAGCCTGTGCTCCTGACATCATAAGCACAAGGGCTCACATCATGGACAAGCAGCAACCTCCCACCACCTTAGCAACATCACAGCACCCACAGTTGATGAGACAGGCATGAGAGTAAGGACCAGGGGCTGTCCATTAGTCTGGCTGTACATCCAGCTGTGGCTCCAGACCCAGCCACCAAAGGCATGCTGAGAGCTGAGTGTGAATGGAGGCAGGGACAAGGCTGGGTAGCAGGTGCTGAGCTTCTAATCCCTTAGGGAAGAAAGCAGGTGATCAAGAGTTCTCTGCAGAAACCCAGGAGGAAGGTATTGCCTGTCCTCCCATGCCAATCCCTCCTGGAATCACAGAAGAAACCTGGGACTTCACAGTGGAGAAGAAGCAGTCCCATGTGTGTTTCCCTTTGAAGTGTCATTTTGGATCAGACTTACATGGAGGTATAGCTGGGGGAAGCCTGGATCCATCCTCAAGAAACGTTGATTTCAATTTCAACTGGAGAAAAGGTTTGCTATGAGATCGTGGCAAGCTACCTGAGCTCTCTGATCTTTAAGCTTTTGATCATTTCCAAGATTCATTCCAGCTCCAAAAATCTTTCCATTCAGAAGGGCCAACCTTGTCACTTTCCTCTGACAGATGACAAACCTAGAGATGAGAGCTGAAGACAGCAGGAGAAGGATTGCCTCTTCCTCCTATAGGCTGTTCTTGGACACATTTCTCGTTTTCTCTGCCACAGTTTATCTGTCTGTGAAATGGACCTGTTTTCTTAAGTGTGATGGAAATAAGTTAGACACATTCTTCTCCAGGCAGGCATAGTGACTTGTGCATAAGGAATGCCCTCAGAACTGATTGATTGCTTCCATCCTGACTCCTGTCCTGATCCATCTTTTTATCAGGACCTGGGCAAAGCCACAGTGAACCAGCCCTTCAACTTTGCAAGTAGCAGGAAGCCAGTGAGGACAGGGAGGGTGTTGAGAGACACACTCAGGATCCCCAAACATCCTAACCTGCTGGAGCAATAGCCTGAACCTCACAAGGTAAAATGAACAGGGCTTAACTGAGAGATCTGGGCTTGGCTCCAAGGCACCGACTGTACAAGGACTGGTGGGGGTGGGGGTGGGGGTGGGAAGTAGCGGCTTAGCAGAAGCATGTGTGAATAAAACTGAGGGTTTTCGCTGACAGCCAGTTCCATATGAGTCAAATGAAAAGGCTGCCAAAAAAGCGGACAGACTCTTAGGCTGCTGAATTAAAGTGGAATACTGAGCCCAGTGACTCTCCATTTTGATATCAATCAGAATCGCCTGGGAAGCTCTGGAAACACTGCCTATTCCTTGCTGTACCCAGACCTTCTGAATCAGGACCTGGGATGTGTGGGTGGGGAAGGGGAAGTGAGGAGTTTGGATTTCTAAAGAGCTTCAGCCTTGGTTCCAAAGTGTAGCCAGGGCTCTAGAACCAAGGAAGACTCAATCCCATCCTCATTCTTGGCATGTCAGACCACATTGACTGTACTCCGGAACTTCAGTCTCTGTGGCTTTATCATGGGGGAAAGCAAGCTGGAGGACATTTGGTGGAAGGTGGCCAGGATGTAGGATGCACCCAACGTTCTGTGAGGGCTGGCGGAGGGAGCCATAGCACAGAAAATGATGGTGAGGTCCACCTTCAAACGGATGAGACCTGTTCACCTTTGGATCCCAAAGATTGGAATTTTA
The DNA here is from genome assembly GCF_029407905.1 of Bubalus kerabau. Lineage (NCBI taxonomy): Eukaryota > Metazoa > Chordata > Mammalia > Artiodactyla > Bovidae > Bubalus > Bubalus kerabau. Next base: position 40,879,531 of record NC_073633.1, read on the forward strand.
GGTGGTTTAGGTGACTGTCTTAGATCAGGTTTCTCATGAAATATTATGAAATGAAGATTTGCTTGTAGGAAGTTTATTGGGAGTTATTTAGTTATTTAGTGCTCTCAGAAACAACATATCTGAGGGAGTGAAGGAATCAAGATTGAGCAGAGGAAGAAAATGATCAAGGATGCAGTCACAGTCAAGGACTCCTCCACAGGGAGCTTGAAGGTGGGGAGGACCTTTCAGAGTTGGTCCCGACTGAGGTTGAACGCCCTCCTGCAACACTGACCTGGTAGATGATCCTTCATGAAGTCAGGAAAGACAGCTCATTTTGGCAGATGAAGGAAATGCCTAGGGAGAGACTCAGCTGTGAGCCATCAGCAGCAACACTCCTACCAACTTGGGGATAAGCTTCTTGGTCCCAGAGGCAAGATCTGGGTGGTGCACCCTAACAACCAGGACAGTATTCCCCTTTGCACAGCTCAGAAATATTTGCATCATATGTTAAGCACCCTCTGCCTGGGAAGAGGCACTCCAGAATTCTGGTGATTGTTTCCTCTGGGGAACTTACAGGGAGGCAAGTAGGATGAACTATAGTCCTCACTACTGAAGCTTGTCTTGGTGTCAGGCTGATATTCAGCATCCCTCCATTACCCCATCTAGATTCTCTTTCCCTTCAGTTGGTATCTCTCATGATCTAAGTGGACCACCTGGCTCAGGAGTCTGAGCTCCTAATCACCGTGCCCCTTTTAAGCCATGCTGCCAAACCTATCAAAATTGGGCAAAAGAGTATCAAGAGACACCCTAGAGGATCGCCTGGGTGCCAAACATATCCTTCCCTGGCCCCATGATAGAGCAGCAGCCATTGTCTTCCCAAGCATCAGGGTCAAGTACCCCCAGCAGGAAGTGACACCTTTTTCTTGCCTGCCGGTCTCTTGACACAAGGAAACTAAGAGGCAGGAAGCAGCCACACTTAAAGTTCATGAGTTTTTTTTCCTGTGCCCTCATGGAAATGTTCCACCTCTAGGAACTAGATTCTCTGAACCCAGAGATCCTAGAACTGTAGGAATAGGAACCATAAATTCTCCCAAAGTATCATTGGGAGTGATGGTGAGTGGGGCTGCTCCAACTTCAACCCCATGTTTATTAGGCTTCTGTATCCTACTGCTGGGCCATATTATAATTAGTAAACAGGGTGCATACTTCATCCTGGAGCATGATGTCCCACCATCTCTAAAATGGTGCTTCAGCTGCACCTTTGAAAGACTGTTCCTTCACTCTATCAGCTCTTTTCACCAGTATATAGGTAGCAAAGAATGTGATAAGACCAGAAGATTCTGTGACTATGTGCCCATTGTTTTGCTGTGAAGCAGGACTCTTGGTCTGATGTAATATTGTGTGAGATCCCATGTCTATGAATCAAACACTCTTTAAGCTCTCAGAGAGCAGTGCTACTTGAGGCCTTTAGCAAGAAAGAGAAAATGATCCAGAATACATGCCGATTCAAGTCGGGTTAAATCACCAACGCTTCTACATTAAAACCGGTACAATGTAGTCAATTCATCACCAAGTAGCTGGTTGGCCGTCAGATGTTGGCAGGTTGGAGATTTGGCAGGAACAATAAAAAGTCAGCCTTGGTGAATGAGAGCCCATTCTGTTAGGCCTATCCCTGCCACCATACAATATGTGTAGCCTCCACCTATGCCACATGGCCACTTTATCCGTGCACCCATTGGGTCAGCACAAGTGGTCAGTGACAGAGACTGACTAATGTCAACTAGCCAAACCATTATATCTACTTGACTATTTAGCCTCTCCTCCATGGTGGGTCCCCTCCGGTGGCCATTAACATACAATGTGTGGGTCTTCACACTTTGTGTCCACTCCTGTAGATACATCCACGTGCCTCTTCTTGTTCCCAGTTTTCCATTGTTTCTCTTTCCAGGCCTCTAACCAACTCATCAAACCATTTGCTACAGCCTGTGGGCCTGCACATATTTTTATGTAGGGCTATTCTACCAGGCAGCCATGAAGATAATTCAGGTCTCCAGATATCAGTGTCAACTCAGACACTGTATGACCTTAAAAAGTTTGGCTATTCCACTTTCCCCCGTACAGTTACCCAAGTAAACGGCCATAGGTCCCTCTGGGGAAGGAGTAGAATTATCATTACTGTATTGCCACATCCTCCTGGGACCCAATCTCTTCTTCAGTCAAAGGGTTTTGGATCTGAAAATGGAATCAGGTCTGGAAACCAGACAAGGTATTGTGCCTTTTTTTTTTTAAGTTGATATTTCTAATTCTTTTCTTGATTTATTTATTTAAGTTGCATTTATTTATTTTGGCTGTGCTGCCTCTTGGTTGCTGTGCAGGCTTTTCTCTAGTTGTGTAGAGCAGTGGCTACTCTCTCATTGTGATGTGTGGGCTTCTCTTTGCAGCCACTTCCCTTGGTGTGGAGCACAGGCTCTCAGGCATGGGCTTCTGTAGTTGAGGCCCGTGGGCTCAGTAGTCACTGTTTCCCAGGCTCTAGAGCACAGGCTCAGTAGTTGTGGTTCATGGGTTTAGTTGCTCCACAGCATGTGGGATCCTCCAGGATCAGGGATTCAACCTGTGTCTCCTGCTTGGGCTGGTGGATTCTTTACCACTGAGCGACCAGGGAAGCCTGGTATTGTGATTTTTTATTGGGGCAACTATCACCAGTCTCCTGGTCTTTCATTCTTGATTTTTTTTCATTGTACAACTCAGCAATTCTGTGTGTGGTCTGTAAATTCCTGGGAGTTCCTGAAACCATTTCAGGTATTTCACAAGGTCAAAATATTTGCATATAAGGCATTATTTATCTTTTTAACTGTGTTGACATTTGCACTGGTTGTACAAAAGCAATGTTGCATAAAATGTCTGGCACCTTATCAAACCAAGGCAGTGGAACTAAACTGTTCTGGTAGTGGCCAGGGAGGGAGGAAAGGGAAGGAAGGAAGAGAAGAAAACAGTCAGTTTTAGTTAAGAATGTCCTTAATGAAGCAATGAAATTTGTTAAATTTTATTAAATCATAACCTTTAAATACATGTCTTTTTAATTTTCTCTGTAATTAAATAGAAAGTACTGTATTACACACAGAAATAGAATGGTTCTCTCAAAAAAAGTACTTGCACAATTGAGAATAACCTAAACTAGCCATTTTTTTTCATGAAACATCACTTTCACTTGAAAAAATAACTGACAGATAAACTGTGGTTATTGGACTTGGTTATTTGGCAGATATTTTCTCAAATTCAAGCCAAGTAAGTCTATAACTCTGAGGAAAACAACTGATAGTATCTGTTGTCAATGATACAATTTGAGCTTTCAAATGAAAATCAGAATGTTAAGAAACTTGTATGCACTATCATCAAGTTGACAGATTCCCAATACTTCTGATGATAATAACAAATTTGATTTTTAGTATTATATAATGAATTGTATCAATACATGAAAGATCTGTATAATTCAATGACCTAATATTTTCCAAATGACCAAAGGATGAAACAAAATCTTGCACAGGTAGAAAAGTCATTCAGAATGCAAGATATTTTTTTTACCAAGAGTATATATTATCTTCTAAAATAAAAATAAAGCTGGTGAATGCTGAAAAAAAAATAAAAGAATACAAGATAGATCAATAGACTTTAATGCGATTGAGTACAAAAGTTCATTGAAAGAGTTTCATATTCTACATTATAACTACCATTTAAGAAAATACCACTTGTTGAGTTTTGGTGTAGTATCAAAGAAAAATACCCATAATTAGTTGAAAAGACTATTAAAATGCTCCTTTTCCAACTACATATCTTTGTAAGGCCAGATTTTCTTCACATATTTTAACCAAAATAACATATAGCCAACCACAGCTGATATGAGAATCCAGCTGTTGTCTATAAAACCACATTTAAGAGACTTGCAAAATTGTGAAAAGGGAACTCTGCACTAATTTGCCCCAGTAATGTTACATCCTATTAACCATCTGCATGGCTGTACCATCAGGACCCCTCATTGCCAGTCCAACTTGCTGCTCCTTACAATGGTGTGCCAATCTCCGGTTTCCATCATTTTGTGGTCCTGTCATCCCCACTGTTATTAGGGAGCCAGTTCTGTTTCGGCCTCTTGCTGTCAGCCCTGACCTGCAGAGGACAGCCAAAATTCAGCTTCTCAGTAAGTGCACTCCTCTGCTCTGATAACAAGAGTATCCTCTGGGCCCTCCTGCAGAACTGAAGTGGATTTCTGGCCTTACACAGAATATCTACTACAGCATGACCACTTCTCTGGGTTTTTTGAACCGTCCTTCCACCTTCTGCCATGATACTTCTGGCATTTCCATTTCAGTTAGTGGCCTGTCTCCCAGGATCCTTGTCAGGATATGAAATCCTGTTTCACGGGAGAGTGCTCCTAAATCAGTAAACTCCCCCTCATTCAACTTATTAATAGTATTCAGCTCCCCCTTGATTCAGCCTATACATTCTCTCCTGGCTTCTGTCAATACATACTGGCTACTTCTGCAGCATTTTGGAGATGGAGCCCTCCTCCTTCTCTTCCCAGGTTTGTTGCAACTTGGCTCTGTTTGTTGGTCTTGTGAGCCAAGAGAAAGATGCAGCTTCCTTCAGTGCCTACGGGCAATGCCCAGAGACAGTGGCAGCTGTGAGCCATCAGAGGTCAACATCCCTAGCAGATGGAGGAATGAGTGCCTTGATCCTGAGGGTGATGTGGGCGGTACTCCCAACGTCCATTACAGAGACAACTTTCAGTTCTACCTATGAGGCAGAGAGCAGAGATCAGGATCTAAGGTCCTAGAGTCAAAAAGACTCAGGTTTGAATTCTCTCTAGTTATGAGACTTTGGGTAAGTTGTTGAACTTTTTTGGAGGCAATTTATTCATCTCTAAAATGAAGATAAATAATAACTACCTGATAGATTATTGTGAGACAAATGAGACAAAGAATGTGAGTGCTTAGCATAGTGCCCGCTGCGTGCATGTCAGTTGTGTCCAACTCTTTGCGACCCCATGGACTGTAGCCCACCAGACACCTCTGTCCACGGAACTTTCCAGGCAAAAATACTGGAGTGGGTTGCCATTTCCCCCTCCAAGGGATCTTCCGGACCCAGGGATAGAACCCGAGTCTCCTGAAGCTCTTACATTGGCAGGTGGGTTCTTTACCACTGAGCCACCTGGGAAGCCCTAGCATAATGCTGAGCATATAATAAAGATGTGGATGTCGCTGCTGCTACAATTGGTCAGAACTTTCCAAACCTTGAAAGGGCTGCCTTAGGGAGCAGACAATAAGGTACACCAACATGGAGGGTCTTTTAGCTGATGCTGGAGGGTGCTCCATAGGATGCTGTGGGCAAGTTTCTAGGGTATTTACAAAAGAGGACCTTTGGGGCCTATTCTGTCCCCACGTTGCTTTGATTCTCTGCTCTGACTCTGCCTACCCTTAGTCCAAGAGAGGCTCTTAAAGAAGCATATTCACTTTCAGGCCACTAGGGGGCCATTTAGTTGCCTGCAATAGGAATACACTAATGGTTTCTTAATGGCTCAGGCACCGCGGATATCAGTCTCAATTATACCTGAAAGCATTTTGGGTTCCTAGGGTAAAAGACACTGTGTAAATCCAGATAATAAATAGAGCTTATTGATGACAGGTTAAAGAAGCTGGCACTGTTTAGTTTGGAGAATAGGGTGAGAGGATTTGAATAGGGGCTGCAAGTATATTTATTCTTCGGTATGGAAAAAAGTGACAGGCTGTTTTCCTACTTCACTGGGAGCCAAGCAAGAAGAAAGAAGTTTAATTTGCAACAGAAGAAACTGAGTGCATTCAAGGAAGCAGTTGGAAGGAGGCTTTGGGTTGGATGGACTCACTTGGAATCTTTACTAATAATTCACCTTGGTATAGCTGATACGAACAGTCCTACCAGGAAGGTCAGAGAGTAAGGGAGAAAAGAGAGTTCAACATCCAGAGACAATCCAGGGGTTTTGACTTAACAGGTCATCCTGCATGATGGGCTCTGGCCACCGTGGGAGCAGAATGGGGAAGGAGTGGTTGTCTTTTCCCCATCAGCCTGCAGAAGGCAATAAGCACTCCACACATTCAATGTCCTTAAAATTTCTCAGAAAAGTAAAAGGGACTGCTGTTCTTGGAAATAAGTCCGGCTGGCCATTGCTAGTGGCAGACTCACACCTGAGCTTCAGGAATCACCTGGCTATGGTGCTGCAGTTCCAGACACTCATCAGCACACTCAACTCTGGCAGCCACTTGACTTCAGTGCTGCTGAGGAGGCAGGGAAGCAGCGTTGAGGTGGGACTTCTTCGTAAGGGGGCATGGTGTCTTGAAACTAAGAAGCTGGAGAAATGGAAAAGATAAAGATGGTTCAGCTCCACAGAATCTGAAGCCAGGAGCCAGGAGGAAAGATTCACCCACAGAACCCCATGAGAACTGTCTTCTCCCCACCCGACCCCCACCACTCCAAGGCAGTTTCCCCACACCCATTGAGATACCCAGGCGGTCCATAGACACAGCTCTGGGAACTAAGGAAGCAGAACTCAAGGAGGAGAGAACCAGAAATTTTAGAAAATCTCACAGACAGGGAATGCAGGCGGGGGCCGAGAGAAGACAAAAGAGAGAAGTGGCTACTGAGAGTCCGAGCTTGGAAAGGGGTCCTCAGCACCTAAAGGAGGGATGACAAGCCCCACATGGGAAGGGTGGCAAGGGAACACCGCCCAGGCTGAGACCTGAATTGGGTCAGAGGAGGGGAAAGTCCTGTAAGCCGCTCCACCGGTTCAGTGGAGCCTCTTGAGTCCATGGATCAAGCCTAAACCCGGGAGCCAGAATCCCCTTAAAGCGGGATCTGGGACCTGTTGCAAACTTCAGGACTAAGGTGGGAGGAGAGTCTGGAGAACCAGCTCAGCACGTGTACTCTCCCGACTCCGGAATCTAAGAGGACAGAGAATCGGGAGAGCGCCTGAAGCCCAGGCGGGATGCGGCTGCGAGTGGGAGTGAGGGCTAGGAAAGGAACCGACCAGCTGCAACCTCAGTGCATTCTCCAGGTTCCTGGGCTGCCTACGCCAGACGTGGGCAAGGCTCGCTAGGAGTAAAGGGGTCTGAAAGACCCGCCCGGAGAGTACGTGGGACGGGGCGCGAGTCGAGAGCACCAACGTGAAATCACCCCCCGCCTCAGGAGGTAAACTGAGGCCTGGGAGCGGAAGCCGCTGCTGCTAAATAACCTGTCACTTCGGGCAGTCTGAACACAGAGGGGAGGCGCCAGAGTTGACAGCTCCGCGCTCCGACCGCCCCTCCCCGCCGGGCTCCCAGTTCACCACTCCGCCCCAAAAGACGCTGTTCCCCTTTTAAAGAAGCGCCGGAGGCTCCCACCCTCGCCGCGTCAGCCCGTGCGGGGCTGCGGCGACGTTGCCCTTTTAAGAGACAGCCTGTGTTAACCCTCTCTTAACGGGGCGTCCCGGCGGGGGGGGGCTCCCGGCGCCCGCCAGCAGTCAGCCTCCTCCCCGCGCGGCACTTCCGGACCCCCGCCGTTGCCCTTTTAAGAGGCAGCCCCCAGCAGCGCTTTCCCCCGCCCCCTGTTGCCGGCGCGCGAGGCGGGGGAGCCCGGCTGGAGCGGAGAGCGCTGTCCGCGCGGCCACTGGAGACCGGGCGGCCGGCGGCCGGGCAGGCGGCGGCGGCGGCGGATGGGGACTTGGAGTCGGGCGACTGTGGCTGTGGCGGCAGCGAGGAAGCAACTGACCGGCCGGCGGCGGCGGCGGCGCTGGCGGCGGTGACTGGTCCAGGCCCCGGCGGCGGCTGCAGCGACGCAGTGGCGGGCTGCGGGCTGGCGGCGTGAGGAGCGGCTGCGGAGAGCCGAGCGGCCGGGAACCGAGGGCGCCGGGCCGCCCCTTGCCCAGTCCTTGCAGGCCGCCAGGCCCCCTCCAACCGGGGCCGTGGAGCACCGGGGCAAAGGCCGGGGCCCCCCCATGAAGGAGCGCGACGCGACCCCGGCCGAGCGGGGCAAGCCGGCCACCTACACCGGGGACAAGAAGGCGAAGATGGCGGCCAAGACCAACAAGAAGTGGGTCCGGCTCGCCACCGTGTTCGCCTACGTGCTCTCCGTGTCGCTGGCCGCCATCGTGCTCGCCGTCTACTACAGCCTCATCTGGCAGCCGGTGGGCGCCGGGACTTCGGGGGGAGCCGCCGGCCCGCCCCCCGGCGGCTCCAACGCCACCGGCCCGTCCGGGACTTCGGGGGCGGCGGCGGGGCCCAACAGCACGGGATTGTCCCGCCGCGAGGCGCCGCGCGACGCGCCCCCGCTGCAGGCGGCGCGGCCCGTGTCTCCGGAACCCTCTGCCGACAGCCCCCAGGCCGGGCCGCTGGAGCAGCCGCGGGGGGCCGAGGAGGACGAGGAGGCAGCAGCGGCGGCGCCGGGGAGTCGTTGAACCCCTCGGTGGCAGGGGCGGCCGGAAACCATCCTCCCCAAGCCCGGAGGCAGGACTTTGCAGCAGGACCGGGCGGGGAGCCCGCGGAAGTGACCCCCACGGGAGTGAACGCCTCTCTTCCTCCGATGATCGCCGGCTCGCCCCAGGGGTGAGGGCCCTGCAGCTCATCTTCAGCCAAGGGACCACTATTCCCCGGGGGCTCCGGGTTTGGTCTTCCTACGGACGGTGCTGCGCCAGGGCCCTGAGCCATAAGGGGGGTGGGGGAGGGGTGGGGAGATCCCAGCACTGAACCCTTCTGCGCCGCTAGCTCTTATGTATCCTACGTGGAGGGGTGACTTGGGCTTTCCCCCAAGACTTAAAGAAAGGAGGGAGCTGTAGGGGCTCTTCTTTAATAAGCCGAAGCTCTTGCAAGGAGGCAGGCACGGAAAGTAGTGGAGCTCAGGTACGTCAACCTAGTTGCAGTGGCCACAGATGCATTTAATTTATAGATCCCTGTATATAGTTGTTGACATATGCACTAGAAGCTATAATTACATAGAACTACATGTATCCTCCCACACCCTGGGTAGCTACTGACTGATGGGGTTAAGCAAGGGCTATTTGCTGGCCCCCAAAGTGCAGCTAGCCAGAAGGGCATAAACACTTTTTCATTACCCACTTTTTTACCTTTTCCCCCTCCTATTTCAGAAAGATAGGTTTATGACACAAAAGAGTATAATCGTTCTCAAACCTGTTGAAAGGACGATGGAAAACCTTTGAGGAAGTAGAAGCAGTTTGGGGAGGGTGAGGAATGTACCCGTCCCCTCCTCTTCCCACCCTAGTGCCCCCACCTAAGAGGCTTTCTTTTCCAGCCCTAAGTATCTGGATACCCGCCAGGGAAGAAAGGAAGGGAAAGAGCAATGTCTCTGTGCTTCAACCCTTGGCCTTCTCACAGAGGTTAGGAAGAGCAAGCTTTTGTAAGTAGAATGGTTCACAAGTGTTTTCTCTTTTTTTTTCCCCGCTCTTCGAGGTCAGGTCTTGTTCTGTAATCACCTTCACCTTCCCTCTCGCCCTGAGCCTGTAGTGACAGGGTAGCCCTGTGATTAGAATGGAATCCAGAGCTTTGAGCACATCCTCTGGTTTTGAGTTGTACTGTGGAACTCGAAGGGCTGAAAGATGGGCTTCAAGCTCAGGATTGTGTTTTGATAGCCAGATAATAGACCACCCATGGAAAGTTAAACTGGCTAGTCTTTACCTCTCCTGATAAGCCCTACTTATATGCAGCCTATACTTTCATTGAGATGAGAAGCAGCAAGTGAAATGACAGATGTAAAGCTAGCTCTGGGGCCACAAGAATTCTACATCCTCAATTTGGATTCCATTTCCTTCTGCCACTTGCTTTTAGGCAATTGAGTGTGGGTAGTGACAAGATATCAAACCCCTTCATGTTTCCTTTTTGGGAAATGAGGCACTTTAAAACAACGACAACAATTTATCCACCTGAGTCCTGAAACAATTTGTCTCTCCAGTTTTCTGGCCTATACTCCAGTTAGCTCTGATCCAGGTTTACAGGACCACAGCCTCGACTTCAGCCATGTCCTGCTGTGGGCAAGATAAAAGCAGCTGAGCTGTCATTGCCTAGGGGCAGGCTGGTAGCACCCCCAAGGTGTCTTGGCTGAAGGAGATTTCCGAGCACTTGACTTTGGTCGTCAGGAAGCCTTCGAGACCTTTTTAAATTTTTGGTGAGGGCCTGGGGGAAGAAACATAGAATGCCACTTTATAACTTCAATAATAGCCTGTAATTTATATTTATTGTGTGAATTTTTAGTCCTATATTTTAATAATTTGTAAATCAATCTCTTATTCCAAGAATCCTTTGAACTGGCAGGAGAACATCTGGGAGTCCAGTCCCCTGTCCCCATTCTGACCCCTGCATTCTGGACTGTTGAATCCACTTTGGGATGGATCGGCGTCTAGAGAGACCACTTGTGGGTTCAGCTGTTGGCCTCCAGACTCTAACGCCTTCACTGGAATTGGGACATCAGCTCCAGCCCCAGCTGTGAGCGTGACCAGAGACATTATTTATAATTCAGCCATTTAAGATATACCTGTACTCAAAAAGTCCTGTATATTTTTTAAAAGTTTTATTTTTCAGGTGAACAAAAATACATTCTAAGAACTCTACGTCAGCCTGTGTAAGTTGATCGTTTCTGTTTTCATACTTCTTGGGGAAGGAGTTAGAGGTTGGAAGAGGCAATGGTCTAAGGTGTGGTGGATGGGTGATGATAAATAAGTGTAGGAGAGAAAAGAAATTGCTCTAATGTTCTCTGTGCCTGATGGTTTGACCAAATTGTTCAGTGAAGGGTGGCAGGAATCCATCTTAGTCCGGAAGCAATCTCGGGATGGGAAGAACAGTGATATCTAGTTCAGCTACCTTTGGCTAACTTCAAAATGGTTGGAAAAAGTTCTTTTAAAGGCCTCTGAGCAGATGCCTAACTGAGGAAGCTAAGGGGCCACTAAGCATGCATTTAAGAATTATTATACACACTGAGCTGGCTGAGACCTAGAGGATCAGCTGCCTGCTAGAATCACTGTTCTCACCTTTAGACCATTGGCCCCTAGAAAGCTCAAGAAGCGCTAATACGGGGGGAGACAAATGGATGCGTCTGCAGTGGTTGGTCAGAGCGTTGTCTACAACGGAGGAGGAGGCTAGAGAGCCACAGGGCAGAGAGAAGGTGTGGGTTGCTTCAAAGGTGAGGCTTTTTCTTCCCTAGAGCAAACAATAAAAGACTTGTGGGTGAAAAGCACAAATATGAGGGATTAGTTGTGCTGCAAAATACACAGCAAGCAATTGAGCTCAGCTCATTATTAGACAATGCTGCCCTGCGCAAACCAGAGTGAGAAGCCGGTGTCGGCGGAGCCCCCTGAGGCCTGCACTTCTCCAGAGCTGTTGGGGGTGGCTGCTGTGCTTTTCCATCACCTTGTAGTCCGCAGGGGAGCCAGGAAAAGTCTGCCCTTCTTTTCTTTCTTTCTTGAACCTACACAATGGCTTTCTGTGAGAGGGCTTGGTAAGGCAGAGCAGAAGGGGAGTGAAAGAGTTTCCAAGGTTCTAGCCAGCCCCTCCTTTCTGGAGCCAGGAACATGTGGCTTCTGCAGTTGCACACGGCTCCACACATTGGGCACATATAGCAGTGTGTGCAGCGGGAACCTGCTGACCAAAGTGAAGGGCACTGCTCCACCAGAGCAGGGCCTGGTGCTGGGAGCAGCGATCAGAATCGGTTTATTTTCAAGGTTTAGAAATTAGCTGCAAAATTGCCCATCAGGTTTTGAGCCAGGAAGAAGTCTGGGCAAGATTACTTTCCTTTGAACTGCTTTGCACCAGGACTACCTGGACCATTTCTAGGTATTTGCTTATATTACAAGTGACTGTATGATTTATTTCCTGACAGCCTGAATTTGATGAAATAACCACCTCTTATGAAAGTGTATTTTGGAGAATGAGGGCTGAGGGGTTTGCCGAGCCATTTAGACTGGGCTTGTGTGGGTATCGTTTCTGTCCCCCATTGTGCTGAGGAAGGGTTTCTCTGAAGCTTCCAGTATAAGAAACATTTTTCTTCCTAACAGCTCTAGATTTCCACACATATGAGACCACAGCTTTGGAATTTTTTCTGTCTACCTTGTTTTTTGCTTTTCACTAGGGAGTCCTAAGATAGTGTGTTCTTGCATTGAGTATTTATATCCTGTTTTGAAATGCTGAGTGGAGAGCATCAACTTGTTTCTACATGTTTCTTTAAGGGGAACTGAAAGGTCAGGTCCCAAGCCTTAGGGCTACCACAGCTATTTAAAAGAGGTAGTAACTGTCCCCCGCTTCCTGTCTGCAGAGGATGGAGGGATTTCTGGAATTGTAGCGCAGTTACAGAGGGGCCGCCAAGGTACTCTTTGTTGGTCTCCCTCGGTGGAGGGAGGGACCGCGGTGGCCTTGTTCGTTTCAAAGACCAGCACAGGGCCTGCACACAGGAACAGGCACTCAGGGTTGTCGCTCATCTGCCTGATGTGTGTTGGATAGAGCCGGCCCTGGTGTCATTGTGGTGTCACCATTGTGATCCGCTTGTGTACCTACATCCACAGTCGATAACCTGGGTTCAGGGGGTGAATTGCTAGATGACAGCCTCACTGGCCACTCTGGTCAGAGTTTCTTTACTGCCAAGTTGAGGGGCTTGGGCTTGGCTGCCTGTTCTCGCCAGGTGCAGGAAGTCCACAGTTGGGTTCCATGTGGTGCTGTTAATAGAGTGGCATGAACTATGTAACCCCTCCATTGTCCCCTTTGTTCTGGCTCCGTGGCCTAATAGTGAGTTATAAAAATATCTGCTCTACAGACAGTTTTTTGGTCACATTATGTCCCATAGGACATAGCCTGTGGGTTTCTACTACCAGAAAACCTGTGTTATGCTCTTTTTTCCCTCCAGTAGCTAATTTTAAAAGACAAAGACAAAATTCTTTTTTTCAACCATACACCCAGACTCTACCAGGCGCTCTATCATGAGTGCAGAAACAGCCATGGCTCCCAGCAGCACACTGAGCACATGAACCACCAGAACCAAACCAGCTTCCCGTGCCCAGTGCCATTCTGTAAACAGTTGTTAAACTACTATGGGGCCAGAAAATTACCGTACAGTGTTTGCCCACAAGGAATGTATAGTCATTCCAACAAGAATCTAGTCTTGTTACTTCTTTGTTTTCTTAACTTCAGTTATCTGTTTTTGCAATAGCCTATCCGTTAATCAATGACAAGATTCTTTTTTAAAAAAATATTGATTTGGGTTCACTGGGTCTTTAGTTGCAGCTTGCCAGATCTTTGGTCTTCATTGCAGCATAAGGGATCTTTAACTGTGGCATGTGGGACCTAGTTCCCTGACCAGAGATCAAACCTGGGCCCCCTGCATTGGAAGTATGGAGTTTTAGGCATTGGACCACCAGGGAAGTGCCAGCAATAAGATTCTAACTTTTCGTAGAACATTTTCCATAAACTGCTACCATTATTTCAAGAACTCCTTATCTATCACTTATAGTGTGCCAAGCGAGCCTCAGAAGTCCCCAAACCAACTTGTTCAAAAAAGTGGTTGTTGGTCACCAAGGATTTCCTTTTAGCCATCCCTCTCTGCTAGCTCAGTGTTCAGAGGATGAATTGAGGCCTCCTCTCACTTTGTCCTGAAGTCCACCTGTCCCCTTAAGCTCCCTGCTAGTAGTCTGGGTGTCTGGGCAGTGTTGAGTCACAGCCAGTCCCTGAGCTGTAGGCAACTCACAATATCACCAGGACCCAGGCTGACCCGGCAGCGGGCTATGGGGAGGGACCCCTGAACTGGAAGAGACACAACCTACAGACTCAACATTGCATTAGTTATCACCCTTGACCCCTCTCTTTCCTTCTCTCCAAATGGGAATTCATGAGGGCAGATGGAGCTAATAGATATGACAGGGCTTGGAGATCTTGGGAATAAAAGTACAGTATATCCACATGGGGTAATTAATATATTTTCAAGGGAGTGTCTGTCCCTTTGGGCAAAAATGCTGCATAGAAAGAAACGTGAAGGAGCAAGGAGTAAACATTACACCAGAGCCCAGACCATCAACATCAGCATCACCTGGGAACTTAAAAGAAATGCCATGGCTTAGCTCCCATCCCACAGCTACTGAATGAGAAAGTCAGGAGATGGAGCTGGGTAGGGCGTTAACTAGGCTTCCAGGTGATTCGGATGCACACTAACATGTGAGAAGCACCAGCCCACTGTCCCTCTGATTCAGTAAGTTGGGGTTAGGGTATTACTGTTTGGACAGATGGTTATCAAAGGTGACTTTTGACCTTCCTTCTTGGTTGAAGCCAGCTGCCCTGCTGGGGGAAGAGGAAGCACTGTGTCCCTAGAGTTTTAAAAGGGAAAAGGCCTTCATTGTTGGTTCTTTTTGAAGGTTGCAGGAGAACTTGCCCTGGAAAGCTTGTTAAGAAGGAGGCAGGCCTGAAAGAGTCCTCTCTCCCTGTCCCACAAAGATACTGATGTGTTTGCCTGACCTCCTGCCTTGCCTTGGGGCCTGCTGTTCCTCGAGCCAGTCCTTAAAAGGAGCAGTGGGTGCCACATTTGTTCCTTCTGGTGCCAGGTCTGTGCTATTTCACTTCGCTGGCGTCAAGTGGATGCTTAATGAGAGGCCATGACGTAGGCCGGCAGACTCGTTGAGAGAAAGCAGCCTCGGACTGTGCTTTCTGCAGCTTCTCTCACTGCCTTCCCCAGCCTCATATTCTCCCCCCACCTCCTGTGGGGCTGTGGTCACTGTGTGTCTGCTCTTCCACATAAGCCCTGATAGCCCTCACTTAGGACAAGATGCTTATAGGGTCTGTGGACACTGATAAATGACTCAAGAGGCAGAAGTGAAGCAGTGCCTTTCGTTTCTCCTATTCCTTTAAACTCCCTGCCCGGGACTTAATCCCCCAATTAAGAAAATATGGCCATATTGGGATTTGGGGCATTTCCCTTATTCTTTTCTGGGGCCAGTGCCATCTTTTCCTTTTATTCCTGTCCCTGAGGCTAGGGTTTGGAGCTGGAACTGATTGGTGGTCAAACCTTCCAAACTTGGACCTTGTTAAATAGCTGGGGATCCTCTACTTCAGGGATCCCCAGTTACCCATCCCTTGATTATATGAAAATACAGGCATGCTACTTCTTCGGGTGGTAAAACTTTGGGAGGCATGAAGCCAACTCCACAAAGGAGTCTGTTTCTGGGGAGTGAGTTTGTGAGATTCTGTTTGATGTAAACAGAAGAAAAAAGGAAATGCCTGAACTGCAAAAGCCAGTGTCAAAGTTAGGGGGAAAAGTTGAGGACATCCTTGTGATCAGTGGGTGGATGAGGGCAAAGAACATTTCCTGTAAGAGGAGAGTCGCTTCGTGATGCTTTCAACTCACCCAGACCACCCCAGGGAAGTAAAGGCAGCTTACTGTCCTAGAAGGGAGCACCCTTTACAGACCGCCCCTTCTTTTGAGAGTGCATTGACCCCAGTGAAGATGAGACTAGAAGAGAAGGCAATGGAAAAGAGAGAAGACAAAGTAGACCAAGATCACACCAAATCACTACTTCATTTATTCAACAAACATGTACTGAGTGTCTTCTTCATGCCAGGCTACTGTTAATAGAGTGCCTACTGTGTGCCAGGGGTATTTTGCATATTTTCACCTTTAATTTTCTTAATCCTTCAACATAGGTATTACTAGCTCCATTTTGCAAACAAGAAAACTGAGGCTTTTAGACATTAAAATTGACCAGAGTCATCCAGCTAGCAGGTGACAGACCTAGAATTCAGATTCAGTCTCTTGGATTCCACGGCCCGGGTTTGTTCCGCTCTACCATGCTGCCTGTCATCCCCCAAATACCTCCTTCACAGTGTGGTCTCCGCTCCCCTCTGTGAGGTGATCGGTGCCAGGATAGAGATGCTTTCCACCTCTTCTGCCTTGTTTTGAAACCTTGGGTAAAGCTGTCATGTCCCTGCTGGCCCCCTACTGCCCTCTGCACTCTCTCATCAATTCCTCCAGCTCTGTGCCTGGGCTCCTGAAGCCATGTCCCATGAAGAACTTCCCACCTTTGAGAAGCAGTCTTGTCTGTTGGTTGGAGAGGAGAAGGACATCCAAGAAGGCTCCCAGCCAGGCCTTTAACCAAAGGATCCAGGAAGAAGCAGAGCAGCCTTCCATGGCCCCGAGCTTTGTGGAGGGATGTTTACCCTTCCCTCCTGCCCCTTAGCTGGTTTCATCCTGGAGCAGGGTTTGTGTCCACCAGAAGTGCTGGCTCATTTCTCCTGAAGGAGGGCTCCCCTTTTCTGAGGAAAGCTCATTGATACTTGCCTTGTGCTACAGTTCTTCCTATAATGAAGATATCCTATGCCAGACTCCATTCTCTCCAACTGCTCGTGACTCACTCCCATGACATCCCTTTCTCCTAACACCCGGAGAGAGAGAAGCCCATTTTTCCTTAGCCCTTTAGCCCAGCTTCCTCTCCCGCTTAGGTCTTGTCATGAGGCCTCAAGCAGACCTCTGCCCAAACTACATCTCCAGCCCACAGTCAAACATGACTTGGCACATACCCTTTAATGAAGGCACATCTGTATAGTTGGTAGCATTGGCAGTTGGGGGAAGTTTGTAATTCTTAGAATCCAAATTCTGGTTCACAATTTGGGAGACATCTGAATTCAAGGGCTCTGCTTGAACCTGCTCTACTCCAGCTCCATCCTTGGGAGTCATGGGTTCCAGGGCCAGTTTCATGCTCTGAAGTCACAAATGTGTGACCAGATGACAAGAGGAAAACTTAAGCTTCGAATCTTTCACCCTTGCCTTTTCATATCTCACAGGGGTCTTCTCCCTACATGCACAGAATGTTCCTAAGCCTTTCCGGAATTCCTCTGATCAATCCCCACCTCTTCCAACTACCTTCACCTCACCCCATTCCCAATCAACTTTCTCACTCCCCACTACAGGAAGTTGGCACCACCAGCTCTCAAGCCTCTAACCCAAAGCCTCAGCTTCCCACCCGACTCTGAGACCAGGAAGCTCCCACCTGGCAGGGGCAGCCTGCCACCACCCCATGTAGAGCCAGCAGCCAGCCCTTAAGAGTCTAGAGTCTGTCTCTGTCCTCAGCCCTCCATATATTCTAATCCAAATCCTTCCTCTCAAAGTGTGGTCCAGGAACCCGCAGTAAAGGCAGCACCTGGAGCCTATGAGAAATGCAGGTTCCCAGGCCCAGCCCAGAGTTAGAGTCTGCATTCGTCTGCACCTTAATGTGTAAGAAGCACTACTCGAAACAATCGGATCTGCTGAAAAGTCATCCCCTCCACCGTCCTCCTCAATAGAGGGGGTGGCTCGTGGAGCAAGAGCCAGTGAGGAAGCCTGGCCTCACAGTTGAGCCACAATTCAGACCTCTTTTTCACAGTGGAGAGAAATGCTGGGGATGATCTGGACACTCCAGAGAGAACCCTGAGAAGCCAGTGAAGCCTGGGACCGTCAGCAGAGAGGAACAGCCACGGCCGGGCTATGTGGGGAGATCCAAGCCGCAGTTTGGGGGCAAAGGGGACACCCGATGAGAAAGAAAGGCGTGCCCACCTTTGCACACAGCGGTGGGGTGGTTCCCTCTGGGCTCCTGCCACCATCTTCAGCCCCTGTCGGGCACCTACAGCCAAGAACAGCTCCTGCTGTGCAGCCTGGATCTGCCGGATGACGAGGCTTCTTCCCTCCCTCTTGCTGGCAAAGTTCCCATCGCCCACCGGCTGCATTGCTGGTAGTGGGTGCTCAGGAAATGTTTGTTGAATTGAGAGGAAGCCACAGCTTGTGTGGAGTCTGGATAATTCACCAGACGTGGGTCTCAGTGGTTGGGGTTGGGGGCGGGGAACAGAGACTAAGTAGGAAAGACGAGTCCTGATGTCGTACTTAGCTGGAGTTGCTGTTTCTCTGCCTCTTGAGTCCCTGCCTGAGACCTTGCTTTGGCATGACACAGTGCAGGGAGATGGTGTGAAGAGGAAGTTGGAGATGGCAGAAAACGACTCCAGGTGGGAGGCTCCCCCTCCCCCATTCAGGATGCACTCAGGTCTAACCTGGGGGTGGGGGAGGAGGTCCCTGAAGATGAGCTCCCCAACCCTGCTGTGGGGAGAGCCAGCCATCTGTCCCCTCTTCACCCCACCCCGCTTCAGAGACTTTCTCGAGATTCTTCCTTTCACAGAGGAGAACTGAGCTCTGCTCTTCTGTCCCTAGCTCCGTCCCCGCAGGCTATGGCCTCCCTTCCTCTGGGCCTCAGCCTCCTCTTCCCGAAAGGTAGTAGGCAGCCAGGTGATTGTGAAGTTCCCCCATTGGTCATCCAGTGATTCTGGGACTGAGAGTCACATGGGTGCAAGGCAGGGGAAAGTGTAGGAAAGGGCCCCAGGCCTGGGCTAGCCATGCCAGCTGCTGTGGTTGGCATCAGTTGACAAGCTGGCAGTACCTGACAAGCCAGGAGCCAGCAGCTGGAGAGGGTGGCCAGGCCCTGGGGGTGACGGGTGCTAGGTGAGCCGGCTGCTGAGTGCTTCCAAGCCTTGTCCTCTCGTCATGGCGGGGAGCCTGTGGCCTGGGCAGCAGTAGGCTTGGGACAGAGCTCACCAGCCTCACAGACCAGGCGTGGCGCGGGCATGCACCAGGGGCTGTACCTGCAGGTGAGAGCACACACAGGGGGCACCTGTGAGGGCGGGGGCTGGCTCCTGGCCTTCATGGTCTCACTCCCCTGGAGAGTTTGCCAAACTGCTCAGCCAGGCCGCCACAGCCGCCAGCCACCACACACCCATGGCGCAGACTCTGGACAGCGCCTCGCCTCCTCTCCCCAGCCTGGTCCCCTGCTCCCATGAGCTTTGCTCAGCATCTTCCTGCAGGGCCAGGACCCCCTGTCCTGCTCCTCACACCTCCTGCACCCCTCGCCCTTTGGCTGCCTCCTCTAGGGGCCCTGCTCCGAGGTGTCAGGCCCTGCTGGGCCCCAGCCTTGCCAGGCCTGTCTTCTCTGGGCTCCAGGGGCTCTGCCCCTTTCGGGGACCCGGAACAAGTCTGGGCTTCTGGCCCAGCCTGGGGCTCGGTCGACCCTAAGGGCTGCTCCTGGCCCTCCAGCCGGGACGCAGCGCTCTCCTGGGCCCCAAGCTCTGAACTGAGCGTACACGCGCTCTCCTGAGGCCCAGAGCTACTGGCACCTCCTAGGGAGAGATCGAGGGGAACCAAGTCTGAGTTTGGTGGAGAGCCCGGACTGGCTGGACTGGCTGCCAAATCTCCCAACTCCTCTTTCAGCCCCTCTGGTGATTCCGATGCTGGGGTGGGGGTGGTTCCTCCACCCGGGGCACTGGTGGGTCCGCCGGGCTCCATCCCGCTCTGAATCTGCTCATGTTCCTTCTCATTCGGAGTCTTTCTGGTGCTTCGGCTTCCCTGAAAACAAGAGGTTGGCTCTACTGGTTGGTGAATTTAGGGCTCATGTCCCTAGCCCACCCCATCCTAGGTCCAAATACCCACCTCCTGGCTCTCTGGCTCCTGCCTGTCTTCCTTCATTTCCCACCTGCAGAAACACAGCACATGGCAGGTCCCACTCCCAACCCACCCCACCTCACGTCACCTGCTCCATAGCCGGCAGCCCACATCCCCCAGGGGGATCCGAAAGCCCAGGGGTCTCAGAGGAGGGTCAGAGCCACAATGAGGCTCCAGGATGTTTCCCTTCCAGCCTGACCTCCCGCCCCAAACCCAGCCATTTCCTCTAAACACTGCCCACTATAGCAGGTCCCCAGCTGCTGTTTATGGCCAAGCCTGAAGCACCTTGAGTTCTGTGGGGACGATGGGCGTGTAACAGCCTGTGCTGCCTGGGAAAGGCGCGCCTGACTTCCCCCAGGGAAAGGAACTGCTGTAATTACCGCCGGCCTCCCAGGGCACCAGGCTCTTGCTGCAGCTGCCTTTGCCGATGGCCTCTCCCAGCATCTCATTAACCCGCCACCAGGCAGCAGTCAGCCAAGAGGCAGAGGCCCTGGGGGCTGGAGCAAGCACCTGGGCCAGGCGGCCTGACCTCCCAGAGGTAAGGCAGGGCCAGAAAATCCAGGAGCCCAGAACCTCCCCCGATTTTGCTCCCTGTCTCATGTTACCTGCGGGCCCTGCCAGTCAGCCTCTCTGTCCCTCGAGCCTTGCTGCGTGTGGCCAGCGCCACCACGGGTCTGCCCTGTTGCCCACCCCAAGTAGCACTGCCTGCAAGAGATGGTACACATCAAGAGAGAAGAGGGTCATGGCAGCCCGGTTCCTTCACCAGCTCCTGGGGCCTGATCCTCCTCCTCTCTCAACTCACCTTTGCCTTCAGGGGCCAGTGGTGGGGGCTGTAGCTTTCGCTGACTCCTGGGACCTAAAGGGGAAGAGGAAATTGGGAAAGGGTGGGATCACAAAAGAGCCAAAGCAGCAACAACAGCTCTTTCAGGACCAGGAAGTTGTCAGTCCTTCTCTTGGTCCAGTTGTGAGTGTTCTGGTTCCCAGAAAAAAGTCTGGCCTGGGTGCTGGGGTTGGGGGGTGCGGTTAGGGCAGTATCAGGGGAGCTGGACCCCTGTGCTAGCTTTGCCACTCCTGGCTAGGTGACCAGCAGAGCAGCCTCTCCAGCCTTGGCTTCCTCACGTGTAAAATGAGGGACCAGCAATGCAGTGGAATTATCCCTATATTAGATAAGGAGCAGGGGCCACCCAGGAGGGTCCAACGCCTCCAAACGACCCCAGTACTGACTTCCTAGTGAGCCTTCTCTCCAGACCTTCTGGGATCAGAACCCAGGACAAAGGTTGTAGGTTTAGAGGATGCGAAGAAAGGTCATGGTGCCTCCTCTGATAGGGAGCAGAGGAAGGAAGATGTTCTTTCATGCTTCTTTCCAGCTCTGAAAATACGTGGTAAGCCAAGAGACAGAGGACAGAGAGAAAGAGGGAGCAAGGGGTGAAAAATTCCAGGAGGGGTGGGGTTGTGGGGTTTTGGCTCACCCCTTGTGCTGCCCACCTTGGCTGGGCCCTCTTCCCGAGGCTTGCTGGAGCCCTGTCGCCTGCATTGCAGAGAGAGGGAGTCAGGCTGGCTGGTGGCGGGAAGGACAGAGGCTGCAGAGCTGCTGGTGGGCCAACACCCCCTCCCCCACCCTAGCCCCAGGCCTAAGGACAGCAGGGAGAGGGTGGGCCCAAGAAAGATGGGAAACCCGGCACCTGCACAGAGCCCTTAGCCCAGGGCCCAACCGGAGGGCCCAGGCAGATCCTCACCACCCTGGGAAGGGTCCCAGCCGCCCTCCAAGAGGCGTCCACAGTTAGCCTGACACAGCCCCACAGCATGTCAACCCAGCAGCTGCCGGGCCCTGCCACCCACGTGGGCTTGGCCTTGTCCAGGTCCCACGGGCGGCGCCAGTCACCCTGTGCGTCTCTGTGCCGGGCCAGGCGGGCCTGGTCGATCTGCTCCCGCTCCTGCTTCCACTGGGCATAGTCCCAGCTCACCTCCAGGGGGCCCCCCAGTGCCCGGCGGGGAGCAGGGCCTGGGACCAGGGCTGGACTCCCAGGCTCCCGGACACCCTGCAGGGAGAAGACACTAAACACCATAGGGTGGAAGCAGAAACAGCCCTGGGTTTGAGATGGGGATCCAGAGAGTCTGCTAACCCCTTCCTCTCTGAAGGTTTTGACATCCCCACCCCAAAATTAGATCCATTCCATGTTGGTTAAATCCTGTTTGCCATAGGCATGGTTTCCATCCAGGGTTAGCTGTGTCTTTGGGGCAAGATGACCTCTCTGTTGGTCATTTCCTCATCTGTGAAATGGGGATAATAATAGTGCTATTCATGGGGTTGTTGCTGGGGTGTGTGGTCAGGCCGAGGGTGGAGAGACACCCAGCTGCTGGGAGCAAGAGCCAAGACTAGGGACTGCTGCCATCTAGAGGTCACACCTGGCACATGGCCAGTCTCTCACACCCTAGACCCACCTCCAGACCCCACCAGCTTGCCACCAGACGTCCAGGAGGGGTTAGGGGCTGGGACACATCTCTCACTTGCACTGTCTCTGCATGACCCACCCGACGTGAAGACTGGTCAGAGAAGGGAAGAAGGAGTGGGAATTCTTGCCGGTGCTGCCTGGGCCACATCCCCCCAGATGGGGACATATATGACTCAGCTTCCATGCCTCCCCCAAATGAGGACCACCACATTCATGTCCCCATCCCTTCTTGGGGAGGTACCTTCCGTACAGAATCTGAGCTGATGGCCGTCGGCATGGAGGGGCTCCGGCCCAAGCCCCCTCCAGGTGACCCTTCTGCTCCCTGGTTCCGTGCTCTGGTGGGCTTCTCACTTACGATCCGCTTGGCCTGGGGGAGGTGAGGATGGGCAGTGTGGCACAGGCAGGGAAGAAGAGGAGGCTTCCTGGCTCATAGGCTTCCCCTACCCACCCTGCTCACCTCAGCTTTGTTTTCCATGGTCACGGCCAGATCCACCCGCTCCCCTAAGCAGAAGGTGCCAGTGTGGGCCTCTGCCTGCTCATCCTCAAGCATCTCACTGGCTGCTCCAGGTCCACGGGCACTCCTTGCCCAGTTCTGGCTGACCACCCGCTTCCCCTGCAGAATGAGGTGCCATGCCGTGAGACCACATGGGCAGCACTGGGCAGAAGTTGGGGGTTGGGTCCTTTGGGTGCTTCCCCAGGCTGGGTTCAAGCCCTGGCCCTCCCTGGAATGCCCACTGAGGAGCTGCCTCTGTGAGGCGTTCACATACCAGTGGCATTAGGTTATCCAGGCCTGGGGCCACCCAGGGGCCCAAGACGCCACAGTGGCCCATCTCTGAGCTGGGAAATCCAAAGCACTCAGACAACAAGGCTCTGTTCTCAGACGCTGTTCCTGGCATTCAGCCCCAACGTCTCTGTGCCCTGGGACTTGGGGTTTAGGGGCAGCCTGTGCGTGGGGGCACAGGTGCAGAGCTCTGGGGCTGGAAAAGGGCATGGTCACCTTCCAACTGTGGCTCTTTGGGGTGGGGGCCAGCAGTGGCCTGGGCTGCATGAGGTTGGTAGGTGTGCCCCTGAAGAGAAGTGGGAGAAGCAGAGGAGCAGGGGCAGCTGTGCTCCCCTGGCACAAGCTGGGCCGCCACCTCCCTGCCACCCCACCCTGTCTCCCAGGTGGGTCCTCCTCCAGGAACCTGGCTGACGGTGACAGTGAGGCCATCAGGACGAAGGAGCTCCGGCGTGGTCACAGCCATGCCCCCCTGCTCTGCCTGCCGTCGGTCTTCCTGGATCTCCTGTGGGAGGGCCCGGGGGTCAGCACAGGCCACGGCCCCCCAGAGGCACAGATACACAGACGCTGACAGGCCTACACAGAGAGACACCAGTGGGACACCAGGGGGCAGGCGCACCATGTCACAGAGTCCCCAAGACCCCCGCAGAGCCTCTGAGATGGAACACACCCACCCTCACCCTGGTCCCAGCCCAAGCCTGCAGGGAGAGACCACCGTGCCGGAGTCTGCAGGCAAAGCCCAGGAGTGCCAGCCCGGTCGGTCCTCCCGCCTGGCACAGCCCACTCACCTGGTACCTGCGCAGCAGGGCCTGGTTCTTCTTGCGAAGGGCGACTATCCTCCGGTCCAGCTCTGCGTCCTTCTCCTCCTGCCTGCTCATCGGGGACTCAGCCCCGTGAGGCCCCTGTGGAGGGCAGGGGCCCAAGCTCCTGACTGCTGGGCCCATCCCTTACCAGTTCCTCAACTTCTACATCAGCCCATTCTACCCTATTCTTACCACCCAAGGAATAGCCCCAGACCCAGAGCTACGGTCGCGTGGAGAGTCGGCCCATGGAAGGCCGTAAGCCCCCACCCTGCGAGGCCCGTCTGCCATCTCCCTGCGTCCTCTCGGGGGGCTCAGGTCAGAGCTTCATGCCCAGGCCCGCAGCTCCCAGCAGTGGCTGCCCCTCCCCCCGGCTCTCCAGGGAGCTCAGCTGCGGAGCAGAGCCGGGAATGGGAGTTATAAATGGCTCTGGCAGCGGAACCTGCCGTGACTGGGAAGTTGCCAGGGGATTCAGGAGGTCGAGGGGGGAGCTGTTGGGCTCCCAGGCCAAGAACCACAGTGAAAAGAGAGGCCCCTGCTCTGTGCTGGGCTCCCAGGCCATGGACCCCACTTCTCAGGCCTGCGCCCAGCCTGTGGGAAAGAGCTGCTCCCACAGGCCCAGCCTTTCCAGGCCAAGAGCAAGAGCTGCCAGCAAGAGTTAGCTCCGTGGGTGGGCCCCGCCGCGGAGACCCCCGGGCACACTGTGATCCCTGGGACCCTCCTTGTCTGGCTGCAGGGACTCCGTCGTGGCCGACACCCCTGCCCAGCGCCCTCCCCTCCCGCCTAGGCACAGCCCTCTTCCTCCTGGGCCCAGCTGTCCCCGGCTGCCCTCAGAATGTGGCCGCCTGGCGTCCCAGCCCCAAGAAGCCCCCCGCCAAAGGCAAGGTGCCACTCACAGCTGAGTGCATGGCAACAGCGGGCACGGAGAGAATTCCAGAGCAGTCCTGGGGGGAGCTAGAGCGGGAGGGAAGCCGGAGCCACCGGAGCCGGGCCTCCCTCCGCCGGCCTCTCCCTGCCGGCTTCGCTGCTCAGCACACGAGATCATGTTGTGATTACAAAAGACTCCTCTGGGCTCCCAGCCAGGAACGCCGCGGCCACCGCCCCCACCATCCACTCTCAGAGGGCGAGGACCAGGGCACCGGCAGCCAGCTGGCCCTGCCCAGCACCTCTCCCTGCCCTGCCCCAGTGTCCCCAGACAGACTGGCAGGGACTTCTGCCTGGCGGGGCAAGCCCACACAGGGGGCCTTACGCTCCAGTAGGACCCCAGCTTGGGCCTGCCTGCAGACAGATGGGCAGCCGAGTAGGTCTCTGTCCCTCCCATTAGTAAAGAGAGGCCTATAGTCCAGCCTGTTGCCCTCCCTGGTCCAAGAGCCTCCACTCAAATGAGCGTCCCCTGGCCCCTCACTCTCCTCATCAGTTCTGGTTTAAGTAATGCGAAGGGATCAAGGAGTTCACCTCCCCTAGGCCATCAAGTACTACTGCATACCTAAAATAACACCACTAGTCATTCATTCCTTTGGGTTCAGCGTTGTCTTCCCTGTACTTTCAAGTACACTTGCTCCTGGGACACTCAACTGTCCACGTCGCCCCTGGGTGTGGGGCACCTCCCTCAGGGCCCGTGCCGCCACAGCTCAGGCCTGGCCAACAGCCTTCCCCCTGGCTCCTACCTGGGAGCCCTTCCTGGCCTTGCTCCCCAGGGCTGGCCCTCTCAGCCTCTCTGACCCTGAGACTGGAAGCAGCCTTTTCTGGGAAAGTCTCCCCCCAGATCTTGCTGGTACACCCAAGGCTGCTGTCTCTGCCCTGGACAGTAGCTTGCCTGGCACCCCTAGTGTGTCCGAGACCAGGAGTTTGGGAGTGTCAGGAGGAGAGGTGGTCTCTGTATCAGGAGCACCTGGGGTCTGGTTCTGTAGTAACAGGTCTCCGATCTCCAGGCCCTGAAGGACAGGTCAGAGGTTCCTGCATTCCCCCTCAGCCTTGACTGACTGGGGCCTATTTCCCTAATCCCGTGGACACCTTGTCCCCTCCTGTTTCCAAAGCAGAAAGCCCTGCTGCCCTCTCCTTCCTACTCAGACCAGCCCAGGCAGCCAGAGAGCCAACCCCTGCTTCCCTTGAACCACCTCTTCCTATCTGCCCACCCCTGCGCACCACACTGAGCCTCTTTCCAGGCCAGGCCTTGGAGCAGCACCGCTGACCCGGCAGCCGATCTCCGCCACCCTAGAGTTCTCATCCTGCTTGGAAATGCCACTGCGCTCTCTCTTCCTCTCATGCCGGATGTTCCCACTGAGTCAGACTCCTCTACATTCCCAGCTACAGTGACGCACCCAGGCTACACACACGCACACACGCGCACACACACTTCTTCTCCTACCCTCTCCACGTGCTGCCTACTGAGTTCCAGTCTAGTCTCTGACAGCCGGAGCAGGGCCCTGGTGGGGTGGCAGTCAGGCCTCCTGTCACCTGCCCCATGCCCTGTGCCCTGTGGTTGGAGCTGGAAGGCCCTTAGAGCCTGGGAGTGAAGGATACAGCTGAGACCTAAAGTTCTCCATGATCTTTGGAACCCAGGTCTGGGGAGGAGGAGTGGAGATAGAGGAGACGAGGTCTGCTCTCCCCATTGCGCCTGTTCCCAGCCAGGGTGGGGGCCAGACAGCAGTGAGGAGCAGCAGGCTGGGTAGAAATCCAGCCATTCTGCAGGGTGGGCGACCCAGATCTCTTGAAGGGCCTGCAGGAAAAGACGCCCCTAACCTCGTGGCAAAGGCCTCTGCATCTAGCAGGCTGAAGGCCCATGTGACCAGGATGGACCAATAGTCAGACAGTCCCACCGCTGCGGGCCATGTGCTTCCCAAGTGCTACTCACACAATGTCAGCCTCAGAGCAGCCCCCACATTGTCCTATCTTCTCCAGAGTCTGTGGTGTGCCTGTCTGCTCCCTACTGGAGAGAGGCTTTCTAAGGGCAGGAATGGTGTATTGCTGTTGCTGCTGCTGCTGCTGCTAAGTCGCTTCAGTAGTGTCCGACTCTGTGTGACCCCAGAGACGGCAGCCCACCAGACTCCCCCGTCCCTGGGATTCTCCAGGCAAGAACACTGGAGTGGGTTGCCATTTCCTTCCCCAGTGCATGAAAGTGAAAAGTGAAAGTGAAGTCGTTCAGTAGTTTCCAAGTCTTAGTGACCTCATGGACTGCAGCCTACCAGGCTCCTCCATCCATGGGATTTTCCAGGCAAGAGTACTGGAGTGGGTTGCCATTGCCTTCTCCGGAATGGTGTATCAAGGGCCTCTAAATCCCCAGGGCCTGGCACAGTGTCCCTGAAAACTACAGTGCCTTCCTGGGGGCTTGCAGAATAAATACATGAGTGAGTAACCCATGCTGTCCCGCGCATGGCTCTGGGTACCTGTGCTTCAACTGGGGCTGCTGTTCCCTCCACCCAGAATACTCGCAGCCCTGAGGGAGGAGGTGGCCGGTAACGTCGCTAACTGTGCATTTCCTTTCCCTGTCTGGTGAAGGTAGGGCGTGACCAGCATAATGGTCCCCGGTGTGGGGGATGGGGACCACGCCGCTATTAGTCTGCGTCACCACTAGGGGGCAGCAGGGCTTCAAAAAGCCTGGTTGGAGGTGGGGGATGGCTCTTTTCTCGCCTCTGCCGCCAGCTCCTCTCCAGCAAGTCTGAATCAACCCCACCTCCCAGCTCCATCAAACTAGAGAAGCCACACAGGCTATAGAAGCCCCCTTTTATCGGTGATGAGACCAGAGAGGTAGCACCCACTACCTGGGCTGCTCAGCCTGTTTGTGGCTCAGAAGAAACCAGCAGCTAGACATCTGCCTCCTGCCCATTGCTCTTCCTGGCTGCTACAACAACACTGTTTCTGTTGACACTTCATGCTGTGCCCTCCCTTTCTTTGCCCAGGAACAGGCCCACTGTCCCAATACCTCAGCCACAGGTCTAGGTCATGTCTCTTCTGTGGCTGGTTCACCACCCTCTCAGGCAGCCTGCCAGCTGGGCCTGTAGCCATAACTACCCACCTCCAGCACCTTCTTGGATCAAGAAACTGCAGTTACAATTCCTACTGACTAGGGCTTTAGTTTAGGCCTCTCAGCTCAGGCCAGGCCTGGCCCTGGGTAAGGAGGACTCAGAGTGTGTGATGTAGGGGCAGACGGATGAGCTCTTTTCAGGCTCCAGCTGGCAGGGACAGTCGGGGCCCTATGGCTCCAAGAACACACATGCCAGAGAAGTCGTTGTTGTTGTTTAGTTGCCCAGTTGTGTCCGATTCTTTGTGACCCCATGAACTGCAGTACACTAGGCTTCCCTGTCCTTTACCATCTCCTGGAATTTGCCCAAACTCATGTCAATTGAGTCGGTGATGCCATCCAACCATCTCATCCTCTGTCACCCCCTTTTCCTCCTGCCTTCAATCTTTCCCAGCATCAGGGTCCTTTCCAATGAGTTGGCTCTTCTCATCAGGTGGCCAAAGTATTGGAGCTTCAGCTTCAGCATCAGTCCTTCCAATGACAGTAGCCATGATCTTAGGTTTTTGAATGTTGAGTTTGAAACTAGCTTTTTCACTCTCCTCTTTCACCCTCATCTAAAGGCTCTTTAGTTCCTCTTCACTTTCTACCATAAGAGTGGTGTCATCTGCATATCTGAGGTTATTGATATTTCTCCCAGCAATGTTGGTGACAGAGCAGGGTGGAGCCGAAATCCTTTGAAGCAGGGGGTGGCAGAAAGATGGTCCAGGGACCCCTCTTTCATTCTGCTCTCCAGGGCACACACCCTGGGCTGGGGTATCCTGAGCTTTCCAGCTCCAGACCAGCAGTGGGAGGAGGGCTCTGATATGGACTGAACTCCTGATCTACTTCACTGGCCCCCTTCAGCACAGGGAACAAAAAGTGAAGATCCAGGCTCCACCTCAGAGGTATTTGAGGATACCAGGTAGCCTTAGCCTGAGGCCAGGGTGACATGAGACCCAGACCAACTGAGGAGTTTTCCAGAAGATAAGCTTCCAGGTGATGAGCAAGACTCAGCAAGGGGCTGGCAGTGAGAATGTTGCATGGATGCAGCCTGAGAAGTGGTAGTGGCTTCTTACCAGTGAGGGAACATCAGCTTAGGAGGGTGCAGTCCTAAAGGGGAGGTCACTGAAGTGCAGACCAAGGGGGCAGAGGAGTTCAGAGGGGCTCACTGAAGGTTTCACAGTGGGGGCCAAGGAGTCCATGCAGCAGTTTAGGAAGCCAGGGAGGAGGCTGAGTCCAGATCCTGGAGGGAAGGGTCTGCACCAGGCAGGGCAGGGGACTTTACAGGGAAGAGTGAGCAGAAGCACCTCAGAACATCAGTGTGTGGCAGGGGTGGGGTGGAGGTGGGGTGGGTGCATTCAGTGAGAGATGGGGCAGGACAGCCAAGACAGTGTCAAGGACTGGAGCCTGGGGCCCTCGTGGCTGTAGGAAACAGGCGGGCTTGCCTGCACGTGCCCGGGTGCTCCTTCCTCCCAGCAGGCAGAGAGGCTGGAAGGCTCTCCCCACCTTGACACTTACCACGGAGGGCTGGCTCTCAGGGGGTGGGGGGATGGTGAGATGTGGGTGGGTTCACACCCTCCAGGGATGGGGAAAAGATCTGGCACAGTTCTGAGAGCAGGCCACCCGTCCCACTGAGAAGATGACAGGGCCTTTGGAATGGTGGGGCGTGGCATGGGTGGCGTCACCCAGCCTGGAGGCTTCAAGGCGGGAGAGGGTGACTGGGTGAGAGAGAACCTGGTCACCACAGGGAAGCAAAAGCAGCCTGGGGGTGGGAGGGCAGTAGGGTGAACTGTTGTCCAGGTTTGCCTAGAATGGAACCCAACTCAGCACTAACAGTCCTGTGTCCAGAGCTCCCTTGGTCCTAGGTGAGCCTGGCTGTTTGGTCACTTTCTGGGGAAGGAGGCTGCGGCAAGTGGCTGGAGCAAGGAGGGAACCTCTCAGGAGCCTGTGAGTGAAATATTCTGAGTGAAGCTGGAGGCCAAAGGTAGGGATGTGTCCTGAAGAAAGATCCCAGTGTGAGCAAGGGGAAGAACAGTGAGGCCAGGAAGACACCTGGGTCATCAGTGCTGATACTACCGATCATCACAATAACACCTTGCACTTACACCCAGCACTGCCAAAGCCCTCACACACACTGTGTTATCTGATCTCATCAGGCTTCGAAATCTGTGAATTAGTCAGTGCTGGTGTGTTTCACTTTTTGGAGATCAGGGTCAGTGACCTGCCCAGAGGTCTCTGTAGTGAGGTGGAGGTCTCCCACCAAACCTGCCTGGTCCCCACGGCACTCTCTCCAGCCCAAGCCAGAGCCAGCCACCTGTGCCCTCCTGCCATGGGAAACTTGTCCACCCTCCCTCCCCAAACCCTGCAAATGTGCCTGGCTCTCCTGTCTCCCTCTCCACCCTATAAGACAGTCTAGGAGCAGGGGCCTTGCTGGCCCTGCTGAAAGTGATTGGGGGTCACAGAAAGGGCCGATATCCTGCCTTTTGGCCTTCACATGCTCCCTAGGACCGCCACCCTTGGCCTCTCAGCTTCTCTCCCTGAGCCCAGAAATGTCTCTTCTTGTCCCCTGAGTGCCTTTATTCTCCATTTGGTGCCTTTCTGGCAGGGAAGGGCCACCTCTCTCTGCCAGGCAATAAACCCAAGCACTTGGTGAGAGCTTAGTATCTGTCAACTAAAAAGATGCACAACGTAAGAGTTGCAAGTTCAGTTTTATTGGGGGCAAAATGAAGGCTGCAGCCTGGGAGACAGCACCTCAGAGAGCTCTGAGAAACTTCCAAAAAGGAAGTGGGGGAAGGTCAGTAAAATGATTTTGGTGAAGGTGGAAAAGTAAAAGTGTTAGTTGCTCAGTCGTGTCCAACTCTTTGCGACCCCATGGACTGTAGCCTACCAGGCTCCTCTGTCCATGGAATTTTCCAAGCAAGACTACTGGAGTGGGTTGCATGTTCTTCTCCAGGGAATCTTCCGGACCCAGGGATCAAACCTGGGTCTTCTACATTGCAGGCCGATTCTTTACCATCTGAGCCACAAAAGGCAGAGTTTAGTGCAGTCAAGGCTTACTTTACAAAAGGTTTTCTTAGTCATGAGGAGCTGATGTCACCATGAAGGGATTTAGTGATTTTCTAGATATGAGGAGATGTGAAGGTTGGGATCTTGACATCAGTTCCTGCAAATATCTAACTATGTAAAGACCTTTTCCACCAGTTTCTCTGCAGCACAGAGTGCCTCAGTCTCCACCCTGAATCCCCCTCAGGGGGTGTTGAAGGTCAGCAGCGGCACAGGGTTCAATCTCCTCCGAAGAACAGATGGCAAATGCCCTTGCTATTGTTGTTCAGTCACTGGCAAATGCTCTTGGCTAGTGCCAATTTGTAGCCGACCTATCTGTAGTGCACAGTGCCAGAGGGTGGGTGGACTCACACGTGGTCTAGGCTCTGCTCACCCACAATATCTTAGGACTGGGATGGGGGATCCCATGAACAACGTGCATGCTCAGTTGCTCAGTCGTGTCCGACTCTTTGTGACCTTATGGACTGTAGCCCGCCAGGCTCCTCTGCCCGTGGGATTCTTCAGGCAAGAATACTGGAGTGGGTTGCCACGCCCTCCTCCAGGAGATCTTCCCAACCCAGTGATCGAACCCATGTCTCTTACATCTGCATTGACAGAAAAGTTCTTTACCCCTAGCACCACCTGGGAAGCCCCACATCATGCTCTGCTATAAATTTACTACAGTGTGCCCACCACTGCTATGGGCACTCTCCCAAAGGCCTGTGCGCCACCTGTCTGAGGACCCACTCAGATGGTTCTCACTTCTCTGTCCACCCCGTCAAGATGGGTCTCCCTCCTCAGCCCAAGACCTCAGTACTGCCTACTACCTACCTGCCTGTCATGACCCAGACCCTGAACCCAGACCCTGACTCCAGAGACACAGAGAACTGGGGTACTGAACTTCTAGCCCAGAGCTGCTACTGCCCTCCTCAGCCCTGCAGCCCCTCTCCCCTTGGGGGTCCATGAAGTCATAGGCCTCTTTTTTCAGCTTCCAGCTAAAGGCTGGGGCTGGAGGTGACAGTTCATGTCATCAGGGTCCCGGAAGGGGAAAAGGACGGTTCCTGAAACAGGGGGCTGGGAGGGCTGGGGAGGACGGGGTGTGGTGGCCACAGGTGGTGTCATTCAGGCAGCCCAGGCTGCAGGGTGGAGCATTTCAGGCCCCTGCCTTTGTGAGCCTCTGCCCACCCTCCATGCCCTGGCTCCCTGAAGGCTCACAGCAAATGTGTGCATGATAGATTAATAACTCCCCACCCAGCCATAAACCAAAGCCCTTTGTCCACAGTGTTACCAAAGCAGGCTGGAATTTTTCAGAAGAGCGTTCCTGAAAAGAAAGACAACATAATGTGGGAAAAGGGTCCAGGCTCTAGACTCAGATGGTCCCCTACCGGGACCAAGTACACACTGGCTAGGTGACCTCAGGCAAGTGTCTTAACTTCTCTGAATCCTGGCTTTTTCTAATCTAGAAAAGAGAAGATAATAACACATATCCCCAAGACCTGATGTGAGATAATTGGTATTTTAAAAGAAGCTGACACACAAAATACTTTCCATGCCTGCCCACCATGGAAATAAAGGAGAATCACTGTTTTCCGCCTCTCTATTTTTCAAATTGTTTTCTGATGTGGTTATGTTGCTTCTGTTTTTACGGCTCTGATGGAAGCCAAAATGATATACCAGAAACGGCACAAATTGTACAGTTTAATAAGTTTACACCATGAAAACATCACCACAATCAAGATAATGAACACATCCATGAAACCCAAAACTTTCCTTGTGTCCCTTCCTAATGGCTCCCTCCAGCCCCTCCCCTTCCCACCGCGTTTTCCCTGAGCAACCACTGATCTGCCGTCATTATCACTTAGTTCACATTTTCTGGAATTTTACACCATTCTAGAATTTTATAGACAATTATATAGTGTGGATTTTTTATGTCTTATCTTCTTCACCAGCAGTGATTTTGCGGTTCCGCCCTGTTCTCTTGTGTAGTTCATTCCTTTTTACTCTGGTGTTCCACGGAGTTCATGTATCATGATCCATTTATTCATTCATGTACTGATGGATGTTTGAGAAGTCCTGCCATTTTAATTATTCCAAACAAAGTTACTATGAACATTCAAGTATAAACTTTAGTGAGGCCCAGGTTTTCCCTTCTTACTTTTTTTTAATATTTTTTTATTTTTTTGGCTGCATCAGGTCTCAGCTGCAGTACTCTGGATACTTGGGTCATATGGAACCTTTCAATATGACATGTGAGATCTTAGTGTCCTGACCAGGGATCAAACCCGTGTCCCCTGCATTGAAAGGTGGATACTTAACCCTGGACCACCAGGGGAGTCCTAGGTTACTTTTTAAAAATGAATTTAATGCAGTTCAGGTCAGGCTTTTTCCAGGCCAACCTGGAGACTGCAGCTGCTTTAACCTCTCTGCTTCCTCCTGTGTGTTCTAGATTTCACATGATCATTGTTCTCCTGGATTGAAACAGGGCCTGACCGAGCCCCTTGGCCTGAGGGTGGGACTGTCAGTGGGCCTGTTTCATCCAGCACAGTGAGCCCAAATGTAGGCAGCCTGAACTCAGGTCAGCCGAGGAGCTGTCTTTCTGGGAGAGATCCTCCTGCTCCTTTCTCTAGGAAGAAAAAAAAAAAAGCTTAAATTTGTAGAAGAGAGAGAAAAATAAGCACAGAAATCAAGACCGGTTATAACCCAACAGTAACTACATAAAACAGATTCAAGTGATGGGTGTGTATTGATGAACATTAAGATTGCTTCCAGGACTATAGAGTGGATACTTTCCCCTCATGTGTTAAGCTTTTAAATTATCAGCTGTATTGATTTAGTGGCTTCCCAGGTGAAAGTGGTAAAGAATCCACCCGCCAATGCAGGAAATTCAGGAGACGAAGGTTCCATCCCTGAGTCAGGAAGATCCCCAGGAGGAGAAAATAGCAACCCATTCCAGTATCCTTGCCTGGGAAATCCCGTGGACAGAGGAACCTGACAGGCTACACAATCCAAGGGTCGCAAAGAGTCGGACGTGACTAAGCAACGGAGCAAACAGCACACAATTACACTTGAACCTTGCCTTCATTCACCAGATTGTTACTGGACACCTGTTGAGGGCCAGGAGATCTGCTAAAGGCCAGTCCCTGGGAATACAAAGGTGAGCAGACAGTCCTGTGGAGCAGGAGACAGGAGAAGAAAAAACCCAGGGAGAGAGGGGAGCTTGTAACAGGGGCACCTGGTCTGTCTGCAAGGGCCTAAGGGAGGTCAAGGGGTGTGGCTCACAGCAGCGGCCAGCGGGCTAAGGGGCCCAGGCCCCAGAGGCTTACATAGCACAGACAGCTGGCCCGCTACAGCCTGGACTGCAAAACCCCTTCCTGCTTGTCGATATTCCATCTCCAAAGTCCTGCCTTTGTGTTGGTTTTCTTTTTTTTCAATATCCTGGCAAGTGATTAATCTTATCCCTAGTCCTGCTTGAAAACATTTTTTTAAATTGAAATGTAGTTTATTGACAATTATTTTCGTAGATTATATTCCATTAGAGGTTATTACAAGATGATGAGTATAGTTGCTTATCTTTGTTGCTTATCTATTTTATATATGGTACTTTGTATCTGTTACTCCCACACCCCTGATGTGTCCCTCCCCTCTTTGACAACCACAAGCTTTGTTTTGTTTTTTTCCTGACTTATTCAGTTTCCACTCCCAGGCAGCTCCCTGAGCTGGGGTGCACATGGGAGAGGTCAGGCCTGGGGTTTGCTGTGCAGTGCAAAGGTTCCACAGGCCCCGCCACAAGGCACATCGTTTCCTCCTCCACCCATGGGAACAGGCTATAATCTCACTGTTCTGTATGAGTCAGTGGGTTAACTAAAGAGTGTGAAGCACCTTGTGGCCTGACATTCAGTAGAAGCTTTGTAAGTGTTCAGAGATGGCCCCTGGGTGCTAAACAGCCTTGCCATGGTGTGGGCCCCCGACCTTGGTTCTGTGGCATCTTGTTACCAGACTGATGGGGTACTGGGTTCTTCCCTGCTCCCTCCCACCCAGCCTCCTTACACACACACACACACACACACCCCACCCTACACATACACACACACACACACACACACCCTGCACGCATGCATGCACGCACACACACACCACCCCCCACCCTGCACGCATGCATGCACGCACGCACACGCGCACACACACACACACACACACACACACACCACCCTGCTTCCAACTACTCTTTGCCCTGTTTAAGTTTAGCCCAGCCCTGTTCATTCCTCCACACCCTCTGCGGGATCCTCCCTGTGGACCTGACCCTGCTAGCCCCGCCCCATCCTTTACAAATACTCCTGAGGACAGCCAGCGCCTTAGATTGCCTATTGCCCCCTGTTCTGCACTCCCAGGTAAGGGTCCAGCTCTGCGGGCTGTGGGAGGGGACAGGAGGGGCTCTGTGAGCTTGTGTTGAGGCCTTTGTGATCATGGTCTCTCTGGGTACGTGTGTCTGTGTACTGAACTGGTATCTGTGTCACTGTGTCGTGTGTGGGTGTCGTGTGTGGGTGTCGGTCTGTATCTCTCATAAATGCAATGTAGGCCTGTGTGCTGTGTCTAGGTGCCTGCCCCCTGCCCGGCCGTGCTCTGACTCCTGGGTCTGCTCTCTACTTGAGTTAGAATTGAATTTACAGCCTCTAATGTGCCAGGCACAGGGGTTTAGCTGAGGTCGAAGGGATTGTATTAGTTCCCTTCCAGAGCCACCAACTCCTATCCCTCAAGCACCTTAGTCTGAACTGGGGAGGGACAGTCTAAGGCCTGTCTTTTTTTTTTTTTAATTGAGGTATAATTATCGATATCAATATCTATATCAGGTGTACAACAGTTTGTACCATTTGACCCCCTTCACCCATTCCACCCAAGCTCTACTCACCACCTCTGGCAACCACCAATCTGTTCTCTGATTCTATGAGCTCAAAGTTTTGTTTGTTTGTGGATTTTTTTAGATCCCACATGTTAGTGAGATTATATAGTACTTGTCTTTCTCCGACTTACTTCATTCAGCATAATGCCCTCAAGATCCATCTATGCTGTCACAAATGGCAAGATTTCATTCTTTCTTATGGCTAAATAATATTCATTGTGTATAATATACATTTTATTTATCCATTCCTCTGTTGATGGACACTTAGACTGTTTTCATCTCTTGGCTGTTGTAAATAATGCTGCAATGAATATATGAGGGTGCATAGATTTTTTCAAGCTAGGGTTTTTGTTTTCTTTGGATGAATACCCAACAGTGGAATTACTGGATCATATGGCAGTTCTATTTTTAATTGTTTGAGGAACCTCATAGTGTTTCAGTAGTGGCTGTACCAATTTACATCCCCTTTTCTCCACATCCTTGCCAACATCTTTCTTGTTTTTTTGGATAATAGCCATTCTAACGAGTGTGAGGTGATATCTCATTGTGGTTTTGGCTTCCATTTCCCTGATGATTACTGATGTTGAGCACCTTTTCATGTACCTGCTGGCCATCTGTTTGTCTTCTCTGGAAAAAAAAAAAAATGTCAAGTTCTCTGCCCATTTCTTAATGGGATGGTTTTTTTTTCCAAAGCCAGTCTTTTCTCTTTCTTCCAAGTCAGATCCTGGCTGGCTCTAACATTTTCTTTACCACTTCCTCCTCCAGAACTAGTCCCACGAATCTCTTCCAGACTCATCACTCATTAAGGGGAAGGAGGAGGGGGCAGGAAGGATCATAGCATAGCTCAGAGGCTGACCTCAGCTCAACATTTGTGGCTCAAGTAAAAGCCAACAAAATAGGTGACTCAAAAGGTGCCAGGGTCCTGTGTTGCAAGAGGCTTGGGCTGTTGTAGTACAGACATGTGTGCGTGTATGTGGTGTGTGAACATTTGTGCTTCTATGTTCAACAACCAGAGTACCCTGATATCAGGCATTTGGTCTGTATGTTACATATTATATTCTGAGTTGTGGGTCAGAAAAGAAAATGAATATACTACATTTGCACTGGGTCCATTCTGGAATTGCCCATTATGACTTATGCACCAGCCCCATGCAAGACAATGCCAGCCTTGGCACCAGAGCACCTCAGAAGCCCAGAAGCTCCATCCTGTGGTAGCACACTTGTTGGCAGATGACAAATTGACTCAGACCACCAAGCCAGCTTCCACTCCTAGTGGGAAGAGGCAGGAACAAGCAGCTTGGATCAGGGAAGGTTTCCATTCATTTGTGGCTTGGAGGCAAAGGTCTTAGGATCCCCTGCATCCCCCAGAAGCACCCACCCACTAACCCAGTCCTCCCAGCTTTGGGTGCACTGATCTCCAAGCTTCCCCCCTGCCACACCCGCTGCCTTTATGCCAGACATCACACAGGGACAAAAGTCTCTTGGGACTGACTGAATACCATGGCCTGACGCATGGCAGGCACACTACACAAATAACTAACATGATTGAAACTGGCCCAAGTAGAAATGAGTTCATACATGATTGTGAGTCGGGGGGTGGATCTCGAGAGGTCACATGTAAGGGTATATGGTTCAGGGATACATAATGTTCTCATGTCTCTGTCTACATACCAGATGGATAAACCCACTGCATTCACTCAACACCTATGCCTGGCACCTACTCAGTGCCCAGCTCCATATGGAGTCCCAAGCTAAGCCAGAGGGAGCAGTTTATCCCTTTCATCTCTTAAGGGGCTATGTGTGTACATCCCTGGGAGGAAGAAGGAGAGATTGAGGTTTAGATTACAGTAAACTAAACTTTACCCTTTGACTCATAGGTGTTCCTTTTGTCATTCCCTGTGCCTGCTCCAAAAAGATGGAGCCACGTAAGTACTGTGGTGGGAGGTCGTAGCGTGGAAGAAGGAATAAGAAGGAAGGGAGGGTCATGAAGTCAGGGGCAATCAGTCAGTCATATCTACTGCAAGCCGTGTGTGTGTGTGTGTGTGTGTGTGTGGTGATAGGGTTCCAAAATGAAAACAAGCCCTGTGTTTTTAATACACTCTACAGTTTAAGACACATGCCCACACATCCTTCGTGTCACTAGGTCTTCGACTTCAGGAATGAAACAGACAGGGGCTCCCTCCATTGTACACGTGAGCTCCAGGGAAGTTATCGGTCTTTCTCAGGGTGAGGCCCTGGAGGTGTGGCAGGATCTGGGGCTCAGAACTCAGCTCTCAGCAGCTATGCCATTGGCTCCCCTCAAAAGGAACAAAAGACCATGATGGCCCTCAATATAAATCTCATCAAGTAGGTGATTCCCACCAACAGAGCACTACAAAATACTCAGGACCAGTCAGATAGGTTATGGCAAGAATGAGCCCACTGGACCCGAAGCTGGGCAGGCAAGGCAGGCAGGATGGTCCAACCCAAGCGAACTTCGTGCAGGAATGTAACACAGAGTGAAGCAAGAAAGATTTCCAAGTGGTAGGAGACAAGAGCAAAGTCTGAGAGCTGGAACCAGAAGGTTATAAGCAGGAGCAAAGAAACAGCTGAGGATCTAAGCAGAGATCAGCCTGAGAAAAGTGGAATCTGGGGGGAGAGGGCAGAGGAGGAAGCTATGTGGGGCCCACATGAAGGTGGAAATAAAAGAACCAGGGTGCCTCTTTTAGCATCATGGAGTTTGACATAGGTTGGGAGGGTACACTTTGTACAGTTTCTGTGTTGCAGAAATTAACACAACACTGTAAAACAATTATACTCCAATAATAAAATTAAATTTTTTTTTAAAAAAAAGGTTGAGGGATTTCCCTGGTGGGCCAGGTGGCTAAGACTCTGTGCTCCCAGTGCAGGAAGTCAAGGTTTGATCCCTGTTCAGAGAACTAGATCCCACATGCCACAACTCAGAGTCCACACACTGCAACTATGACCTAATGCAGACAGATAAAAAATATTTTTAAAAAAAAGGTCAAGGAGGCAGACAACTGATAGAATGAAGACTAGAACCCACATTTTCTAACCAGCCCCACCCCACCCAGGAGAACTCAGCCAACTCTTGAGCAAACAGGGACACCACTGAGCTTTGCATTCACACACACACACACACACACACACACACACACACACACACACACACGTATGTGTTGAGTGAATGAATGAACGAAGGAATGATGGTCAAGCAACTGGTCAAGTCTGAGGAGCCTTGTTGGTGGAGGGCGGTGGAAGGTGGGCACACAATCAGCACCAGGAAGATGACAGGATTCTCACTGCAGAACCAAATAACCAAAGCTCTTTGTTTTTTTTTCTCCTTCCTCTCCCACAGGCCCACAGGTAAGAAAGTTCCCCAGCCATCTCCCTTTTCCCTCCCTGCTGTCAGTCCCCTTCCTAGACAGTCTGGCGGCCAAGGACATCCCCCAAATGTAGAGTGGGAAGGCCTCAGCCCCAGGGGTGGGGGTGGGGTGGGGAGGGGAGGAGCATCGCAGTACAAGTCCATCTCCTGCTGGCGGCAGCCTTCTCCACTCCTCCCCAGTTTTCCCATCTGTCCCTCTTCTTTTCTCACATCCCCTCCCTGCCTCAGCAGCTCATCCTCTCTCCTGCTGCTTCCCCTCCTGTTCCATGCTTCTCTGCTTTCCTGGCTACCCACAGCTCTCTCAGATGGCTGGCTTGCTCCCAAATCCCAACCACACTGCAGGGCCCCCATGACCTGCCTCTGCCTGCCCTCCTCCCTGCTTCCCCTCCCCCAGCCCCCCACCCCTAGCAGACCCAACTCCTAGGCCTGGAATGCCCCCACCACAAGATAGTCATAGAAGAGGCAAGCAGGGTGGGAAGTGGCGATTTCCAGGCGTCACTGAGCCTGGATGGGGCAGCAGCTGCCTTAATATTGTCACAGAAAAGACTCCTAACCCTGGAGCCTGCCTCTTTCCCAGAGGTTATAGGCCATTATCAGGCCCTAGGAAGCAGAAGCAGACTGGGGAGTTATCCAACCCCTAGGGACTTCCCAGGTGGCGCTAGTGGTAAAGAATCTGCCTGCCCATGCAGGAGACTTAAGAGACATGGTTTGATCCCCGGGTCAGGAAGATCCCCTGGAGGAGGGCATGGCAACCCACTCCAGTATTCTTGGCAAGAGAAGAGTCAGGTCGCAGAGTCAGATACACCTGAAGCAACTTATGCACACACACAGAGTAGGGCCATAACCCTCCACTGCCTGCTCCCTTGGGGGGTCCCAGGCCCCCAGTGCCCAGCACCAGAAGAAAAATTGTGTCTCCTCTCTTCCCTGGACCTGTGCCAAGAGGCAAAGAAACTCCTCTGGCCTTGGGGCCTCAGGAGTGGTTCCAGCCAAGACAGAAAGTTAAACCACCCATTCCAGGACTCTTCTGTCTCAAGCAATAAAACCTTGATTTTACTCTCTGTTCTTCCTGATTTCATGAGTCTGGCACCTGCTCAGGGACAGGTATGGGCTCACATGTACTCCCATTGACATGTACACACATAGCCAGGCACATGCACCCATAGGCATGTACCTGTGTACACAGAAGGCCTTTATAGGCTCATGTATATAGACATAACTATTTTTATGT
Organism: Bubalus kerabau; assembly: GCF_029407905.1. Classification (NCBI taxonomy): domain Eukaryota; kingdom Metazoa; phylum Chordata; class Mammalia; order Artiodactyla; family Bovidae; genus Bubalus; species Bubalus kerabau. The sequence goes on from NC_073633.1 coordinate 40,919,584, forward strand.
AGAGGCAGTACAGATCTTTACCTGCACACGTGTACTACCTACATAGAGAACAAGCACATCCTTACCTTTGTCTCCTCCCACCCTTCAGCTGACTCCTCCTTCCCCTTGGCTCCTGCATGTCTCCTCACTGTACCTCCTTTCTCTTCCATGCCCCTGGTTCTCACTGAGTTCCTCTGTAGCCTCCCCCAGCCCTACCTTCATTTCTAAGTAGTCAACACGGCAAAACCTCTAATCACTCTTCATGGGTTCTTGAGTGAAGGAAGGGAGAAGATGAGATATTTCAGCTTCTTTGTCACAGATAAAATAAACCGAGGTCCAGAGGGTGGGAGTCATATCTCAGCTCAAGGAATAGAAACCAGTTAATCTGGTTTCCTCCCATTGTGTCTGCTCTGTGCTCTGGTTTCCTCAAGGCAAAAGGCCTAAAACTAGGAGCAGTCACTTGCTATTTCTGTCTCCCAGACCTCTACCATGAGCCCCTACTAGTACCCAGGAATCCTGAGTCCTCTAGAGGAGGAGCAGCAGAGAGACAAGGGGAAGGGAGAGGAGGAGTTGATCTCAGGTAAGACTGGCACTGACCTCTGACTCTAATATTGTTCTTCTGATTTTCCACAGGGGCACAGCCATGGCCATGGGCACCCCCCTGGCCCTGGGCACCCCCCTGGCCCTGGGCACCCCCCTGGCCCTGGGCACCCCCCTGGCCCTGGGCACAGCCATGGAGGCAGGCACCCCCCTGGCCCTGGGCACCCCCCTGGCCCTGGGCACCCTCACCCTCCATGTCCCCACCCTGGATCAGGGCACTGTCCTGGAAGGGGCCACCCACCTGGGCCCCCTGGGCATTCCCCCGGCCCACATCACTGAGGAAGCAGAAGAAACAGGACCCAAGAATGGGGAGCATGATCTAGCATGGGGCCTGAACCAGAATCTTCTGTTCCTAATAAACAGCCTCCTAGAGGCCATATTCTACTCTTAAAAGAGCCAATCTTCCTTCACATCCAACCTGACACTCAGGGGGCCCAGTGGTCTCTGAATTTCCTAGTTATGAAAATTGGTACCCAGTCAGGCATACTCAGTAGTTTGGTTCAGTGGTGTCCACAGCACATGGTTGAATAAGGTCACCCCTCTTTTGTTTTCACTTCTGCCCCATCCCCCATTAAAGGGTCTCAAGGATGGTCTCATCACCTCTACCACATCACATACATTCAGACACGGTGGGCTGTGCATGCCTCCTTCTAGAAGGATCCACAGACACCTTCAGTGGATCCTGAACTAACTATGCCCTGAAAATATATAGAACTTTCCAGACTCCTTAACTTTGCACAGTTTCTCCATCACTACCACCTCCACCTCAGCCCCGGTCAGGAATGCCTTCCTTCCAAGCCAACCAAAGCTCTACCATCAACATGAAGCCTTCCCTAAAGCCCTTTAGGATGAGTGAGGTCCTCTCTGTCTTTGTACATTGCTCCTTTCTCTGTAGCTTATATCGACCATTGCATGGGCCCAACCACACCCTACCCAGTTGGCATCAACTAATGGGACAGCTTTTATCTCTCCAACCAAATTAAGCTACTCAGGGCAGGGCCACCACTTCTACACCTCTAGACTCTCCCACCCTCATCCCCTACTGGTCTACATCTTGCGTAGAGTGGCATTTGCACACAGTTTAGGGATACCCATAGTCCAGACACTACTGGGTTCTGACTCTTCCCAGCCCTATTCTTCGGCCAAGGCATCTCCCAAACATACAGACAGCCTACTTGCTGTAAAACCCCTTCTACCCATTCAAATTCCACCTTTGGGGGCCTCTCCACTTCCCAATTCCTAGGCTTCTCATAGGGACCCTACCTATTCTAGGGCTACCACAGCTCTCCAACCATGCCTCTCTACCTCCCAACACACTGCCCCTCTCTTACAGCCATTCCCTGATGGGGGAGACAGCAAGAACTCGGAAGTGGCTCGGGAAGAACTCGGGAGTGGCTAATGATTACATTTCCAGGTTGAAGTGGGGTAGTTATAAGAAAAGGAGCTGGGGATTCTCTGAGTCGCTTCTCTCTCTTCCGGGTCATACTCGCACTTGAATAACAGAATCGAGGCTCCACATATGAGGAGCACAGACTCAGGTCCAGACCAACTTGAAGAAAGACCCAACTTGAACAAGTGCCTAGCCTCACTGGGAAGGAAGTGGTGGGGGTCCGCTGAGGGAAGCTCAGAGAAATTTGGGAGTAAAAGTAGCCCAAATTTTCAACCCCTCAGCATTCTGAGCAGTAAAGTGCCGGCATGGAGCTGCTTGCTCTTCTGGGCTTGAAGAATCAGCGTTACAAGTTATGAGGCTCTCGACACGGAGCCTGGGGTCGCTTTTCCTGGTCCCTCACGGAAGACCGATCCCCCGCAGAAACGCCGGTGTGCGAACTACAGCCAGATGGCCAGACTCCTAACAGCAGCTGTCAGACATGTCTTGGGTAGAGGGCCCCACAACAGCGTTCGGGGGATATTTTAAAGACAGGGAGCCCCCAGCTCCTACAGCGCCGCGGCGGGAAGTCTCTGTCCTCGCCCCCCAGTGGCGCGCCCATTGGCCAAGCTCTTCCTCGGCCCCGCCCAGCGACCGGCCCGCTTGGCGTCGACGCATGCGCAGGAACCCGCCGCCGCCGCCGCCGCCGCCGCTGCCGCCGCCGCTTCAGCACCGGCGCCCGGACAGCGGCGCCGCCCACGGGCATGGACGGTGGTGGCGGCAGCAGCAGCAGCAGCGATCCGGTTCCCGGCCCGGGTCCGGAAGGGGAGCAGCGGCCCGAGGGGGAGCTTTTGGCCCCAGAAGGCAGCTCCCCGAACAGGTAGGGGCGGACTGTTCCGCAGACCCAGCTCTCAGTCCTTCCCAGAACCCGCGCCCCAGATATTCCCAGTAGCCGCCATATGTCGCCCCATTCATTCCCCAGACCCTCCCAGAGCCCGTTCTGGCGCCTCCAGACTCCTGGCCCCCTGGCCACGCCCTCTCTCTGCCGATTTTCATTCTCCCTGATACCCCCTAATATCAGCCCCCTTCGCCCTCGCTGCCCCCGGGACCTGCCCCACCCACTGTTTCTACCTTACCTCTAAGACCCCGAGTTCCCCCCGCCCCTCCGGCCTCCAGAACCCCTCCCTCTAGGCCCTGCCCCCACGTCTTCTCTGTAAGCCCCAAGCCTGCAGCAACCTCAGACCGGGTTCTAGCATGTCAATGTGCTCGAGGGTGCGTGTGTGTTGTAGATGGACTCGCCAAGGTGTATGTCCTAGGGAGAGGCCAGACACTCGGCCGCCAAACTAGGGTCTGTCTTTGTCCATCACCATCAGTCTCCAGTCTGCCGCCCCGCATGGCCAGTTTCGCACGTGTGGGCTGGAGCCCCCACGTGTGGCAGCCACCTGCACTCTTTGGATGTGATGGGTTGGCAGGCTCTGAGACTCAGGTCACGGTCAGTACCTTCCCTGAAGGAGCACCAGGCTGGCAAGACAGAAGGAACACCTCCCTGCTGAGGGCCCAGATCTTGGTGCCTCTCCTTTCCCTTCCTCCACCATATGTGTGAGGGAACAGCCCAGCCAGGTAACAATATGGCGCAATTTCTGTGCCCTGCCTGTTCTGCCGCCCCCAGGATCCCTCACCTGACATGACGCTGCCTCTCTCTCCTGCCTGGACTGAAATAGGAAACATTCTTTGGGGGCAAAAGCAGAGGTGAACACATTATCTCCAGACTGCCCCAGTTAAATGTATAACCTGTACCTCAGAGTGAAGAAGAGATCCCACAAGCAGAGAGAAATGTTTCCTTCCCTCTACTGTCAAACCAGCCTGGATAGATTTAGCCACCTTTCAGACTGAAAGGCACAGAACTTTCTGCGATGGGATGAGAGACAGGATTAATGTGCTCCTTGGACCAGGGGACTGCCTGGCACTATGGCTCAACCAAAGAGCCAAGGATGGCCAAGGCAGAGATAGTGACAGGGCAGGGGCCAGGAGCATCCCTAGAAGGGGCTGGAGAGTCTTTTGCTGCCTCAGATATTTTGCCCAGGATCAGCCTTATCTTGGACTACTCACTTCCCCTGCACATAGGGCTCATACTTGAACACAGGAACTATTTGCTGTCTTCTAGCAACTCCCTGAGACCTCTGGCCCCTCTCTGCCCCTCCCCAGAGACCCTGGACAAATCAGGCAAAGGGATTCATTTCGGTCCAAGAAACAAAAATTCCTGCTGAACTAAGCAGCACCCTGGAGAATGAATAAGACAGTGCATGCATGCAGTCATGTGCATGCGTGTGCGCGCGTGCACACACACACACACACATATTTACTAATGTAAAGACAACAGGGCAACTTGAAACAGTTCATTCTTTGCATCTTTAAAATTACTTCTTATTTTCCTAGTGGCATGAACTGGAGCTCCCTCATCTGTCCTGACCATTCTGCCTGATCACATGGATGTTCATATAGCTATATGTCTGTGGGCTTGGGGCGTGGTAAATACTCCTGTATATTTGCCTGTTATGGGGCTCCCAAGTGAGGGTCTGGGGCACTATTAGCCAGGCCCTGACTTCTATGGCCATGAGTCAGACCTGTCTTCCCTTTTCATTGACCTTCCTACCTGCCCCAGTCACTTGGCCTACAGGCCAATGTGCCCAGGCAAGCAGTCCAGGAAACTGCTCATCCCAGGCAGAGCCATGGAACTGAGGGTGAGAATGAAAGCCCCCAGGGAAAGCAAGGCAGACAGCTGATCCTAGGTTCCTAGAGAGGGATAAAAGGGATGGGGCTGGGCTATGGAGATCCCAGTAGAAGCAAACCAATGGTGGAGACTGAAATCCCCCTTGAACAGGAGCCTGCTAAGCAAGGGGGGTGCTGATGAGATTTGGTAGGCTGGTTAAGGAGGACTGAGTTTCAGTTCTCAGCCACTACCCCCTGGAGTGCTGGCTTCCCTTCATGAAAAAGAAACTGACACTCCAAGTGGGGACTTGACTCCTAAGACAAGCCCAAAGCTCAGTGATGCTTTAAGATCACAGGCAGCTGAAATAGGCACCCTGGCTGCCCCACCCTCCTGACTCTGGAAAGCAGGCCCTACTCTAAAGAGTGAGACCAAGACTAAAATGGGTCACCTTGTGCTTCCCTGGTGGTCCAGTGGTTAGGACTCCACCTTTCAAGGCAGGGGGCATGGGTTCAATCCCTGATCTGGGAACTAAGGTTCCACACCCCACAGGGTGCAACCAAAAATGTATACAAAATAAAATGGGTCACCTACATGCCTTCAGGGTCCAACCCAGACCAAGCACAGTGCCCAGCATGTGGCAAGTGCTCAGAAAAGACCTGCAGAATAAAAATCTTAAAGAAATAGATATCCCCACTTATACATATGAAACCCAGGTCATTTTTCCAGTTTCCCTTTGGCCCATGGGGATGGATGTACAAGGGATTTATCTGCCAGGACACTGGTTGCTATATCATTAACTTTATGGGGTCATCTGAGGTCTTGCTTGAAAACAACTTCAGTCAGATTCCTATTTTTCTAAATGTAGAGTTAGTAAAAAAAAAAAAAAAAGAAGAAGAAGAAGAAGTAGTGGTTTAAATCATGAGATAAATTCTAGTGCAGCTGTTGATAACAAAAAGAAAAGTACTGGGACTTCCCTGATGGTCCAGTGACTAAGGCTCCATGCCCCTGATGTAGGGGGACTGGATTCTATCCCTGGTCAGGGAACTAGATCCCACATGCTGCAGCTAAGACCCAGCACAACCAGAAACAAATAAATATTTAAAAAAGAAAAGTAATTATAATTATATATGTAGAGAGATACTTAAGGTGTGAGAAGTTCTCAAATGGAGACATATTATCTGAAGTGCCTAAAGAGTTCAAATTGTAAATATAAATATACTTCTTAATCTACACACTTCCTGCAGCACTGAGTGTGAAGAGGCAGGAAAGCAAATGTCTTCCACATGCCAGGCTCCATGCCAGGCACCTCACAGATCTTACTTCAGTTAATTCCCATATTAACTTGAGCTGCTGCTAAGCTGCTAAGTCACTTTAGTTGTGTCTGACTCTGTGCGACCCCATAGACGGCAGCCCACCAGGCTCCCCCATCCCTGGGATTCTCCAGGCAAGAACACTGGAGTGGGTTGCCATTTCCTTCTCCAATGCATGAAAGTGAAAAGTGAAAGTGAAGTCGCTCAGTCATGTCCGACCCTCAGCGACCCCATGGACTGCAGCCTTCCAGGCTCGTCCGTCCATGGGATTTTCCAGGCAGGAGTACTGGAGTGGGTTGCCATTGCCTTCTCTGACTAACTTGAGAGGGGGGACCTTATTCTCATACCCCAACTCAGCAGACAAGGATGTCAATGTTCCAAGAACTGTGTATCTTTCCCAAGACCCCAGAGCTAAAGGATGATGGGGCCAGGATCCCACCTCCACTGCTCCCTCATTTTAGTTTCAGCACGAGGGTTATCCCCTGCCCCTCGACTGTCTGCCACCCAGGTTTCTGGCAGAAAGAGAAGGAGCTTACTCTTTTTCAGTTCCTCTACTTGATTTCTGGGCAGAACCCAGCCTCTGTGGGCAATGTCCACTTGCCATCACAGCCAGGACCCTGGCCCATGGCCCCTTCAGCAGTGCAGCAGGCAAGACTGGAAGCCAGGGTTGGATCAGCAGACACCTGGCTGTTCCATGGGAGCTATGCAAATTCTAGCAGGCCAGGTGAGCCAGGAGGATGGAAGGAAGGAGACTCACTGGTGGGCCCAGAACCCTCTGGGAATCACCCATGGCCCTCAGGCACTTGGTTCTGTGACCATCTTCTGTCCTAGGTCTAGCAATCCTGCCACTGGGGTAGGACTTCAACTCCCCCTGCATCCAAGGAGTGGGGCTGGGTCCATGCACAGAATACTGCCCCCATGAGTAATTTGGAAAGATGAATCTATTGCTGACTCCTTCCTGGCAAGTCCCTTGGGGGTCCTAACTCCCTTTCCCAACTGTGCACACTCTTGCAGAGCAAACCTCTTCCCGAAATCCTAGGGTTGGTAAAAAAGGCAATAATTGCTTATGCCAAACTTTCCCTGGCTTTTAAGGTGGGAACAAAAGTGCAGCAGGTGCTTAATCAGCGTCTGACAAGAGAATGAAGAGACGATTGCAGCAGACAGAGCTGGGCTCAAGGCCCAGCTCTTCAGGGCTCGCTGAACCTCAGTTCTCAAATCTATAGAAGGAAAGTACTTCCCCTGTATGGTTTTTAAAGGTGCAAATTAAGATCATATGTGTTTGGGGGTGCAGAGACCGATGAGGGAATGAGACAATGATCCCCAAGAAGTAGGCTGGAGGTGTAGACCCAGAGCCCCCATCCTCGTCGCCTCCTGCCAGAACCAGTAAGAGAAAAACCCAAGCCCCATCAGTCTCAGCTCACTGAACACTGCTGGGGCATGGTATGGACCACCACTATCCCACCCCCATTTTCCCTGCCTCCTCCTCCCCCAGGTCCCAGAGCAAGGCTGTGGCCCCGGAGGCCAGCCCAGAGAGGAGCTGCTCCCTCCACAGCTGCCCCCTTGAGGACCCTTCCAGTTCTTCTGGACCACCACCAGCAACTTCCACCCTCCAGCCTGTGGGCCCGTCCAGCCCCTTGGCCCCTGCTCACTTTACCTATCCCCGAGTACAGCAGGAGTACCGGGGGGGAAGCTCCCTGCCAGGGCTTGGGGACCGGGCAGGACTGTGCTCCCATGGCTGCAGCCTCAGCCCTTCGCCAGCCCCCTCACAGCGTGATGGGACCTGGAAGCCAGCATCTGTGCAGCACCACGTGGTCAGCGTCAGGTAAGGAGGAGTCCAGCAGCTGGCCAGCTGCCCTGGAAGGTAGGGCAGGGCTTCAAAGTGGGGCCAACTCCCCGAGGTCTAGATTCCTTCCCTAGGAGGCAGCCCAAGTATCTCCTGTCTCTGATGGAGGAGGCAGCCTGGAGGGAAGAGGAAGGAAGGGTTGCAACTCGGGAGTGGGGAGGCTTGCAAGGGTCGATGCCAACTTCCTCTACCCTCTACCTACTCCAACCTCCCACCTTACAAGAGGACTCTAGCAAGCAAGTGTCTTTTCTTCTCTCCCATAGGCAGGAACGGGCCTTCCGGATGCCAAAGAGGTAGGCCTGGGCCTTCTCTGGACCCATGGGGTGACCAGGCCCAGTTTAGCTCCACCATCCCTTCTTGGTGGCTTCTAAGCTCACCCATTCCCTGCTACCATGCCCAACGCCAACTCATGTGGGATCTCTTCCTCTTTCCCAGCTATTCCCAGCTGATTGCGGAGTGCCCAGTGGCCGTGCTGCTGCTGTGTCTGGCTTTCATCCTCCTCTGCACCCTGGCTGGACTGCTGGGGGGCCAGCTACCTGATTTCTCCAAGCCCTTACTGGTGAGGGGCCACAGGGAGGGATGGGGCCCCCATGCCTGACCACCTCAGCTCGGTCTGGGGCAGAACTTTGGAGTGGTCCTGCTGGGAGTGGACTCTCCAGTGAGAGCTCAGAAAGGGTACAGAGGTGATCCTCGGGTCCAACCATACAGCCAGGCAGGCCAGCCCTCCCTGCTCCAGGGACCCAAAGGAGCAGAACTGAGAAGGAAGAAGAACTCCCCCTCTTTCTGGTCTGATCTTCTCTGCCCTCCTCCCTCCAGGGCTTTGAGCCTCGGGACACGGACATTGGGCGCAAGCTAGTGGTCTGGAGAGCACTGCAGGCCCTCACAGGCCCTAAGAAGCTGCTTTCCCTTTCCCCAGACTTTGAGCTGAACAGGTAATGGCTTCCCATCTTTCCACTTTTGGGGGCAACCGGAAATAGAACGAGGTCTCCAGAGAGGAGCCAAAGACAGGTCAGGGGACTTCCCTGGCTATCCAGCAGTTGGGACTCTGCACTTCCACTGCAGGGGACACAGGTTTGATCCCTGGTCAGGGAACTAAGATTCCATATGCCATGTAGTGCAGTCAAAAAAAAGTAAAAAAAAAAAAAAAAAAAAAAAAAGGCAGGTCAGAGGGCCTTGCTGGAACCCCCTGGGCAATGGTATCTGGCCTCTTCTGAGCCCCTCACCTTCTGGAGAGTGCCTGGTATAGATTTTTTCTCCACCTTAGCTCAAACCCCCACACCACCCTGAGCCCTGCCACACCCTGGAGCAGTGCCCAAGAGGGGATGGTCCGGCCTCGGAGGATGGTGGAGTCCTTGGAGGACAGAGGGCAGGAGAGCTTCTTCTGTGGCCCCCCTGGTAAGCTGCAGCCTGGCCGGTTCCTGGCTTTAATGGTGGTTCTCCCTCTCCCCATCTACTAGAACTGGAGGGCCCAGGAGAACAAATCTGGGCAGACAGAAGGGGAAGGAGACTGGCCAGTCACATTCAAACCAAGGAAGTAGGGTTACAGCTGGGAGGATGAGGCAGGTCTCAGTTGCTCCAGCCAGGAAGGGTCAAGCTGGACGGGGGTGTGGCACAGGGGAGGGATGCAGGCCCAGCATCAGGCAGCCAGGCACAGGTTTGAGGCTCCTGAGAATCTGAGCCTCATATGGCCCAGAGTAAGCATCTTCCCTTTGGTGGGTCCAGGATCTGGGGCCAAAGCACTGAGCTCTGGGCCGTGTGTTGCAGAGAAGAGCTACGCACAGCTGGTGTTCATGTCCACCTCAGCAGGCAGCCTGTGGAACCTGCACGCCATTCATTCTATGTGTCGCATGGAACATGACCAGGTGAGCCAGCTGAGGAAGTTCCGGGGCTTGGTGGGAGTGGGGAGAGCCAGGGACACCAGGGACCTGATCATAAGGAAATACAGTTGAATCAAGGTTGCCAGGCTGGGCTAGGAAAGCACATTCCCTGCTTAGAAAATTATTGCAACCCTGCTAAGAGGCTCCAGGTTGTGGGGGAGAGGAAAGCGAAGAGTCAGCTGCTTCCAGAAGTGCCAAGACATAGCTGCTGGGAGACAGACCCTCAGAGCCCAGGGATTTTCAAAAGGTCCTGAGGCTCCTCCTTAAAGGAGTCAAGATGTAGCTGCTGGAACAGGGGCCTGACCAGTCAGGTCAAGATACCTCTCTGCCTCTGCTCTGCTGCCTCAAAAGAGGTGAGACAGCCTGGGATAGTGCTTGGAAACCTGGGCCCCAGCAGTTCCCCTGAGCTCTCTCCTGCTGTGTGTGCCCTACAGATCCGCTCCCATCCCAGCTTTGGGGCTCTGTGCCAGCGTACAGCAGCCAACGAGTGCTGCCCAAGTTGGTCCCTGGGCAACTATGTGGCTGTGCTCTCCAATCGCTCCTCCTGCCTAGACATTACTCAAGCTGATACAACGCGAACACTGGCCCTGCTGCGGGCCTGTGCTCTCTACTATCACCGTGGTGCCCTGGTGCCCTCCTGTCTGGGACCCGGAAAGGACAAGCCCCCACGCTGTACCCAGGTTCCCACCAAGTGCTCCCGGAGCAGTGCTGTCTACCAACTCCTGCACTTCCTGCTGGACAGGGACTTTCTGAGTCCCCAGACTGCAGACTACCAGGTGCCCTCCCTCAAGTACAGCCTGCTCTTCCTGCCCACCCTGAAGGGTGCCTCCATGATGGGCATCTACCTGGACCGCCTCGCTATGCCCTGGGGGCTCTCCGACAACTACACGTCCGTCACCGGCATGGACCTGGGCCTCAAGCAGGAACTGCTGAGGCACTACCTGGCCCAGGACACGGTGTACCCCTTGCTGGCCCTGGCCGCCATTTTCCTCAGCATCGCCCTCTACCTGCGCTCGCTCTTCCTCACGCTCATGGTGCTGCTGGGGGTGCTGGGCTCTCTGCTGGTTGCCTTTTTTCTCTACCGAGTGGCCTTCCGGATGGCCTACTTCCCCTTCGTCAATCTGGCAGCCCTTGTCCTGCTGAGCAGCGTCTGCGCTAACCACACCCTCATCTTCTTCGACCTCTGGCGCCTCAGCAAGAGCCAGCTGCCCTCCGGGGGGCTGGCGCAGCGCGTGCGCCGCACCATGCACCACTTTGGCTACCTGCTGCTGGTCTCGGGCCTCACCACTGGCGCGGCCTTCTACGCCAGCTACCTGAGCCGCCTCCCGGCCGTGCGCTGCTTCGCGCTCTACATGGGAACGGCTGTGCTGGCGCACCTGGCGCTCACGCTGGCCTGGCTGCCCTCCTCCGCGGTGCTGCACGAGCGCTACCTGGCGCGCGGCTGTGCGTCCCAGGCGCGTGGCCCGTGGGCCGGCAGCGCGCCCCGGCGACTGGCACTGGCACTCCACCGACGGCTCCGCGGCCTCCGGAGGGCCGCCGCCAGCACCTCGCGCCTGCTCTTCCAGCGCCTCCTGCCCTGCGGGGTCATCAAGTTCCGCTACATTTGGATCTGCTGGTTCGCCGCGCTGGCGGCTGGGGGCGCCTACATCGCCGGCGTCAGCCCCCGCCTGCGGCTGCCCACGCTGCCGCCGCCCCGCGGCCAAGTCTTCCGGCCCAGCCACCCCTTCGAGCGCTTCGACGCCGAGTACCGTCAGCAGTTTCTGTTTGAGCGGCTGCCTCAGGGCGAGGGCGGCCACATGCCCGTGGTCTTGGTGTGGGGCATCCTGCCCGTGGACACTGGCGACCCCCTGGACCCTCGCAGCAACAGCTCACTGGTGAGCGACCCTGCCTTCTCAGCCAGCGGTCCTGAGGCCCAGCGCTGGCTGCTAGCCCTCTGCCACGGAGCTCGGAATCAAAGCTTCTTCGGGGCCCAGCCGGAGGGCTGGCCCACATTGTGCTTCGTGGAGGCCCTCCAGCGCTGGATGGAGAGCCCCGGCTGTGCCCGCCTGGGGCCGGGCCTCTGCTGTGGCCACTCGGGCTTCCCCTGGGCCCCGCAGCTTTTCCTACACTGCCTCAGGATGATGGCTCTGGAACAAGGCCCGGAGGGCCCCCGGGACCTGGGACCCCGCTTCAATACCCAGGGCGGCTTGGCTGCCCTGGTCCTGCAGTTCCAGACCAACTGCCCCTACAGTCCAGACTACAGCCAGGCTCACCACTTCTACACTGAGGTCAACCACTGGCTGGCAGCAGAGTTGGGCAGGGCACCCCCTGGCCTGCGCCGGGGTTGGTTCACCAGCCATCTAGAGCTGTACAGCCTGCAGCACAGCCTGAGCACCGAGCCTGCAGTGGTGCTGGGCCTGGCGCTGGCGCTGGCCTTTGCCACACTGCTGCTGGGCACCTGGAATGTTCCACTTAGCCTGTTCTCAGTGGCAGCTGTGGCAGGCACCGTGCTGCTCACCGTGGGGCTCCTGGTTCTGCTCGAGTGGCAGCTCAACACTGCCGAGGCCCTCTTCCTCTCTGCCTCGGTGGGCCTCTCCGTGGACTTCACTGTCAACTACTGCATCTCCTACCACCTGTGCCCTCACCCTGACCGCCTGAGTCGAGTGGCTTTCTCACTGCGCCAGACCAGCTGCGCCACAGCAGTGGGGGCCGCAGCCCTGTTTGCAGCCGGCGTGCTCATGCTGCCTGCCACGGTGCTGCTCTATCGCAAGCTGGGCATCGTCCTCATGATGGTGAAGTGCGTCAGCTGCGGCTTCGCCAGCTTCTTCTTCCAATCTCTCTGCTGTTTCTTTGGACCAGAGAAGAACTGTGGGCAGATCCTCTGGCCTTGTGCACACCTGCCGTGGGATTCCGGAACTGGGGAGCCTGGTGGGGAGAAGGCAGGTCGACCACGACCGGGGCCGGTGGGAGGGGTACCCGGGTCCTGCTCAGAGCAGTACGAGCTACAGCCGCTGGCACGACGCCGGAGTCCCAGCTTTGACACTAGTACAGCCACCAGCAAGCTGTCTCACCGGCCCTCAGTGCTCTCTGAAGATCTACAGCTGCATGATGGCCCCTACTGCTCCCGGCCCCCGCCAGGCCCTGCATCCCCAAGGGAGCTGTTCCTGGACCACCAGGCAGTTTTCAGCCAGTGCCCGGCCCTGCAGACTTCCTCTCCCTACAAGCAAGCTGGACCCAGCCCCAAAACCCGGGCCAGGCAGGACTCCCCAGGGAAGAAGGCTGAGCTGGTGCAGGCCTCACTAGAAGCCCCAACCCACCCTCCCAGGCCCAAGCCCCAGGTCGTGGAGCCCTCTGATTGCCTCTGCTCCTCAGCCAGCACCCTGGAGGGGCTCAGCGTCTCTGATGAGACCTGCTTAAGCACCTCTGAGCCCAGTGCCCGTGTGCCGGATTCCGTGGGTGCCTCCCCAGAGGACCTGGATGAAGCTGAGCAGACAGTACCTGAACGGGGCCAGCTCAATGAGAAGCGGGACACTCTGTGGCTGGCGCTCAAGGAGACTGTTTACGACCCTTCTCTGCCCACCTCACACCAGAGCAGCTTGTCCTGGAAGGGCCGTGGGGGGCCGGGGGATGGCAGCCCTGTGGTGCTGCCCAACAGCCAACCAGATCTGCCAGATGTTTGGGTCCGCAGGCCCAGTACCCACACTTCAGGCTACAGTAGCTGAGGGAGTCCCAGGGAGGCCCGAATGGGGCACAGAGCCTGTCAGGGATGACGAGGCCGGAGCAGCACCAGGCTAGAGCCTGATAGTGTTTCCCCACATCAGCGTGGGGAGGTCTCGCTCTCCAGCTGTGGACTTTAAACCCTGCCAGATGTTCTAGCCCTGGTCTGGGCTGCTGCTTACTCCCCACACCTGGAGGATTGATATGGGGGGTGGTCTTTGGAGTGAAATGCCAACTCTCCTTGTGACCTGCGAAGGGCTCATCTGCTCCCACAGTGCCAACCAGGACCCACCCTCTGGAAGGGCAAAGGTCATGTGTGCAGCTCCATGTATCAGGGGAGGCTGACTTGGCCCCCATGCCAAGGGACATGAAGGTCAGTGGGACTAAGGGACCCAGTCCTTGGGATCCTGTGGGCCCCTTCATCAACCAAGAGCCCTGGGAAACCTCAGCAGCCTCCTGGGCCTCTCTCTCACTTTTCAGAGGCTTTTTTTTATCAGGACACTTCCTTTTCTTTGGGAGAGCCTCTTGGAGTCATAATTGGGCTGGGGTCTCTGTCCTGAATGGTCTACCCCCCTCACATTACCCAATCTGTCAAGAAATTGGTGCCAGCCAAGCAAAGATGGCTTCTGGGAGTAAAGTAGGTGGTGGAGAGATGGTGAGTCCCAGAGCATCCCTAAATTGCTAACGGTCCCTCATGGGAAGATGCTCTGGCATGGAAGTGTCCTCTCCCCTGTTAACACCAGTAAGAATCCTTTACATCCCACCTATTTTGGTTTGCAGAACACTTCCATACCCATTGTGTCCTGGGAATCTCACCACTTCTGTGTGAGGTAGCCTGCAGTTGGTTAGGTCCTTTGGCCCCCAGGTTACGAAGCTAAGGTTATCTGTTTTCACAAAGTCCCATAGTGAGTGGGTGGCAGAGCAGGTTTCCTAACTGACTCCACAGCAGCTCCCACTCTCCTCCTGTTTACCTGCCCCAGGGACGTTGGCCTACAGCTGTCTTGATCTTTGCTCTGGCACCTTTTAACAACCTGTCTTCACAGGTGCCTCTGGGTACCACTTTAGGCCTCTGTCTGCAGAAGAAGCTACACTCTGAGCAAGCCTGGAGTTCCTCCCCATAGCCCCTGGGCTTCCTTCCAGCTCCAGCTGAGATGCCTACCATCCATAAGGCACCTAAGCTGATCTGATTCCCAAGTTCAGGGTCAGGAGAAGGCCTTGTCCATGGCTTCAGTGTGCAGAAAGCCCCTGCCAGGAGAGGCACTGAGGGCAGGTGAGGCTGAGCAGAATCCAGTTAAGGCAGGAACTCAGGCCTGCCCTCTTTGGGGGTATGGCAGTCTGAAGGTGTTTCGCAGGTCAGGGTTCTGGTTCCCAAAGGACAGGTCTCTCTAGGGGCAGTCAGCAGACAAAAGGCTGACTCTCCTTCCCCAAAGCAAAGGGTCTCTCTGGAAGGTTTTATCTCACATGAGAGCTCATGACACCTGGAGCATCAACAAATTTACTGAGCACCACTCCACCTCTGGCACTATAAGAGGACAGAGGCATGGAGGGAAAATCAGACATCTGCCCTCAAGGATCTCACCCTCTAGCTGGGGAAACAGCCCCCCCCCCATACATGCAGGCATCAGTGGGTCACTGATGGCACCATACAGCACTTGCTGAGGGCCATATGCCTGTCACCACGAGCATTGCTGGAGCTCAAGCACCCAGGACTGGTAACCAGGAAGGATTCCTGAGCTGGGCTTCAGTATCTCAGCGGGAAGTGACCTTAACAATCATTTGTTTCAGCAGTTCTCAAACTTTGGAGCCTCAGAACCCTTTGTTCAAAGAATCCTTGTGTGGAAACACTGCATATAAGGCTGAGAAAAAGCAACTACACTGTTGGGTGCTGGGGGTGGGGAAGTCCAGAGCCAGGTCAGCCTCCTTTTCTACTGTGCCTCTCAGGGGACCCTGGGGAACCCTGAAAGCTCTTGGTGGCTCTGAAGAATGTGTTTTGAAAACCACTGATCCAGGTTATTTTACAGATGAGCATCACAGAGGGGAAGGATTTTTATGGGGCCAAAGAGACAGAACTGGAGGCAAATTCGGGGCTTTGGGCTTTATATATATATAAAGCCCAAAGCCCCGAATATATACAGCTGAGACTTACCTCCCACGCCAACTTATAAGAAGTGGGATATGGCGATATCAATGAGATATGGGAGTTGTGAAAGTGCCAGAAGACCATGGGCAGGAATGACAGGTACATCGACTTTGCAAGATAAAGATGCCCATCTGACTCCAGGTGTCAGGAAGGAGAGACAGTGACTAGGACTAACTTGGACCATCTCCCTGGAGTTCTGAGGGACCTCTCTCTCTTCACGTCAGAGAGGAATTCAGCCTCTCTGGCCTAGGGCTGCTCATCCGCCTCTGAGTCCTGGCTTCCCTGACTACGGACTGTCTCCTGTTATCATACAGCCAGGTCGGCAGAGCTCTGGTCATCTGGGATCATCACCCAGAGGGAGGACAAGCTGAGCCCTTCCTCCTGAACATGAGCAGAAGTCTGGCCTTGACTCCATCATTGTAGCTGCCTCTCAGTGACTCACTGCAGCGCTTCTGCCCTGTGATGTGGGAGGACAGCAGGGCCCTGGACCGAAAGAACCTGCTCCCCGACACCCTCTTTTGTGTCTTATAGGAGGAGACATTGGTGTCTGGGACTGAAGCTTCAGAAACTTGGCCTGAACACAACCACTGACATGTTTGAGAGAGTATGAAGGGATGGATGGGGTGGGCATCATCTGAGCACAACGAAGAGCCTTCCTCGGGGACTTCTGGGTGCCCTTCTCACAGGCCAGGGCCACACAACCCTTCAGGAAGGCAGATGAGCTGGAGCAGCCAAAGTACTGACTGGATTTGTTCTTTACACCAGCGTGCCCAAAGGACTGGAAGAACTCACTGTAATCCCAGTCAGCACCTCGAACCTGGAGTGGCCCAAACCAACAGCAGGCATCACAGCAGTGGGTAATCCCACCTGCATCTATAGCTCCAACTTTGGTGTTTGTTTTTTTTTTATTTGACAGGGTCTTAGTTCCCCAACAAGGGATCAAACCCGTGTCCCCTGTAGGGGAAGTGCAGAGTCTTAACCACTGGACTCCCAGGAAAGTCCCCCTTGCCCCAGCTTTGGAAAGCAATTTGAAGTATTTTCAGCAGATTTACTATCATCATTATGGTGGTTACAGAGTGTATGGCCCTGGACACTCATAGAGAGAAGCTTAGAAGCATGCTGTGAGGCTCTGGAAAATTCAAGAAATGGCTCCTTAGCACTGAGACAACTGCATTAACACTGATTTGGGACTTGCAGTCATTTCTCCTATTTGTGCCACAGATCCTTGAACTCATACACAGAGCATGAGTATGTGTTATTGTATGTTTTAAAAATGTAACTTGGTATAGTTTGTTATTATGGGAAAACCCATCCTTCCATGGCTGTGGCACTTTGGTGACAATGTCAGAGATTGAGTTGACTGGTAAATCTTAGATTTAACAGGCACAGGGCCTACCCTATACCATGATATTTAGGCAGTATCTCAGCTTGAGCCTGATTCTGAAAGAGACATCTCACGAGAGATTTATAAGCCAAATGCCCTTAGCCCCCTCAAACTCATTCCTCTCCTTCCAGTCCATGACAAAGCAAGTGAGGGGATCAGGAAAGAAGATACATTGGAGAGTTTCTGATCTTTTCTTTCGTGGTGGCCTTATCTTGGCCTTTGATAATACATGTGGGCAATTATGAGCTCTCTGGCATCCATGACATGCATCAAGATTTGCTTGGGAATGGGAAAAAACAGACATTCCTTACCCTTTCTACCCTCACCCTTGTTCACAGGGATGACAGTAGCTCAAGGTGGTGTAGAGGTATTTATGCTTAGGCGAAGTTGTCACTCAATTCACTGGGAAGATGAGAAACAAAAGAAAGCCACCGCGTGCTATGTAAATGGTGGGCTGTCCCAAGCCACCTTGTGCTGAAGAGCCCTGGAAGGACCTTGATAAACTTATCGTGATCATCATGCGTCTGTGTGGTTATTCATGTTATACCTCAACAGAAGGGGATGATCAACAGTTTACCAAATTCACAGACAACAGATTAGAGCTTCAAAATCACTAAAGAGAATCCCTCAGCTGGGCAGACTGATGTGGATTTGAATTCATGACCCCAGCCTCACCTGTAACCTCAGCTCTGCGTAGCCTGCTTCCATTCTAGTTACTAGTTTCAGTTCTTTGCAGCAGTCATTTCATACTTTCTCCTCTTGCTTCCAACATCAGATGCCCTTCACCTCTCTGCACACCTACTTTCAGTAGTCAAAAAACTCATTATTCATAATGGAATCTGGAGGCATCAGATAGAAATTTCCTCACCTTCAAGGCACGAAGTCCCCAGCTTACCTACCCTGCTCCTACTGGCTTCTCACCTCATCCCTTCTGTTACAAAGAAGGAAGCACTTAATGTCCCCACCAATGGTTTATAGCAGATAGGTAGATACAGATAGCTTGGAAGTCAATTTCAAGAGCTTCCTTCTTCATAAGTTCCCTCTCTTCATATTGATCAGCCTAAGAAGGAGTCTTTGGCCAGAAATCTCTCCTCCCCAGCAGTGGCCCTTCCTTCATTCTGACTCCTACTACTCTGGCACCATTTTCTGCACTATAAAAAAATAAATAAAAGGACTACTTGAGAATGTTTTGCTTGAGGAAGTCTTTGAGAGAGCAAAGCCAAGAACATATGAACATTATCATAACTGTATTCCATATGGTCACATAGCTTAAGTAGAGACTTGGAGAATATATATATATATAGAAAATGGGGCTTCCCTGATGGCTCAGCAGGTAAAGAATCTGCAGGAGTTACAGGAGATATGGGTTTGATCCCTGGGTCAGGAAGATCCCCTGGAGGAGGGCATGGCAACCCACTCCAGTATTCTTGCTGGGAAAATCCCATGGACAGAGGAGCCTGGTGGACTATGGTCCATGGGGTCACAAAGAGTCTGAAGCAATGGAGCACATATTTTAAATACCCACATTGAACTTGTAGAGATGAAAACTAAAATGTCTGTGATTAAAAAAAAAATCCCTGGATGAAATCAACAGTTTAGAGGTTTTAGATCAAAAGGATTAGTGGACTTGAAGATATAGCAATAGAAATTACCTAAAACGAAACATCAAGGGAAAAAATAAGTTTAGAAATAAATACAGAGCATATACAACAGGCAGAGTGTCCTTTACAGTTATTCAAAATTATGAAATAATTTAGGCAATAACCAAAAATGAAGAGGGTACATTTTAAAAATAAATATTTTGTGAGGGAATATGAACAAAGGAGTCTGAAGATGCTGCTCTAGGTACCATCTCCCTTGCCCCTTTCTCTCTGACTTTGCTCCTTTGATCATCCCATCTTCCTTCTGAAGCATTCTTTTCTTTCAGCTGGCTCATTCCCAAAAGCACATGTATCCACCAGTATCTACATCTTTGAGAAAGTTCTACCTTGACCACCACAACCCACCTCCAGTTACTGCCCAATTGCTCTAGTCCATTTACAAACTCTCTTTGATACGTGCCGTCTCTGCCTCCTCATCTCTCATGTGCTCTTCATTCTGCTCCAAGGTAGCTTCCACTCCAGCCTCTCCACCAGAATTCCTCTTCCTAATACTCACCAATGACTTCTGTGTGTGTGTATGAGAAAACATATGCATGAGTTTCTTCATTGCAAGATTTTGTACTCACCAATGACTTCTTTGTTGCTAAATTAAATGGATCCATTTAAATTCTCATCTTGCTTGCCCTTTCATTTATTTTTTTAATAGCTATTTTATTTTTATTTAACTGCAGTAGGTCTTTTGTAGCATGCGAGATCTTTTTAGTTGAGGCATGTGAATTCTTAGTTGCAGCATGTAAGATATCTAGTTCCCCAACCAGGGATGGAACCCAGAGCCTCTGCATCTGGAGCTTGGAGTCTTAGCCACTCGACCACCTGGGAAGTCTTGAGTTATTTTCAATAGTTTATCACTTCCTTCCTCAGCAGTTTACCACTTCCTCCTTCTTAGCTTCTAGGACCCCACTCTTACTTTGTTTTCCTCTCACCTCTCTGGCACCTCTTTGCCAGATTTCTTGGCTTGGCACCTTCTTATCATTGCAACTTCTGAGTACTGGAATCAATGTCCTAGGTCCTAAGGCTCTCTGTACATTTCTCCCCTTGGTAATCTCATCCAATACTGCAGTTTTAAATACGTGTGTGTGTGTGTGTGTGTGTGTGTGTGTGTGTGTGTGTGTTAGTCCCTCAGTCATGCCCATAACCAATCCAGGCTCTCCTCTGGGCTCAAAGGGTATGTTTTCAACTGTCTACTTGACAACCCCGCTTGAATGTCTCAAAGGCATTTCAGGTCTGTCATGTTCAAAACTGAACTCTTAATCTCTCTCCAATACAAAATAATGACTCTGATAGCTTACAGTGATTGATGTCGGATTCATAATCTCTGAAGAAGAAGATTTAGTTTTGGGACCAGGAACCAGGCTTGTTCACTCAGAGCTTTTGTGTGGCAGAAGTTCTATTGTGACATAGACATCAGGAGGGGGACAGAGAGTGCCCCACTCCTAGTCTTATCAAGGCCTTATATGCTTTTACCAGACCCACTCCTACAACATACATCTTAAATTAACAAGATTAGAACTAATCACTAGGGCTTCCCTGTGGCTCAGAGGTTAAAGCATCTGCCTGGAATGCAGGAGACCCGGGTTCGATCCCTGGGTTGGGAAGATCCCCTGGAGAAGGAAATGGCAACCCACTCCAGTACTCTTGCCTGGAGAATCCCATGGAGGGAGGAGCCTGGTAGGCTACAGTCCATGGGGTCGCAAAGAGTCGACTGAGCGACTTCACTTTCACTTTCAGAACAACAGAAAAGTATTACCACAACCACTCTTACAACATACACTTAGGATTAAAAGATTAATAGAATGTTCTTGTTAGGAAGGAGAAACATGCCCTTGAGCAAGATACATAGTGTTTCATAATCATTCAGTTCAGTTCAGTTCAGTTGCTCAGTCTGACTCTTTGCAATCCCATGGACTGCAGCGCACCAGGCCCTCCTGTCCATCACCAACTCCCGGAATTTACTCAGACTCATGTCCATTGAGTCAGTGATGCCATCCAACCATCTCATCCTCTGTCGTCCCCTTCTGCCCTCAATCTTTCCCAGCATCAGGGTCTTTTCAAATGAATCAGGTCTTTATATCAGGTGGTCAAAGTATTGAAGTTTCAGCTTCAACATCAGTCCTTCCAATGAATATTCAGGACTGATTTTCCTTTAGGATTGACTGGTTAGATCTCCTAGAAGTCCAAGGGACTCTCAAGAGTCTTCTCCAACACCATAGTTCAAAAGCATCAATTCCTCAGTGCTCAGCTTTCTTTATAGTCCAACTCTTACATCCATACATGACTACTGGAAAAGCCATAGCCTTGGCTAGATGGACCTTTGTTGGCAAAATAACGTCTCTGCTTGTTAATATGTTGTCTAGGTTGGTCATAACTTTTCTCCCAAGGAGTAAGTATCTTGTAATTTCATGGCTGCAGTCACCATCTGTAGTGATTTTGGAGCCCAAAGAAATAAAATCTGCCACTGTTCCCACTGTTTCTCCATCTATTTACCATGAAGTGATGGGACCGGGTGCCATGATCTTTGTTTTCTGAATGTTGAGTTTTAAGCCAATGTTTTCACTCTCCACTTTCACTTTCATCAAGAGGCTCTTTAGTTCTTCTTCACTTTCTGCCATAAGGGTGGTGTCATTTGTATATATGAGATTATTGATATTTCTCCCAGCAATCTTGAGTCCAGCTTGTGCTTCATCCAGCCCAGCATTTCTCATGATGTCCTCTGCATACAAGTTAAATAAGCAGGGTGACAACATACAGCTTTGACATACTCCTTTTCCAACTTGGAACCAGTCTGTTGTTCCATGTCCAGTTCTAACTGTTGCTTCCTGACCTGCATACAGATTTCTCAGGAGGCAGGTCAGGTGGTCAGATATTCCTGTCTCTTTCAGAATTTTCCAGTTTTTTGTGCTCCACACAGTCAAAGGCTTTGGCATAGTCAATAAAGCAGAAATAGATGTTTTTCTGCAACTCTCTTGCTTTTTCGGTGATCCAGCGGATGTTGGCAATTTGATCTCTGGTTCCTCTGTCTTTTCTAAATCATATAATTATTAGTACAGAGCTTAAGGAAAAACATACCTTTGAACAAGATGAGTTGTTTTGTTATTTAATCACTGAAGTGAAAGTGAAAGTCGTTCAGTCCTGTCCAACTCTTTGCAACCCCATGGACTATAGAGTCCATGGAATTCTCCAGGCCAGACTACTGAAATAGTTAGCCTTTCCCTTCTCTGACTTCCCTGGTGGCTCAGACGGTAAAGCGTCTGCCTACAACGCGGGAGACCTGGGTTCAATCCTTGGGTCGGGAAGATCTCCTGAAGAAGGAAATGGCAACCCACTCCAGTATTCTTGCCTGAAAAATCCCACAGACAGAGGAGCCTGGTAGGCTACAGTCCATGGGGTTGCAGAGTTGGACACGACTGTGTGACTTCACTTTCACTTTCCCTTCTCCAGGGGATCTTCCCAACCCAGGGATCAAACTGTTGACTGAAAAAAGATGTACAACTTGAGAGTTGCAAGTTAAGTTTTACTTGGGGCAAAATGAGGACTGCAGCCCAGGAGGCAGCATCTCAGATAGCTCTGAGAGACTGCTCCAAAGTGGCAGAGGGGGAAGGTCAATATATAAGGTTTTGGTGAAGGAGGAGTTCAATACCATGAAGCACTCATTTTTACAAAAGGTTTTTTGTTATTCATGAGGATCTGATGTCACCATGATGGGATTTAGTGTGTTTCTAGATATAAGGAGATTGAGGATTGAGATCATAAAATCTGTTCCTAAAAATATCCAATTATCTAGAGACCTGTCCCAGCAGATTCCCTGGAGCACAGAGTGCCTCACTCCACCCTGAATTCCCTCAGGGTTTTTTGAAGGTCAATAGCTATAGCAGCATGGGGTTCACTCTCCATAGAGGCAGATGGCAAATGCCTTTGTTGTTCAGTCATTGGCAATGCTCTTGGTAAGTGCCAATTTGTAGGTGACAGAACCCAGGTCTCCAGCATTGCAGGTGGATTCCTTACTAGCTGAGCCACAAGGGAAGCCCAAGAATACTGGAGTGGCTAGCCTATTTCTTCTCCAGTGGATCTTCCTGACCCAGGAATCAAACTGGGGTTTCTTGCATTGCAGGTGAATTCTTTACTAACTGAGTTATCAGGGAAGCTAATAACCATTAGCTTTAATCATAAGCTAATAATCATTAGCTCTGAGCTTCAAGAAAGTTAGTCTTAAAGATTGTTGTCATAACAACTCAGAGTTTAAGAAAAAAATGTATTATGTGACTAAGACAAAGCAATGTAGAAAAAAAAAGTTTGTGCCTTTCTCCTCCTCCAGAGCCCTGGACCCCTTTCTCCTCCTTGGGGGCCCCAGACCCCTTCCTCCTTGAGGACCTTGGACTCTTTATCAACCTACCTAAGAATTAACTCTCTCAACTTTACCCACAAGATTATTCAAGCCTGGGAGTCATCCTTAAGATCTCTCTGCCCCTCAGCCCTCCTTCTCCCACATGCAATCTAGCACTGAGTCCTGAGATTCTGCCTTCAAAAATGGTCTTAAATATGTCTGCCTCTCTCCATCCAAGCCACCATAATCTCTCACTTGAATGATTAGAGTAGCCTCCCAACTGTCTTTCCAATCCCTCTCTTGCTCCCCTTCAATCCATTGTCCATGGAGTAACCAGAGGAAACTTTAAAAAATATAAATATAAATATATTTAAAATATTATATTTTAAAATATAAATTGGGGGGTTCCCTGGCAGTCCAGTGGTTAGGACTCTGGGCTCCTACTGCCAGCAGCTCAGGTTTGACCCCTGGTTGGGGAACTAAGATCCCGCAATCCAGACAGCGTGCCAAAAATATTTATATATTGAATGACACTCTCCTCTAATATTTCAATGACTTCTAATTAGTCTTAAGAAATCTCTCTACTTTTGGTCTACAAAGACTTTGATTTCCATTTGATTTCCTATCTCTCCACCTTTATCCCCAAGAAAAATAAATGTAAAAAGGCAAAATGGTTTTCTGAGGAGGACTTACAAATATCTGAGAAAAGAAGAGAAGTTAAAGGCAAAGAAGAAAAGGAAAGATATACCCATTTGAATGCAGAGTTCCAAAGAATAGCAAGGAGAGATAAGAAACCCTTCTTCAATGATCAATGCAAAGAAATAGAGGAAAACAATAGAATGGGAAAGACTAGAGATCTCTTCAAGAAAATTAGAGATACCAAGGGAACATTTCATGCAAATATGGGCACAATAAAGGACAGAAATGGTATGGCCCTAACAGAAGCAGAAGCTATTAAGAAGAGGTGGCAAGAATACACAGAAGAACTATACAAAAGAGATCTTCATGACCCAGATAACCACAATGGTGTGATCACTTACCTAGAGCCAGACATCCTGGAATGTGAAGTCAAGTGGGCCTTAGGAAGCATCACTACGAACAAAGCTAGTAGAAGTGATGGAATTTCAGGTGAGCTATTTCAAATCCTAAAAGATGATGTTGTGAAATGCTGCACTCAATATGCCAGCAAATTTGGAAAACTCAGCAGTGGCCACAGGATGGGAAAAGATCAGTTTTCATTCCAATCCCAAAGAAAGGCAATGCCAAAGAATGCTCAAACTACCACACAATTGCACTCATCTCACATGCTAGCAAAGTAATGCTCAAAATTCTCCAAGCCAGGCTTCAACAGTACGGGAACCGAGAACTTCCAGATGTTCAAGCTGGATTTAGAAAAGGCAGAGGAGCCAGAGATCAAATTGCCAACATCTGTTGGATCACAGAGAAAGTAAGAAAGTTCCAGAAAACATATACTTCTGCTTTATTGATTACGCCAAAGCCTTTGACTATGTGGATCACAATAAACTGTGGAAAATTCTTCAAGAGATGGGAATTGCAGACCATCTTACCTGCCTCCTGAGAAATCTGTATGCAGGTCAAGACGCAACAGTTAGAATTGGACATGGAAAAAAATAAATAAATACATAAAAAATATTAAAAAAAAAAAAAGAAGAAATGGACACAGAACAACAGACTGGTTCCAAATTGAGAAAGGAGTACGTAAAGGCCGTATATTGTGACTCTGTTTATTTAACTTATATATTAAAGTTATATATGTTCTTTAGAGGCTGGCTATAATGAAGCATAAGCTGGAATCAAGATTGCAGGGAGAAATATCAATAATCTCATATATGCAGATGACACCACCCTTATGGTAGAAAGTGAATTAGAACTAAAGAGCCTCTTGATGAAAGTGAAGAGGACAGTGAAAAAGTTGGCTTAAAACTGTTAGGTAGTTAGAATAGGCAAAAGGAGTCCAAAATGGCGGTGGCTAAAAGACAAGGAAGGGAAAAGCCCACGAAAATAGAACAAAGGAAGGTCAAAGGAAGGTCCGAGGACTGGAGTGAAGACCTCAGGTAGAACTAACAGCACTCCTGGCGAAGCCCAATTTGCATAGGGCAGGCCCAGGTGGAGGAAAAAACATAAAAGGAGAAGCCAAAGCACTTTCTCTCCCCGCATCCACCCTGCGCCTGCGCTTTCTCTCTCTCTCTCCCTCCCCTGCGCGCTGGCGGGCTCCTCCACTCTCTTCTCTTAGTGTCTTTGGGTTGGCATGCCCTCACGCTTCGAGTATGGATTCTCCTGCCATCTTCTAAATAAAATAGAGCTGTCACACTGATTTGTCTAAGAGCTATAAACACAGTTTGTCCAAGACCTAAGAGCTGTGACGCGCCGAGGGCTTTAATGTCCATCACTCCAAATCTTTGTTGTGACGAGACAGAACCGAGGAGCATACACTGGCCTGACAAAACTAAACGTTCAGAAAACTAAGATCATGGCATCCAGTCCCATCAGTTCAGTTCAGTCGCTCAGGCGTGTCCAACGCTTTGCAACCCATGGACTCCAGCACACCAGGCCTCCCTGTTGTAGGGAATAGGCTATGCACAGGCCTCTACTATAATTAACAGGGCTTCTTTGAAAAATAAGAATGATTTTCTCATCACCCCCAGGCGAAGGGCTCGGAGAAGTAAAAAGTACATTGTGGAAAAATATCTTGAAAACAAACTGTTGATGTACTGATGTGACTGATGGAAAACGTTAGTGACTGTTTCCATAACCAGAGCCTTTAAGGGAGTTGCTGAGAAAGGTCGTCACTAGCTGAATGGCTAAACAGAGTCGTGAAAGGCCTGAAGGTTTGACATTGAGGACTATGCATTTTATATCTTTATCCCTGATCTGAGATTGTAAAGAACAGATATCTCTAGAGCATGTACAAGGAAGTAGATGTTAACAATAAAAGGCATACAAGGATTAGGATCTGGGCTTTTGCCTGTGAATGGCATCAGCCCCCTGATCCCCACTTTATTTCTGAGTCTTATTTTTCCTTATTCTTCTGCGGTACTGCTCCCTCAGGTCGGTTCATTGTTGAGCTGGTTCTGACACCTCTCCATCACCAACTCCCAGAGTTCACTCAAACTCATGTCCATTGAGTTGGTGATGCCATCCAACCATCTCATCCTCTGTCATCCCCTTCTCCTCCCACCTTCAATATTTCCCAGCATCAGGGTCTATTCCAATGAGTCAGTTCTTCGCCTCAGGTGGCCAAAGTATTGGAGTTTCAGCTTCAACATCAGTCGTTCCTATGAATATTCAGGACTGATTTCCTTTAGGACGAACTGATTGGATCTCCTTGCAGTCCAAGGGGCTCTCAAGAGTCTCCAACACCACATTTCAAAAGTGTCAATTCTTTGGCGCTCAGCTTTCTGAGCCGGTCCCATCACTTCATGGCAAATAGATGGGGAAACAATGGAAACAGTGACAGACTTTATTTTGGGGGGCTCCAAAATCACTGCATATGGTGACTGAAGCCATGAAATTAAAAATGCTTGTTCCTTGGAAGAAAAGCTATGACCAACCTAGACAGCATATTAAAAAGCAGAGACATTACTTTGCCAACAAAGGTCCGTCTAGCCAAGGCTATGGTTTTTCCAGTAGTCATGTATATAGTTATGGACTATAGAGAAAGCTGAGCGCCCAAGAATTGATGCTTTTGAACTATGGTGCTGGAGAAGACTCTTGAGAGTTCCTTGGACTGCAAGGAGATCCAACCAGTCAATCCTAAAGGAAATCAGTCCTGAATATTCATAGGAACGACTGATGTTGAAGCTGAAACTCCAATACTTTGGCCACCTGAGGCGAAGAACTGACTCATTAGAAAAGACCCTGATGCTGGGAAAGATTGAAGGCAGGAGGAGAAGGGGATGACAGAGGATGAGATGGTTGGATGGCATCACCAACTTGATGGACATGAGTTTGAGCAAGTTCTGGGAGTTGGTGATGGACAGGGAGGCCTGGTATGCTGCAGTCCATGGGGTCACAAAGAGTCAGACATGAATGAGTGACTGAACTGAACTGAAGAAAAGCCCATTCTTACCTTGGGATTATGGATTTCTCATCAGGTTAACTCCTACTCCCCCTTTTAGTCAAACATCACTTAAGATATCTTCCCTGACTCTGCAATTTAAACTAGGTTCCCCTGCTTTTCTCTCATAGCACGTTGTACTCTCCTCTAATAGTTTTACTATAGTTGATAAATACATGTGTTTTTTTTTCCTAGTTTAATTGAGATATAATTGACAGGTTTGTATGATTATTTGCTGGTCACTGGGTTGTAAACTCCAGGAGGACACAGTCCAAGTTAGTCTTGATATTTGTTGTCCTCATCCCACCCGCCCACTTAGAATTATGGTCTGACACAAAGCAGGTGCTCAATGAATGTTTGTGGAATGAAATGAATTAGCGCACTAAATGTTAGAGAACTCTGCCCCATTGGCTAGGAGTAGCTTTGAATCTCGGCTTAAATTCTGGATAAGTGTTTTAAAAGTTAGGACTGATGATAGGTGTCTCAGGTATTTCAGCTCACAAGCCCTCTCCAAATCTCACCTGCCATTCTCCTCCGTGTAGTTTTTTTTCTACCAATCCCTCTCTGCGCTCCTGGCTTTCCGGCATCATGCACCATCCCTAACAATCACAGACCAAATAAAGAGAAGGATTGTGACAAGGACACTAAACGTGACTGCGTTTCCGTCCCAAGGCCAGAATATGACGCCAGTGGCTCATAGCTCCATTAAAGAGGGCAAAGTGCACCACTTCCCTTCCCCCGCCCAGACCTGGGGACTCCTATACCCAGCGCCAGGAAGCTCAAACTCTGGCATCGACTCAGATCTTCCGTACAGCATGGCAGCCGCCGAAGACGTCGCCCACGCCAGTGACTGCCGTACAACATGGCCTCCTACGGAGAGCGCACCACACCTCCTTCCGCCCGGTCGCCGGAAGTTTCCCTTTGAAACCCAGGCGGCGGACGCGGTCGGTGGTACGGCAGTTATTGCCGAGCATCTTTTGAACCAGAGCGACGAGGCGTGCGGGCAGGAGCAGCAGGCACCTGGGTTCGGCTCTCCCGGGGCAGGAAACTGGGCTGGATGTGGGAAGTCGATGGAATGGGATGGGAATGGTGGATTTTCGCTCTCCTGAGTCGCGCTCTCCTGGGGCCTCCGCCTGCTTGGTCTCCTTGGCCCAGCCCTGGGTAACCATTCACCTTGTAACTTCTAGGCCCCAGCCGTGCCGCCTCGTTACGATGACCAGCGTGGTTAAGACAGTGTACACCCTGCAGCCCTCCGGTGTGCTGAGCAGCGGTCTGCCCGCAGGTGGGTGTCCACGGGGCTCTTGCCCCCTGGCACTGCGAACCGGCCCTGGAGTGGTCGGGCCAGGAGTCTGGGGGCGTCAAGTCTGTTGCTGGGGATGGGTGGCACCGGCAAGGAAGGGCATTCTACCGGCTTTGACAGCTTACTAACTTCCCTAGAACCGGGCTGTCTAGTTTATGATGGGAGTTAGGGAAAGGGCAGTAAGGTAGAAATTTAGACTTGCCCCACCCCCCTGCTTCTTCAAACCGACTTCTGCAGGGCTTAGGAGTTGATGGAAGAACTGGAGTCAGTCTTACACTGCCTTTCCCTTAGAAAGCGGCATCTTTAGTGCAGTGGGGAGTGACTGGCATCTCCCCACCCAAACTGAAAGTTTTCATCTCTTTGCTTCTTTCCCTGTCACAGCTTTACAGTCATATGTAACCTCAATATTTAAAAAATTTTAGGCTGCCTCCCAGGTTTTTTGATGTTAGGCAAGGGTTGGTTGTTTTCTAGTTTTTTTTTAACAGATAACATATCAGATCAGATCAGTCGCTCAGTCGTGTCTGACTCTTTGTGACCCCATGAATCGCAGCATGCCAGGCCTCCCTGTCCAGATAACATATACACCTGTTTAAAAAAAACTCCAAAGTTTGGAAACGATATACAGTGAAAAATTAGTCTTTCCATCCTTGGCACTAGCCACTCATTTCCCTCCTTAGCATCTCTCATTTTAAGAAGATAGTCTTTGTTAAACACTGCTAAATTTTTCCTACAATACCATCCTTAGGTTCTACCAAATATGGGTTATTGGAACCAATTCCAGTCAATGAAGAGTGTTAATTTTGATCAGTTTGCTGTTGATACCTTCTTACATGAGATATTTCTTATCATATATGACTTATTAATACCTGAGAGAGGAAAAGGTAAATTCATTCACCCAAGGTTACCTTTTTTGACAGATCTCAGAAAGAACCCTTTTAATACTTGCTTTGTGTGAAAGAGTGTGGAAAATAGGATGTAAGTGCCCATTGAGTGTACCTATAAGTGAAATAATTTGTTAGCCTGAGAAATCGTATTTATTCCAAACTGTTGTGCAGCTAAAGTCATCAAAATAAATCTTTATCAAACACAAAGTTTCCTAATGCCTGCAATTCAGTGCTTTGTACCTCATTTCTTCATCTTGATTTAATCGTTGATTTCTTCAACTTAAGATAGGTCAAGGTTTTTAATACTATTTTTGGTTGCGCAGTCTTTCTATAGTTTTGGAGAGTGGGAGATTCTTATTGTGGTGGCTTTTCCTGTTGCAGAGCACAGGCTCTAGGCAGGCTCAGTGATTGTGGCACGTGGGCTTAGTTGCCTCGGGGCATATGAAATCTCAGAAACCAGAGTATGGGCCCAGGTTTTTAAAGGAGCCATTTTACAATGAACAAAATGAAAGTTGGTATAAAGTAGAAGAATCCTTTGCATGTATTAGATGGGGTAGGGTGAGTACTTAACTCCAGAACAGGGTACTTGGATTTGCTATGGAATGAAAGTGGTAGAAAGAGGTGTGTGGCAGAGGGCAGCATAAGGGCTAGGAGGCAGATGCTGTCTTCTAGGGAAGAAGAGTGTCATGTCAGGGCCATTTCTCTGGTTATCTGGCAATAGCCTACCAGGATCAGAACAGAATGCCAAATAAGGAACCTAATATGAAACTCTAAACTTAAAGATGGATAAACAAAAATGGATGATGGTAAAGGCCAGCATGGAAGAGGGAAGACAACTAAAGGAGCTACTTTAGAGATGGTCTATGAAACTGACATGTTCCGTTTACTCAGTAAGCAGGTTTTGAATTTTTGCTAATATGCCAGATACTCTCCTAGATGCTGAGGTACAAAGACACCTGTAAAGCAGGGGGCCCCAGCCTCCGGAATCTAATGCCTGATGATCTGAGGTGGAGCTGATGTAATAATCATAGAAATAGAGTGCAGGATAAATGTAATGCACTTGAAGCATTCTGAAACCATCCCCACCCCACCCCTGGTCTGAGAAAAAATTGTCTTCCAGGAAACTGGTCCCTGGTGCCAAAAAGTTTGGGGACCACTGTCTTAGAGAGCTAGTTAGTGAGCCAGTCTGGTCAAAACAACTAAGCAACAGCTGAAGCTTGAAACAGCTTGCATGTAGCTTAGGGGAGCAGGCAAAGTGCTTAAGAGCAGAATGAGATAGTTCCATTGAATTGCTATGTGAGGCAGGGTTCAGCTGTGTTTTGCCTTGCTGGCAGCCACACTGCCTCTTGTGGTCTTTGCTTATATGAATCTCCACCTTCACATCTATACCCTCTGGCCATTCGGTTTGCTATATCATCAAGCTTCTGGCCACTCTCAAACACACTGCACTGTCACATTTAAAGAATTTTGGTTTCTATTCCCAATTGGTCTACAAGTCTTATTCTTCAGGATTTATAGAATTGGCAGCTGTTGGTCATGATATGTGAGGTTTCACCCTCTTGGTTTCCTTTGCAGATGCACAAACTCGAGCCACTTTTAAGAGCCAGTTACCTGTTAAGTCCAAAGAAGTTGATGTTTCCAGACCTCATTCAGGAGCTTCAGAGAATGATGTTACAAAAATCATCAAACCAAGACGAGAGAATGGGTGAGAGTCAGAACATCAGTATCCAAATAGAACTTCTTGTTAGAAATTGCTCAGTACCAAGAATTAGGGTTTTGAAGAGCAAAAGGTGTCTGATGGATTGGCCTGTAGTCAGTGGCCCAGAGCATCACAGCATTGCTGAGCTGTTTTTCAGAACCCTCGGTATTGATAGCTCAGAAGAGGTGCAGCCAGGGTTATAATAGATAATTTTTTCCTCTCTCAGCATTTGCTCTGCATGTGCAAATAGCAGCACTGCAGCCAAACACCAGGCCTAAGTAGTAGTCATGGCAGGTGGGTGCTAGTTGTGAGCCTAAGTTGCTAGTGTGAGCACAGGCCAGCCTGGTGTAGTGTGTGTTTGTGTCCTTCCCCCAGTGCTCAGCTCCCACTGAGTCAGGTTGACATGAGGTAGCCACACCATTCTGAGCAGGAGCAGGTCTCTCAGGCTGTCAAAGCGATCAGGAAGGGAGCCCATTCCCTATTCATAAGCCTTTTTCAATAGTCTGGGCGGAAACAAAAGTGTGTGGTGCCTCAGAGCTTCTCAAGCTTGTACTGTCTGCACTGTATGTAACCTCGGGTTCTTGCCTTAGAAAATCAAGCTCTTTTTGTTCTGCCTTGTTCACAACATATGTAACAACAGTACCATGATTCTCTGTGATTGATTCCTTTGTTATTATTATTTAATTGAGGTATAGCTGACATAGAACATTGTGTTAGTTTCAAGTATACAACATAGTGATTTGATATTTGTGTATACTGTTAAATGGTCACCACAGTAAGGCTAGTTAACATCCTGATTTGTTTTTGCTTCTCTAGGCAGGTGAAGGCTACAGACACCTCCAGGAGGAACCTCAGGAAGAGGTGAGCAGCAGGGTAAACAAAACTTGGCCACCACTTTAGGGTAGTGGGGCTTAATACAGAGTGTGGCTCTGGTTGTACCTCAGAATCACTCATGGGACTTGTTTTACCATGTTGGAGTCTGGTGCCACCTCAGAAATTGGAATGGAATTTTCAGGGGTGAGACACAGCCAGGCCTAAGACCCAATGTCAGGGCAAGAGTCGGCAATGCAACAATCTTGAGTAACAGACAGGAGTTTGGAGGCTCCATGCCAGGACCACTGCTTAAACCCAGTGATGGCCCATTAACAAGGGCAGGAAGCCCTCAGGATGGGAGAAGCTACCATGTGTTAGTGATTTCAAAATGAGTGTTCTGCTAGTGGTAAAATCTTGGAGGAAACTACATCTTTCTATGCTTGAGGCTTGCTTGGCCATTGTAGTCCCGAAGGCAGAAATAATATAAGCTGGAAAGTTTGTAGAAATAGGTTGTAACTCCACATCTATTATTTGAGCATGTCTTAAAAGTTCTAAAGACAAAATACTATTAAAACAGACTCAGTTCAGTTCAGGTCAGTCGCTCAGTCGTGTCCAACTCTTTGCAACTCCATGAATCGCAGCACGCCAGGCCTCCTTGTCCATCACCAACTCCCGGAGTTCACTCAGACTCACGTCCATCGAGTCAGTGATGCCATCCAGACATCTCATCCTCTGTCGTCCCCTTCTCCTCCTGCCCCCAATCCCTCCCAGCATCAGAGTCTTTTCCAGTGAGTCAACTCCTCACATGAGGTGGCCAAAGTACTGGAGTTTCAGCTTTAGCATCATTCCTTCCAAAGAAATCCCAGGGCTGATCTCCTTCAGAATGGACTGGTTGGATCTCCTTGCAGTCCAAGGGACTCTCAAGAGTCTTTTCCAACACCACAGTTCAAAAGCATCAATTCTTCGGTGCTCAGCCTTCTTCACAGTCCAACTCTCACATCCATACATGACCACAGGAAAAGCCTTGACTAGACGGACCTTGTTGGCAAAGTGATGTCCCTGCTTTTGAATATGCTATCTAGGTTGGTCATAACTTTCCTTCCAAGGAGTAAGCGTCTTTTAATTTCATGGCTGCAGTCACCATCTGCAGTGATTTTGGAGCCCAAAAAAATAAAGTCTGACACTGTTTCCACTGTTTCCCCATCTATTTCCCATGAAGTGATGGGACCGGATGCCATAAAAAGATTCAGTATTGATGATGATAATGGTTATTACTGATTAAAGTTTACTATGGGTCAGTAGCTCTGTCACAAATTGCATGTATATTCTCCTTTATCCTTCACAATAATAATAATATGAGGTGAGGGTATTAATTCTACAAATGAGGAAACAACCTGAGAAGTTATAGAGCTCCCTGAAGGTCATATTCCTCTATGTGTTGAGGCCAGGATTTGAACCAGCCTGTTTGTGTAACTCCATAGCCCATACTCTTAACCCCTCCACCTCTTCATCTAAGTACAATTATCATTACAGCTACAAACCATTGAGTAAACAGAAATCGGAAGAAGAGCTCAAGGATAAGAACCAGCTCTTAGAGGCTGTCAACAAGCAGTTGCACCAGAAATTGATTGAAACTCAGGTAAGAGACCCACCAGACCTCTGCCATCAGCTGCCCTGGTGATGCATGTGGACTCCTGAGGGACCACACCAGGTGGTCCTGAGGGCAGGCAGAAAAGACACTGGGCTTGTGCTGTGGCTGTTCCCAAGGAATGGGATGGGCCTGACCTGTCTGCATGTTCACCCCAACAGGGAGAGCTGAAGGACCTGACTCAAAAAGTAGAGCTGCTGGAGAAGTTTCAGGACAACTGTTTGGCAATTTTAGAAAGCAAAGGCCTCAACCCAGGTAAGAACTGCCTTCAGAGGAGTCCGTGCATGTGCCCTTTCCTGAGTGATTCTGGGCTGTGTGGCAGGAGTTCAGCATGGTGTCAGCTGACCTGGTCAGGGCAGGGGTTGCCTAGTAAAGCCCCGAAGATTTCAGGGAGCTCCTCTCTGGTCTCTGGTGGTGTTGACTCTGCCTGCCCAAAAGCGTTTCAGATGTTATGGAGAAAGGGTTATCTCTTTCTTACCTGAACACTTTATGCCATTCTTTTGATGCTGACAGGTATGATCTTGCAAATAGATCAGAAATATCTTCTTTGTTTCAAGGGATATGGCACACAAGGAATCTTCATGGGTGGAGAGAGAGAGATGATACTGTTGAAAAGGTTCTGAAGCTGGCTAGTAATCTCTGAGTCATGATGGTCAAAATGTGATTCTTGTTATTACCCTGTCCCTAGAGGGCAGTCTGTAACAAAGAGGAGACAGCGGAAGGCATTACCCAGAGACTGTCAGAGAGCCTGAGTTGAAGAACTTGAGAATAACCAGGGAAGGAGCCCATGCTTCTTTGAATTAGAGTACTAATTTTGAATACTGCCATTAAAATAGTACATTTTAGGATATATTTGTTATAGTCACCATATACATTTTTGCATAATATTAATTGCCTATGTATGTGCATTGTTTTTACAATAAAAATGTTGAAGGCCTATAGAGATTTTAGAAATACTTTTATGTACTGTAAACAGACCCAAAACCTATACATTTCTTTTGGACAAATTTTCTGCTGAGCTGAGAAGAAAGTTTGGGCCATATCCATACCTGGAGAGGAAGGGAAAGTAAAATCCAGCTCTGGAGAGCAGGCATGGGGGACACTGCCGAGGTGAAAGCTCAGGAGAGAGAGTCCAGGCCCAGACCCTCAGAGAAGTTTCCCTCATGAATACTCCTGTGGAGGGCTTTTTATTTTCTTTTAAGTCGCGGTTCCCTAGGCAGGGCTGACTCTGTTGTATCTACTGGTTTTAGGCAGTGAGACCCTGGCGTCACAGCAAGACTCCACCGCAGATCACGAGGACTCCATGGTGAGGGGGCAGGTGTGAGGGGGCGAGGGCCCAGTGAGCATGGGGCCTTGCCAATCTAAGCAGTTCTCTGCCATATTGTCGGCAAAGCCCGCGAAGCAGCCTTTGGTTATCCAGGAAGAGGGTTGTTGGATGTGTACTCAAAATAGCATATTTTCCTTAAGGGTGACTTTGTGCTTACAAATAAGAGTGAGTCTAAGTTGAAAATGTACTACTTTAAAACCCATAGTAGGGTGGACTAGTGGAGACAGCTTTCTGGTTTCTCTGTTGTACACTTTACCAAATTTTTCCCCTTATTCCTTTGCTAAGAACTGTGTCTTACAAAGGTCCAGCCTGAATTAAATTAGTCCTCTCTTTGGTTCCTTCCCCGAAGTAGGAAGGTAATTTGTTTGGGATTAAAGCCTTTTGAGCTTCTGTGATCTCTTTCCCAGGAAGATCAGTTGTCATCTTAGAATACTAGGCATGGACACCTTCCTCAGTTCCTCAAGGCAACTTAGCCAGCCCTTCAGTGGCTCCTGCCTTTCGTTCATCTTGCCTGTGTAGCACGGAGCATGTGGAGGTGTAGTCCTCTGTCCCTCCTGTGGGCTCCGTTTCTCAGAGGAGCCTGGCACGTGTGTGGACACTCAGTAAATGACCGAATGCAAGGGATGTTAGTGATCATCTAATTCAACTCCTGTGAGGAGAAGAGTTTATATGAAGAAAAGTTCTTACCTTTCAATAAAGATCTGTTACTATATTTACTACTGCTTTTCTCCTAGCTGCTGTTACAAACTTTGCAAGATGAACTGAAGCTTTTTAACGAAACAGCCAAAAAGCAGATGGAGGAGTTACAGGTGAGAGGCAGACATCACCCCAAGGCAAAATTACCATTTCTTACCACAATAGGAGGGTCTTTGGAGGACTCTTTTATTTATCTATTTATTCATTTTTAATAAACTATTTTGCAACAATTTTAGATTGTGACAAAGTTGCAAAAATAATAGAGAATTCAATTCCCCTAATATTAACATCTTACATTGTCATGGTATATTTCTCAGGACTAAGAAACCAATATTGATGCGTTGCTATTAACTAAATTCCAAGACTTTGATTTCACTATTTTTTTCAACTAATTTTTTGTTCTAAAGATGCTTAGAAATGTTCACATCTGCAGGGCACAAGACAGTGTGCAACATGCCAGATTACTCCAGGTGAGAGTTGACACCTGTGCAAAACCTATGCTGTGGACACTTGATATCTCAGGGAAACCTGTAATAGGAAACCCAGATTCTTGGGTCTGGACTTCTTTGAATTGTTTGGATGAACTGTGGAATACTACATGGAATCCTAGAGGATTTCATTGCTCCAGCTGAGATAACAGATTCTGTAGTAAAGACAGTTCTTAAAGCCAATACAGATAAATCTAAAAAGAGACAGTGTGTGTTAGTATTCCAGTGGTCTTCGTCAATGAAACAGAATGTTCTGGTTATTGTCTTTTCTGAGTCAATGTTTTGTGGGGTTTTTTGTTTATTAATGTCTTTCCGTGCAGGCCTTAAAGGTAAAGTTGAAGATGAAAGAAGAAGAGAGAGCCCAGTTCCTTGAACAACAGACCTTATGTAGCAGTCAAGTAAATGATTTCACAACAGCCCTTGAGGAAATGGAGCAGCTATTAGAAATATGATAAAAGCAGGTGGCCACATGGCTCTCTCTTGGAGATAGACTCTCAAAGGAAGCTACCTAGGACATCTGCTTCTTGGCCATGATCTTCTAGGACTCACCATCCCCAGAATGAAAACAGTTTCTGCAGTAGGATTAAAGATAGTTGATGTTGGAATGGCAATTCCTCCCTTAAGCAAGCATTTGTTCCCAGCCTTCAGATTGTCCAGCTCTCCTGAACCTCACAGTTCATAATTAGGGCCTACAGGAGAGGAGGCCTGAAAGCTTGGATCAGCCTCCTAGGATCAAAAAGCAGCATATCATTAGCATCAGGAGACTCTAAACCAGCCACAACCAGAGAAGCCAAAAGATGTGCAGGAAGAAACAGTGAAGCATACATGCTCCATGGGAGACATCACTGAAGAGTCACGTGGTCCCTTCCTAACTTGGAACACATTCTGTCCCATCCTGTCTGGGCTCTGTAACCTCACTGTAAATTTATGAACTGAAAGTTAACCTGAAGTGGCTTAATAAGAGGGTGAAGGTATAGATAGCAATAACAGGTATGAAACAATACACCTTGGAGCTTTTAATCTAAATCATTTCTGTGTTGTTTTTTTTTTTATAAAGTGTTACTTTAAATAAATATTTCTGTAACTATTCAGACTGCAGCATTGACAAATGAAAATAGCTTTTTAATCTAAATATGGCCACTGAATACTACTGCACTAATCTGTTAACAAGTTCAAGGTTACAGTTTCACCCAGAATGTTTTTTTCTATTTAACCCAGAATATTTTTCTTCTACTCATTTTAAGTGCTCTATGACTGGCCCCCCTCCCCACCCCCTCTTCTGTGAGCATTAGTCAGTCTTCTGTGGGTGTTCCCTGTTTGCAGCAATGTGTGCCAGACTCCTTCCACCAGGTTTGTGTCACTAGCTGCCTGTATTCCTAAATATGCTTAATCTCTGCTGTTGCCTTGCGTGGCCAATCCTGGACCTGGCCCGCTGGATTATTAGTCAACTGAAGTCCACAGCAGGCCTTCCCTTCCCCCTCCCTCCCCCATGGTTCACCAAAGGTGCGGCTATAATTCCTTTTTTTTTCTTACTGGATCCCAGTTCTCCAACCAGGGATTGAACCCGGGCCCTCAGCAGTGAAAGTGTGGAGCCCTGACCACTGGTATGCTTGGTCATTCAGTCATGTCCAACTCTTTATGACCCCATGGACTGTAGTCTGCCAGGCTCCTCTGTCCATGGGATTCTCCAGGCAAGATCGCTGGAGTGGGTTACCATGCCCTCCTCCAGGGGACCTTCCCAACCCAGGAATTGAATGCAGGTCTCCCACATTGCAAACAGATCCTTAACATCTGAGCCACCAGGGAAGCCCCTAACCACTGGATCTCCTAGGAATTCCCCATATTTCATTTCTTAGTCAAACTAGGCAGACTTTGACTTTAGCCATCTCCCATTTTTCCCTGGACCTCCCAATTTCTTCACCAACTCCCCCTACTCTTTATTATTACTGGGACTGTCCAGAGGCACCCAATCAACTCAAGTAACATCCCACCCTAATATATAGGGTTAAAATTTTTTGCCTTCATGCCCATATTGCATTCACACAGTTGATTATGTCTCAAATATTTTGAGGGAAACCCAGTTAAATAATTCACAGTGAGAAGAGATGGATATTCTAACCATTTTCAGGATGTTTAAAAGGTTATTTGAAAGAAAAGTGAAAGTGTTAGTTGCTCAGTTGTGTTCAATTCTTTGTGACATGGGCTGTAGCCCACCAGGTTCCTCTGTCCATGGAATTCTCTGGTCAAGCATACTGGAGTGGGTGGCCATTCCCTTCTCCGGGAGACCTTCCTGACGCAAGGAATCAAACCCAGGTCTCCTGTGTTGCAGATAGATTCTTTACCATCTGAGCCATCAGGGAAGCCCCAAAAGGTTATTTACCCAAGTGAATCTGTAATTGGCGTTTCTGGTCCCCTTAAGAGTTCTACTTGCTTCTTGAGAGAAAGGGTAGGAAACTCAGCTGTGAGATCCTCACCTCCTTGTCCTGCCTCCCTAGTTAATTCCTAAGAATGAACCTATGTCAGCTCCTCCATGACTCATTTTTCCCAATGTGCAATCCCTGTTAGCTCAAGGCCTGGCCTCACAGGGGCCCTTTGCCCCACAGTTCTGCTTTGCTCCACCAATCAGCATTTGTGCACTTTGCCTTTTCTCCTGTGCCCTCTAACCTCTGCTCCATCTCCCTTTTGTACATGTGGAGGTGTGTGGGTGTTTAATCTGGTCTGGAGCCTGAATAAATTCATGCATTACCTGAACTCCATGTGATTTGCAACCTCCACGTTGCTAGTTGCTATAGGAAATTTTAATGTCACGTGACATTCTTAACCTCAAAGATGCTTGCAGTACACGCAGCGAAACATTGCACAGGTGACATAAAGATAAATAACAAAAGCAATGATTTATTACACAGTGGGTCCTGTGATGTGGTTATGTGCTATGGTAGTTAACAGTTAATTTGGTAGGGGAAGGCTTGATGGAGGAGGTAGCCTGGGAGTTGACAGAAAAGTAATACTTGGAGAGGCTAGCTAGAGGGTTGAGAACCTCCCAGGTTGACGAATGTGTGGAGATTAGGGGAGAGGAGCGCACACAGGACCCTGAAGCTTCATGCCTTTCCCCCTGCCTTGCCCCGTGTGTCTCTCCCATCTGGTTGTTCCTGAGTTATATCCTTTTATAATAAACCAGATCTGAGTCTGTGAGCATTCTAGCGAGTCAAACCCAAGGAAGGAATAATTGGAACTTCCAAGGAGAAAAAACTATGAGAGATAGGAAAAAAAAAAAAAACAAACTTGAGGGAATATCCAGATGAGTCTTGAAGAACTGAGTAAGAACACTGATTGGGCTTGGTCAGAGGGTTGAATTTAAGAGATTAGTTCTGATGCTTAAGGGAACACTTGTAATATACTATACGTGATGTTTATGTGTACATGTTTATGGGTACATGGTGTTACTAGAAGTTTTGAAGAACCTTAAGTGCCAAGGCAGGAGGTATAGATTTTTACCACTCAGGCCAGAGGTTTCCAAACTGTCTTAGTTCAGTGTTCCTAGTATCTCAATATTTTATGACATGCCAAAATAAACATGTAAAAGTTCTATTTTTTAATATCCAAACAATAAGCACTTAATGTCTGAACAACTTAATAGATATTTGAAAAAAGAATACACAAAAATCTAAAGGTATTTTTATTTTTAAATAACTGCAGTTATTACTAACAGGATGTTGGGCACCTTAGCTTCTCAGACCTTGGAATCAAACTGGACACTACCACCTTTCTTTCCTGTTTGGAACTGAGAGGAATATTGCATGATCTAATCTTGAAATTGGCCTTCTTCAAGCTAGTAGATCACACGTTGTCTAATATGTATCACTATGATTTCCCCTAAAGTTTATTCTGTAGCATCCCAGGGAGCTTGCTGCCCAGTGGTGTTGTGGATCACAGTCTGGGAACCATGAATCTAGGTAATAATGACTCACACATTTTGATCAGGTAATCATCATAATGAATGTTTAGAAAAATTAATCTAGCACTGTATGAAAGATGGATGGCAGGATTAAGAGAATAGGGTCAAAGACATCGGGAAAACAGGAATCAAATGTATTAGGACCATGACAGCAAAGGTATAAAGAAAGATTTGACCACTATGGGGAACAGCATGGAGGCTCCTTTAAAAACTAAAAATAGAGCTACCACATGATCCAGCAATCCCACTCCTGGGCATATATCTGGAGAAAACCATAATTCAAAAAGATATATGGACCCAAATGTTCATTGCAGCACTATTTACAATAACCAGGATGTGGATGCTAAGTGTCCATCATTGATGGAGAAATGGATAAAGAGGATGTGGTACATATCTACAATAGAATATTACTCAGCCATAAAAAAGAATGAAATAATGC
This sequence comes from Bubalus kerabau, assembly GCF_029407905.1. NCBI lineage: Eukaryota > Metazoa > Chordata > Mammalia > Artiodactyla > Bovidae > Bubalus > Bubalus kerabau. The sequence goes on from NC_073633.1 coordinate 40,959,798, forward strand.
CATTTGCAGTGACGTAGACGGACCTAAACATTGTTATACAGAGTGAACTAAACCAGAGAAAGACAAATATATTGCTTATATGTGGAATCTTAAAAAAAAAACAGGTATGAATGGATCTATTTACAAAACAGAAATAGAGTCACAGATGTAGAAAACAAAATGATGGATACCAAGGGGGAGAAAGTGTGGGGAGAGAGGTAAATTGGGGGATTGGGATGGATATATACACACTGCTGTATATAAAATAAATAACTAATAACCTACTATTTAGCACAGAGAACTCTGCTCAGTACTCTGTAATGACCTACATGGGAATAGAATCTAAAGAGTGAATATATGTATACACATATATAACTGATGTACTTTTCTTATAGCAGAAACTAACAACACTGTATATCAATTATACTCCAATAAAAATTAATTTAAAAAATTTGAAACACAAGAAAACTACAGGTATTAGTTGATGGCATATGGGTGTGGGGGGAAAGAATCTACATACATAAAGGTTTTGAGCGAGGGTGACAGAATGAGAATTGGTTATAAAATTAGGATGTAAAAACCAGCTTGCAGCCCATTCCCAGCCTACTCACTAAAAACTGGTCTTTTGCAAATTCTCTCAGTCTAATTTCTTACCTGTTAAGTAGAGATAATGTCTGTCCTAATGGATTGCTGTAAAAGTGAACTATGGCCAGCACCAAAGTCTGGCTGCTGCTGCTCCTGCTGCTGCTGCTAAGTCGCTTCAGTCGTGTCCAACTCTGTGTGACTCCATAGACCGCAGCCCATCTGGGATTGCCATTTCCTTCTCCAATGCATGAAAGTGAAAAGTCAAAGTAAAGTCTCTCAGTCGTGTCTGACTCTTAGCGACCTCATGGACTGCAGCCTACCAGGCTCCTCCACCCATGGGATTTTCTAGGCAAGAGTACTGGAGTGGGGTGCCATTGCCTTCTCCGCAGAGTCTGGCAGAGGTACTCAAATCCTGATGATTATTGATAAAGCTCAAAATGTACCTTGGCAAATGATAATCTTAATTTTGCCCTTTAACTTTCACTACTGTACACTATATCCTTCTTACTCTCTTCTCTCTTCTCTGTCTCTGGCTCTCTCTCCTTAGTTCCCTGATTTTGCCTTGTATTGGCAAGCCTCCAGTACTCAATATCCCTCTCAACTGGGAACTCTCAACTTTAACTGGGGCTCAAATTACAACCACCTTAAAAAACAAAGCACCCACTGCCATTCCCTCCAAGTTACTACCTACCCTCTATTAACAGTCAAAAGTCTCAAAATAAATAAATGAATATTTTTTAATTAAATAAATTGTTTTATCGTTCCAGGACTTTCTTGGCAGTCCAGTGCAAGACTTTGCCTTCCGATGCAGTGGATTTGGGTTCCATCCCACATGCTTCGAGGCCAAAAAAACCTAAATAGAAAATAGAAACAGTATTATAACAATTTCAATAAAGACTTAAAAAAAATATTCCACATTAAAAATGAATAAAGGGAATTCCCTGGCGGTCCAGTGTTTAAGACTCTGCTCTTCCACTGCAGGAGGCCCAGGTTCCATCCCTGATTAGCAAACTAGGATCCCACAAGCTGTGCCACACAGCCAAAACAAACAAACAAACAATCTCAAGAACTCACTGTTCTCTTGCCTTCCAATTTGGCTTAAAGGCAAAAACGATTTTATAAGGTACCTAGAGTTGGCCAATTCAGAGGGACAGAAAGTATACAGGTTACAGGTTACCAGGGACAGAGAGGAAAAGTGAAGGGGGAGTTGCTTTTAACATATGCAGTTTTTGTTTGGCATGATGAAAAGTTCTGGGAATGGATAGTGGTGATGGCTGCACTGTATTGTGAATGGACTTAATGCCACTGAACCGTACACTTACATACGGCAAATTTTATGTATATTTTACCCTGGCTCAGATGGTAAAGAATCTGCCTGCTGTGCAGATGACCCAGGTTTGATCCCTGGAGCAGGAAGATCCTCAGGAGAAAGGAATGGCTACCCACTCCAGTATTTTTGCCTGGAGAATCCCATCAGCTATAGATCAAAGAGTCAGACATGACTGAGTGACTAAGCACCACCACCACTAGAGTTTTAAAATAAAATGTAATGAGGCTCAACAAAGTATACCAGCTTTAAGCATACAGGTCGATAAATTACTGCCCCCTCCAGAGATGAGCACTAATCTGACAGGAAATCACCCTCTATGAGTACTGTCTCGTCTCGAACTTCACATAAACTGATGTGTCCATTTCATCACTGTTAAATAGAACAGAACGAATTGCTCAACATATCGCTTTTTGAATCTATAAAGGATCTGAAGTCTGCCCTTTTATTCTCAATATTAGTAAATTGCAATTTATCATTTTTCTTGATCTGTCTTGTTAGGGCTTATAATTTTTATGTTGATTTTCTTGGTTATCTATTTCATAATTCTATTGTTTATTATTCATTTCCATCTATATTTGGGGTTATAATTTACTGTTCTTTTTCTAGATTCTTAAAATAGAAGGATAGATAAATCCATTTCAACTCTTACCTTTTACAGTATATGCATTGACAACTATAAACTTCCCTCTAAGGGCCAGGTAGTTGAATCTCGCAAGTTTTGCTAAGTCCTATTTTCATTATTTGTCTTTCCTTTAAAAGCATATTCTAATTTCCATTGTGATTTCATCTTTCACCTATGGGTAATCTGGCTTCATGTCTCATTACTCTACCAAAGCAGTTTTTGATAAGGTTGTATGAAAGAAAATTTTATGGCAAGACAAGAAAAATTGTATATTTGGCCGAATCACATAGGATGTGGGATCTTAGTTCCCTGGGGCCAGGGCAACCTGGCATTGGAAGCTCAAGCATCAACCACTGGACTGCCAGAGAAGTCCCAAGATAAGAATAAACAATATAAAAAAAAAATGTTCTCTGCCCTTTAGCTTCCTGTCTCCCCTCTATTGTGCATTGTGTATTTGCATTTTGCATCAGCAAAACCTTCCCCATTGGCAGGAATGGGGCACCACAGAGGCTGATAACTTAGCACTCCAAGCATGCAAGACAGTCTAAAGAACGTCACCGGGAGAAACTGAGACACGCAACAGAGACACACTGATGCAAGGGTAACTCCTGCTCGACCGCAAACAGCAACATTCCAGCATCAACAAGACAATGCCTTAAAATTAGATTGCTATAACAGTGCACTGATGTGGATTATGTAAACTGCATAAACTGGATTGTGTAAACACATCATCTAATGATAATGATCTCCAAAGTTTTTGGCACCAGGGTCCAGTTTTGTGGAAGACCACTTTTCACAAGAGTAGGGCAGGGCGGGTGTGGTTTTTGGATGATTCAAGTGCATTACATTTATCATGTACTTTATTTCTATTGTAATTACATCAACTCCACCTCAGATCATCAGGCATTAGATCCCGGAGGTTGGGGACCCCAGATCTAATGTATGGCCCTCTGTCTCAGAAAGTTTATGTAACTGACTTCTCACAGGTAGAACAGTTCTCAGAACCCAAATTTGAGGGTTACAGTCCTCAAATTTGGCTCAAATTTCTTTCATAGATTGACTTGATTAATTTTTCATTGATATACGCTTGGTGTAGTGGGCAGAATACCAGAGACACCCACCAGAAGATACGTGGAAGACACCTCAAATTGGTACTCAGTGCCAGCATGGGTATTTTGAGCCTCACTAGCTTCTCAGCATCTCTCACCAGGTGTTCTGGTGAGTTCTCCTCATACATCCAGAGCTCATGTATGCATCGTGATGATCCTGAAAGTTTTATTTGGACTAGTTTTTATTCATCTTAAGGGGCATCCATGCATTTCCTAGGCAGAGTCCCAAGGGGATCTGCAGAGTAAGTCCAGGGAAAACATATGTGGCTGATTTTTGTTAAGTTCAACTTAAACTAAAGAAAAAGGGTAAATTGATACATGGTCTGAACAAAATGTTTTGTTAGTGAAATGAGAGAGAGTTCTTCAGCTCTGAAGAATAAAGGGACATTTTGCTCCTATCGGCCACAGGCTACTCTCAGATGTGTCAATCCTTACCACATGCAGTGGTCCTACAAGGGAACCTGCTAGGAACCTGCTATGACCATTAAGTAAATACTGCTCCTCTGGGGGGCACCACAGAGGCTGATAACTTAGCGCTCCAAGCACGCATGACAGTCTAAAGACTGTCACCAGGAGAAACTGAGACACGTGACGGAGACGCACTGACCCAAGGGTAACTCCTGGGGAAACTCGTGCACACCCAGTCCACCACACTGTCCTCAGAAAATTGTTCAGATGGTATCTCACGCCTGAACCAGACTACCAAATCAATAATGGGAACCTGTGCCTCAAGGGCCCAGCAACTCTTGGATGAGCAACTCTTGGATGAACCTATAGGAACTTCAGCTGGGTTTAAGAAACTGACACTTGCAAGTATGTAACTTAACGGCAAGGTCTGACGAAAAATCATTTGTTCCTGAGATGGCTAAAATGGGGCACTTTTGGTTTACCTAAGTTGGTTTATTTGCACACTAACTTAGAAAAAGCAGGCTTAGGATCAAACAGCTAGAATGGAGACATTTTAATTGGCACCTGGAAGTCTCAAAGTAAGGGAAAGATAAAATGGTTTCACTGCAAGAGACAAATCAGAAATTATCAGAAACAGTGACTAGATTAGAAAAGACCTCATAAATCATCACTGCTTCTCCTCCTTTCTCTTCTCCTTCTTTGGCTCTTTTGTATCTTCTTTTTTCTGAGCATCCCTATCCTGATCTCTCTGCTCTTCCACCTGTAATCCCAAAGGAAGAACTTGTGGAATCTAAGGGAAAGGACAAAGAAACCCCTAAGGTAATAGTCACCCTCTTTAAGGAGAAACCTACACGTAGAGGGGAGCCTACTCTTACCTTTACACCCTTGGACTAGGACAGAATTTTAAGACCTTAACTAAGGAATTTCCAGATTGTTCACAGGATCCCTTGGGTTTTGCTAAATAATTTCATTTTATAGTAAGAATTTATAAGCCTGGATATTCAAACTTACACCAGCTTGTACTTACTAATTCTTGACAGTGCAAGTAAAGCCAGGGAATGGCTCCAAGAGGTAAACTGGAAGGCACCCATAGAAGATTATCACAGTCATGAGTCTGCAGATCACCAGAAATGTAGAGAACTTGACCACAATCTATATCAGGTTATTCTGAAAATCTTCCCCACCTGCGGGGTAAGGGATGGGGCTTGATATGAAAGGTAGTGAGCTGAAGAAGAAAGCATTTTAGTCTAGACAAGCTTACAGAGCCTGGCTTCTGTCTTAGCTGTGTTTGAAACCTTGGACTAATGGGGTACTGTAAGAAGGATCAAAAAGCATTGCTATTAAATACGTAATTTCCTTTATTCCTCTTTGCATTAGGTGGTATTATTTTCATTTAAAAATGATGAAAGGAGACACTTGCCTGGCAGTCCAGTGGTTAACATATTGGGCTTCCACTGCAGGGGGCACAGGTTCCTTCCCCGGACGGGGAACTAAAAGTTGCATGCTGCATTGCAGCCAAAAAATAGGGGAAAAATAAAAAATAAATAAATTTTAAAAATAAAGACAATGAAAGGGAATTCCCTGGCAGTCCATTGGTTAGGATTCTGCACTCCCACTGCCAAGGGCATAGGTTCAACCCCTAAACTGTGAACTAAGATTCCACAAGCCATGTGGCATAGCCAGAAAATATATACATATGTATATAATGAAGTAAAGTCTGAAAAGATCCAAGAAACTTGTTTAAATTCCATATCTAGATAGCAGGATTGCAACACTGTTCCTGAACTCAGGGCACTAAACTATCTGAGATGAATTGTTCAAGAGCATTGACATCATCCCCTACCCCTAAACACACACACACACACACACACACACACACATGCACACGCTCACACACGCACTCACAACAGAAGTGGAAAACTGCAAAGCAGGGAAAGGGACAGAAGCTGAATTCTATCTGCTCTCCTCTTTCCCCTCATACATGATTCTTCCTTTCTGCCTCCCTGAAATGGAGTGGTGTTGCAGCAAAAACAGAGGTGAGTGAACAGCCTTTGGCACATAACAGCAAAACAGGCCTACGAGAGTTAAACAATCTCCATTATTCTTTATCTGTTACTACTAGCAAACACTTGTAGCTGGACTTGTACTTCACAAAGCTAATGACTCTCTGACTCTCTATAGATTGCCCTCTGGACTTGGCATTCTTTCCCCCTACACTGTCTTGTAGCATTCTGCATTTCAGAAAGAAGGTCATGGACTGATAACCTCAGGGACACAAGATCGGTTGCTAAGTTGTCTGATACCAGCTGTGGCCATCAGAAACTCTGCCAGAGAAAAAAAATAAAGCAAGACCTCCAAGAGGATATAAAACCTCTCCCTATTCCCCAGAAGGGGAGCATAGTTCTTGAGGCACTAGTTTGCTGTTTCCCTTTTGCCTGGCAAAAATAATAAAGCTACTCTCTTCTGTTTCCTCCAAACCCTGTCTCTAGATACCTATTTGGCATTGGTGGACAGGGAGCCAAGATTAGGACCCTGTGATGGGTACAAATCCTTTCTATGTCCCTGTTTCTTATTTGTAGTAAAGAGGCTTCAGCCTCCTAGACCTTCCCTGAGTGCCAAAGGGCAGGTTTAAACAGTTGCTAAACAGAAAAATCACAATAAACTGTGGAAAATTCTGAAAGAGAGGAGAATACCAGACCACCTGATGTGACTTTTGAGAAACCTATATGCAGGTCAGGAAGCAACTGTTAGAACTGGACATGGAACAACAGACTGGTTCCAAATAGGACAAGGAGTACATCAAGGCTGTATATTATCACCCTGTTTATTTAACTTCTTTGCAGAGTTCATCATGAGAAACGCTGGGCTGGAAGAAACACAAGCTGGAATCAAGATTGCTGGGAGAAATATCAATAACCTCAGATATGCAGATGACACCACCCTTATGGCAGAAAGTGAAGAGGGACTAAAAAGCCTCGTGATGAAAGTGAAAGAGGAGAGTGAAAAAGTTGGCTTAAAGCTCGACATTCAGAAAACAAAGATCATGGCATCTGGTCCCATCAACTTCATGGGAAATAGATAGGGAAACAGTGGAAACAGTGTCAGACTTTATTTTTTTGGGCTCCAAAATCACTGCAGATGGTGACTGCAGCCATGAAATTAAAAGACGCTTACTTCTTGGAAGGAAAGTTATGACCAACCTAGATAGCATATTCAAAAGCAGAGACATTACTTTGCCAACAAAGGTCAGTCTAGTCAAGGGTATGGTTTTTCCAGTGGTCATGTATGGATGTGAGAGTTGGACTGTGAAGAAAGCTGAGCGCCAAAGAATTGATGCTTTTGAACTGTGGTGTTGGAGAAGACTCTTAAGAGTCCCTTGAACTGTAAGGAGATCCAACCAGTCCATCCTAAAGGAGATCAGTCCTGGGTGTTCTTTGGAAGGAATGATATTAAAGCTGAAACTCCAGTACTTTGGCCACCTGATGCAAAGAGTTGACTCATTGGAAAAGACTCTGATGTTGTAGGGATTGGGGGCAGAAGGAGAAGGGGACAACAGAGGATGAGATGGCTGGATGGCATCACCGACTTGATGGACGTGAGTTTGAGTGAACTCCGGGAGTTGGTGATGGACAGGGAGGCCTGGTGTGCTGCAATTCATGGGGTCGCAAAGAGTCGGACACGACTGAGCGACTGAACTGAACCGAAACAGAAAAATGAGGGATGGCAGAAACAAAGGAGCAGTCAAGAAATTATAGTACAATAACAAATCAGGGGACTGGTTCCTCCTCAAGGAATATACCTAACAATATTTTTGAGTTCTTCTGCTGGAACTAAGGCCACCCCTGTGGAGAACAGTAACTTTAGGCTGAGCACCAGATTTCTGGAATAACCCTGTTACCTCACCACCAACCGTTGAGAAGAAAGTCTGCACATAGTGGAAGATCAGGAAGACTCTGACCCCCATCCCCTTACCCACTGCCCCAAATGGCTAACTGCAGTTAGCTTCCCCTCTCTCTCCCTTTAAAAACATTCAGTTAGTGCAGAATCTTCACAGAGTTGGTTCTTGGACAAGAATCTGCCTTCAACCCATGTTGCCCTCTGAATAAAGCAATCCTTTCTATCCAACCAACACAAGTCTTTCCAGTGGGGAGCAGCCCAACCTGAGTTGGGTCCACCTCTACCCCACTCCTGTTAAAAATAAGCCCTGACTTCTGTTCTTAGGTACATTAATTTGGAAAACAGCAACTCCTTAACAACTCCCTTCCCATAAAATTCTATCAAAGTCAAACTCTGCTACATAATAAAGCAAATTTCCTGAGTTATAACCAGCGTGCACCCTAGAGCAAGGGTTCTTCTCCTAGATTTACTCTGACAATGTATTGCCAAGCACGGGGCATTCCATGTTTTTCCGTTTGCAGGTTTGTTGTGGTTGTTAGGGCAGAAAGGGAAGAAGAACTAAAGAGCCTCTTGATGAAAGTGAAAGAGGAGAGTGAAAAAGTTGGCTTAAAGCTCAACATTCAGAAAACTAAGATCATGGCATCCGATCCCATCACTTACTTCATGGCAAACAGATGGGGAAACAGTGGCTGACTTTATTTTTCTGGGCTCCAAAATCACTGCAGATGGTGATTGCAGCCATGAAATTAAAAGACACTTACTCCTTGGAAGGAAAGTTATGACCAACCTGCTGCTGCTGCTGCTGCTAAGTCGCTTCAGTTGTGTCTGACTCTGTGAGACCCCATAGATGGCAGCCCACAAGGCTCCCCCGTCCCTGGGATTCTCCAGGCAAGAACACTGGAGTGGGTTGCCATTTCCTTCTCCAATGCATGAAAGTGAAAAGTGAAAGTGAAGTCGCTGAGTCGTGTCCGACTCTTAGCGACCCCATGGACTGCAGCCTACCAGGCTCCTCCGTCCATGGGATTTTCCAGGCAAGAGTACTGGAGTAGGGTGCCATTGCCTTCTCCCTATGACCAACCTAGATAGCATATTAAAAAGCAGAGACATTACTTTGTCAACAAGGGTCCATTTAGTCAAGGCTTTGGTTTTTCCAGTAGTCGTGTATGGATGTGAGAGTTGGACTATAAAGAAAGCTGAGCGGCCAAGAATTGATGCTTTTGAACTGTGGTGTTGGAGAAGACCCTTGAGAGTCCCTTGGACTGCAAGGTGATCCAACCAGTCCATCCTAAAGGAGATCAGTCCTGGGTGTTCATTAGTAGGACTGATGTTGAAGCTGAAACTCCAGTACTTTGGCCACCTGATGCTAAGAGCTAACTCATTTGAAAAGACCCTGATGCTGGGAAAGATTGAGGGCAGGAGAAGGGGACGACAAGATGGATAAGGACGTGTTTTTCCTTGGATAAGGACGACAGGAGAGGATAAGATGGTTGGATGGAATCACCGACTCAATGGACATGGGTTTGGGTGGACTTCGGGAGTTGGTGATGGACAGGGAGGCCTGGCGTGCTGCAATTCATGGGGTCGCAAAGAGTCGGACACGACTGAGGACTGAGCGACTGAACTGTGGTTGTTAACTATTTTGGCCCCGCCAGCGTCAAAAGTGAAAAAGTGAGTGTTAGTCGCTCAGTCTTCTCCGACTCTTTGCGACCCTATGAACTGTAGCCCGCCAGGCTCCTCTGTCCGTGGAATTCTCCAGGCAAGAATACTGGAGAGTGTTGCCATTCCCTTCTCCAGGGGACCTGCCCCACCCAGGGATCAAACCCGGGTCTCTGGCGGGAGAGATCCTATTTCTCCCACCAGGAATCGAACCTTCCTCGGTGAGTGGAAGCGTTGAGGGACGTTCAGCGAATTTCCTGATTATGGTTTTAACAGTTGTTTTCCCACAGATGTCTGCAGTTAGGTACTGCTATTTTTAACGCCGCGGAGATACTGCATCCTGTACTCAAAAAGACTTTCTGCTCTTCCACTTTAAAAAAAAAACGCAACCCGGACAAGTCCCTGGCAGATCCAGCTTACCCACCGAGTACACCCACCTCGCCGAGTTTGTGCCTGATTGGCTGGTGCCTGAATAGCTCGTCCTTCGGCGGTCAGCTGAGGATGATTGGCTGCCGGAGACCCACCCCCTCGCCGACTGGGTGGAGGCAGCGAAGTCGGGGATTGGTGGAGCTCGCAGGGCTGGCTCTCAGCTGCCTGGGCTCCCGCTCCAGGGGCAAGGCAGAGATGGCGACTGCGGCTTGGTTACTGGGTCGGCGCGTGGCGAGCTGGAGGATGCGACCGCCGCTGCAGTCTCTTGCTGGCCTGATTACCCAGCGGCCCAACTCGCTGTTGCCTGTGGACGATGCAATCAATGGGCTGAACGAGGAGCAGAAGCAGGTAGGGAGGCTCACCCTCCTTCTGCCTCTTATCGGTGGTCGGTGGTCGGTGGTCGGTGGTCACCCGGGCGCTTTTCTGCCTGGCGCTCACACAGTAGCAATGAATGATGTGGGAACTCTGAGCTCGCCAGCGCAGGGGCGGCCGCCGGCCCGAGCCTCCAGTCTGTGGAGGCATCAAGGCCTGGTTACGAAAGTTAGGCGAGGAGTCGAGGACAGGAAAGCTCCTGGGAGACAGGAGTTGGGGGAACATGAGGGGATGTTTTGGTGAATCGGTAGAGGATTACCCTCGTTTGTCAAGAGAGCCCTCAATCTCTCTGAAGTCCTCTTACACCTCAATACTGCCTAAGGCTGTGGTTCTCAAACCTGGTTAATCATCACCATTAAATCTTTTTCAAATACACAACTTGGGGTTGAGGGTGGAGTTGAAATGCACAAGGGAGTTTGGCTATTTCTTCAACCTATGGGGTCAAAGCACAAAGCTGAAAAAGACTGTAAAGAGGTTGTTACAAATGAAGCGGAACCAGAGTTATTCCTGGCGGAAGGAGACTGTTCACTTGGACACTGGCTTGAATTTCCGAGAAATGTGATCCTCCTGTGGGCCTAAGCTTGCTGAAAACTCCAAAAATCCAGTTGCAGTAGGCAGCAGACAGAGCTTTGAATCCTCTCAGGCAGGAAGTGCTCAGTTCCAGTTCTCAAGATTTCCTGCCAGAAGGAGTTTCTAATCTCTTTTGTTCTTGTTATCCCTGTCCTTCAATATCTCCTGGAGCTTGCTCAAACTTGTGCCCATTGAGTTGGTGATGCCATCCAACCATCTCATCCTCTGTCGTCCCCTTCTCCCGCCTTCAATCTTTCCCAGCATCAGGGTCTTTTCCAACGAGTCAGTTCCTTGCATCAGGTGGCCAGAGTATTGGAGCTTCAGCTTCAGCATCAGTCCTTCCAATGAACATATGCTATCTAGGTTTGTCATAGCTTTCCTTCCAAGGAACAAGCTCTACTCTCTTTTTGAATTATTCCTTTTAGTCAAAAGTTAATGAGCAACAAAAAGGCCTGATACGTGCCATGAACTGAAGGGAGCATGTCTGGAGCACAGTGAATGGGAGATGAGAAGGGCACTGGGGAAGGCTAGAAGAGCTGCAGGGCTTACCTCACAGGGCCTTCTGGTCCTGGACAAGGAGTTTGTCTTTTTTTTTAACAATTAAAAATTGAAGTATAGTTAATTTACAACGTTGTGCTAGTTTCAGGTGTATGGCAAAGTGATTCAGTTATACATGTATAGGGAGTTTGTCTTTTAAAGACAATGGAAGCCCATGGAATGATATACGTAGGGGAGTGACATTTAAAAAATAATCTTTAAAAAGAGAGGTGAGGATCACCTCTAAGGAAGCATAAACTAGTGGGGCCTCTCAGTTTGATGCTGTTTGGTGAGGCTATTTGTGTCCTGTTTCCCTGAAAGTGTCCTCAGTAGTGGAGACACTGTCCTCAGCGGCAATTATGTACTGTTTCAGCAACATCCGTCCACCTCTCTCCTTCTAGCTTCGTCAGACCATGGCTAAGTTCCTTCAGGAGTATCTAGCCCCCCAGGCCCAGGAGATCGACCAAAGTAATGAGTTCAAGAACCTGAGAGTAAGTTGTGAGGCCCAGACTGAGAGGGACGAGGGTGGGGCAGTCTGGGAGCTGGACCAGGCTGGGCTGGGAATTGCAGTGTTGCCTGGCAAGACTCACACAGTCTTCTGGTGAATAAAAGCCCCCTAAGAATGTAGGCCCTTTTTGGGAAGCCCTTGCATCTCATTGTTCCAGAGGCACCTGGCACCTGTAACTGGTTGCCTTCTCACAACCCACTGTGCGTCTCTGTTGGCAGGAGTTTTGGAAGCAGCTGGGGAACCTAGGAGTCTTGGGCATCACAGCCCCTGGTGAGTGTGGTTTCTTGCCCAAAAGAGAGCTTTTTTTTTTTTTTTTTGGCATGCCCTTTAACACATTCCCCAAAGAAGAAGGAAAGGAGAGAAAAGATCTTACTCAAAGTAACCCAGAGTCTCCTCCTTCTTGGACCTGAGAAAGTACCCAATAAGTCACCCAGACAAGAATGAGCTATTTCTTTAGGCAGTGATGTTAACAAGATAAAGGATTTAGGTCAGTGTGGTTCACTTGGGTCACCCAGACTCTTGAACTCTGCACACTTAAGAAGTTCCCCCAAATGATCTGGGGAGTTTGGAAAACTCCAGATTGAGCAGTGATCTTAACACCCCAGGCTTACTGCCTCCCCTGGTCCCTAAGCTCTGCCCTACCAGCAGTGTGAAGGCAGAACCACTCAGGGTGGTGTGTCCCTGTGGGGGATGCCTGTGTGTCCTCTGCCTACAGCTTGGCCCGAGAGCTCATTTGGAAGCAGACTGGGGGTTGGTTTGGGAGAGGGGCACCCATCTGAGCCTCCATGTGATGTGGCCAGATGGTATATTTAATAGACTATCCCTCGGCCCGTCCAGAGTCCCCTATAGGCCTTACTACTTGTTTCCAGGAGATGAGGGCAAGGAGCTGGTGGGCTTTGTTTGAGATTTTAGCCTCTGGTGCAAAGGCCAGCCTGGCTTTCAGTACCCAGTAAAGAGATTAGCCTGCAGCTTCACCAGCCAAAACCTGGATGGCCCACCCTGCTCTGGCCTGTGTTCACTGGGCATTAGAGTAAAAGTGGACCACAATATTCTCCTTACACCACCCCCCTCACCACTTGGAGCAGTTCTTGGGATTTTAAGCTGATTGTAGAAATTTTACATCATGAGTAATGATGTAACCACTTAAAAATTAATTTAGACTTACGCACTTCTTAAGCTCTCTGAGTAGTGGATGCTCAGGTCTTCTTGTCTTCATTAAGAGATCTGTCTGAAATACGGAATTCCCCAGTGATCCACAGGTTAGGACTCCACACTTTAACTGCCAAGGGCCTGGGTTCAATCCCTGGTTGGGGAATTAAGATCCCCAAAACTGCATGGTGTGGCCAAATAAATAAATAAAATCATTTTTAAAAAGAGCTCTGTTTGGGATAAAGCAGGAGTTGCAATGACTGTTTTCTGAACCACACCTTAGTTGACCAAGTGAAAGTGAAAGTGAATTCGCTCAGTCCTGTCCGACTCTTTTCAACCCCATGGACTGTAGCCTAGCTGGCTCCTCCATCCGTCCATGGGATTTTCCAGGCAAGAGGACTGGCGTGGGTTGCCATTTCCTTCTCCAGGGGATCTTCCCAGCCCAGGAATTGAACCTGGGTCTCCCTCATTGTAGGCAGACGCTTTTACCATCTGAGCCACCAGGGAAGTCCTTAGTTGACCAGAGGCGGCAGAAAAAACTAAAACGAGTCCTGTGAGCTTGCAAGCAGGGTCCACAGCCATCAGCCTGCTGACTTTGCTAGAGGGAACTTGGAATAGGTGCTGTCACAGTGTTCCTCTACAGCACGTAAGACAGTGTCTTCATTTAACCTGGTCTGCCTTTTCCACTCCCCTGCACCCCCCACTCCCCACCCCCAGTTCAGTATGGTGGTTCTGGCCTGGGCTTCCTGGAAAACGTGCTGGTGATGGAGGAGATATCCCGAGTGTCTGGAGCAGTGGGGCTCAGTTATGGAGCCCACTCCAACCTCTGTATCAACCAAATTGTGCGGAATGGAAACGAGACCCAGAAGGAGAAGTACCTCCCCAAGGTGAGGAAATGAGGCTGGAGGAACACACCAGCATGAGGCTCCTCTCCCACTGGGGAGGGTTGGTCAGACTTGCTTTCTGTAGTGGGCTGCCCTGAATTTGCTAGGGCTAGGAAGGGGTCAGAGATTTGCTTTATGATGCTTCAGTCAAAAAAAATAATTAAACAGGGCCAGAACACCCAAGGCGTCACTGAACGTTTACTTGAGCACTTTAAGAAACAGAAGCCTCAGACTAGCTTCCCTTGCAAAGGGAATGATGGGAAAAGGAGAAAGAGCTTCAGCCTTGTGGATACAGAGCTTCTCTTCTAGGACTTTTCCTGTACCCGGATCTGAGAGGACTTGTAGGGGTGTCACATGACCAGGCAAGTAGTGGTCCCAGTGAGCCCCTACTGGGTACTTCAGGTCATAATGAGGCCCTTTGGGGTTTTTCTTGCAGCTGATAAGTGGTGAATACATCGGAGCCCTGGCCATGAGTGAGCCCAATGCTGGCTCTGATGTTGTCTCCATGAAGCTGAAAGCAGAAAAGAAAGGTGAGGCTGTTCTTGATTTGGGAGCTGGAATGGGCAGAGGGACAGACCTATGGGTTGATTGGAGGTGCCTCTGCTGGGTTTCCAGAAGCATTTGCCAGATGGACAGTTTTTTGTCAACAGAAGTGGTGGTGGACTGACTGGCTGAGACAGGCCCACACCGCTTGTACAAGTAGCCAACTTCCTCTTCTTCAGTTCAGTTCAGTTCAGTTGCTCAGTTATGTCTGACTCTTTGCAACCCTATGGACTGTAGGACGCCATGGTTCCCTGTTCATCACCAACACCTGGAGCTTGCTTAAATTCATGTTCATCAAGTCAGTGATGCCATTCAACCATCTCATCCTCTGTTGTCCCCTTCTCTTCCTGCCTTTCCCAGCATCAGGGTCTTTCCCAATGAGTCAACTCTTCGCATCAGGTGGCCAAAGTATTAGAGTTTCAGCTTCAGCATCAGTCCTTCCAATGAATATTCAGGGCTGATTTCCTTTAGGATGGACTGGTTGGATCTCCTTGCTGTCCAAGGGACTCTCAAGAGTCTTCTCCAACACCACAGTTCAAAAGCATCAATTCTTTTGTGCTCAGCTTTCTTCATGGTCCAACTCTCACATCCATACATGACTGCTGGAAAAACCATAGCTTTGACTAGATGGACCTTTGTTAGCAAAGTAGTGTCTCTGCTTTTTAATATGCTAAGTTGGTCATAGCTTTTCTTCCAAGGAGCAAGCGTCCCTTAATTTCATGGTTGCAGTCACCATTTGCAGTGGATTTTGGAGCCCCCCAAAATAAAGTCTCTCACTGTTTCCGTTTGTTTCCCCATCTATTTGCCATGAAGTGATGGGACCCGATGTCATGATCTTAGTTTTTTGAATGTTGAGTTTTAAGCCAACTTTTTCACTCTCTTCTTTCACTCTCACCAAGAGGCTCTTTCGTTCTTTGCTTTCTGCCATAAGGGTGGTGTCATCTGCATACCTGAGGTTATTGATATTTCTCCCGGCAATCTCCTTAGGAGATCACTATGTCCTGAATGGCAACAAGTTCTGGATCACCAATGGTCCTGATGCAGATGTCCTTGTTGTCTATGCCAAGACTGATGTGACTGCTGTGCCGGCTTCTCGGGGCATCACAGCCTTCATTGTGGAGAAGGTGAATGTGGGGGAGCTACGGTGGGAGGCTGAGAATGGCACCAGAGATGACCTCCTTCAAGGGATCGTACGGACCATCAGTGCGGTGCGCTCTGCCAAGGCAGAGCTCTGCCTGGGATGGGGCTGGAGCAAGAGAGGAGACTGAAGGGAGGGTAGCCGAAAAGTGGAGCCCGGGGAGGAGGGGTCAAATCCGAGGACAGTGGAACCGTCCGCAGAGCCAGGTTGTCTGGACGTCCTGAAAGATGAGGGCCATCAGGGTGTCGGGTGGACCTGGAGCGAGCCGCCTGCAGGGTGAGGGTGGGAGGATGCTGGTGGGCACCAGAGACTGCACCTTCCAAGAATTGTTAGTAGAGGCACAGGCCAGACGCAGGAGTTAAGAGTGAAAAGTTGGCAGTTTCAGTTGGCTTTTAGGAATGGGAGAGAACTGAACCATTTTTTTGGTAAAGAGAAAAACAAAATAGGAGAGAGAGAAAGTGAGATGTGTGAGAGCGAGTAAGCAAAGTACAACGGTGAACTGAGGGAGAAGCAAGGCGGGGTCGGAGGAACCCCGACCTTGTTAGTTAGTGGAGGAACCAGCTGCTTAGTGATTCCTAAGGAGGAGGCCAGGGCCCCAGGGAGGGTGGGCAGGGAAGTGGACAGTTCCAAGGATGAGTGTTGTAAAGGTTTCCGGTACCCTGAGTGGGGAGAGGGTGGAGATTGTCCGACAGGGACTGGAGAACACGGACGTGGCCGAGACGAGAACTCTCCTGGCTGAGCCGAGGTGTTTGCGTCTCCTAGAGGAGAGGGAAGTGCCCTCCTGGAGGGCATTGCTCTGCTGGGCACCTGCCTGACCGACCGTTCTGCATCTGATGAGTGCAAAGCACACAAGTGGTTGAGTTGACCCCAGGGGGAGCTCCATGAGGTGCAGGTCGCAGAGGGACAAGGGGGGCAAAGGAACTGAGTGGGCCTGGGCAGTGTCTTAGAAGTGACTTCCCCGGAGGAAAGAAACCACAGCCAGGAAGAGTCAGGAGGGCCCTGGGGATCAGGTATTTAGCTAGGAAAAACACTGCTCCTGTGAGAACTGGGGGAAATGCAGCCAACGGCAGGGAGGCTGGGGTAAGATGTTAGGGCTGGCTTCTCCAGGAATGGGGCAGTCACACACAGAGTAGGGGCCTGGTGAGTGGAACGCTGGTGTATCAGGCAAGGATGGGGACTGGATGGGAGGATGGATGCTTCCCAGGGGTCTTCCCTTTCCTTGGCCCCCTGGGGGGCTGCTCTGTAATTAGGACCTCCTTTTATTCCCATAAAGGGGATGCCGGGCTTCAGCACCTCCAAGAAGCTGGACAAGCTAGGGATGAGGGGCTCCAATACCTGTGAGCTGGTCTTCGAAGACTGCGAGGTTCCTGGTGAGTCTCTGAAAATGAGGGAGGCCCTGTCCTGACCCCGTCACACGCTAAGAAAGCCTGACTCTTGGTCAGAGAGCCTCACCAGTGTTAGCTCACCTACCGCATGTGGCCAGACAGTAGGCCTGCCACTGTGCCCTGGCCCGCTAGCCCAGAGGTGTGGGTCTCAGGCTGGACAGCTGTCCTTCCTGGCCAGAGCCCCGGCAGCTGCATGCCCGAATGTGGCTGCAGGGATGGGTGATGCTTCCTGTGTGGACACACACCGTGCCTGGGGCTGGCATTGCAGTCTCTGGGCTAGAAAAGTAAGCTCTGCCCTCCGCCACTCGCATCCTTTGGATTGCCTCATACGTACAGTTGCCTGTGGAGCCAGTGTGAGGTAATCATTAACAATGCTGAAAAGCTGTCTGAATAAATGGGTGGAACTGGACTCAGTGAAGGAAAGGCAGTTCAGTCTATGAGTATTTCTGCCCTGAAGTGAAAATGCACCATGCTGTGGGAGAGCCAGCAGCCCCGTGATGCACTGAGGAGATGGAGGGCACAGACTTGATCAGTTAGGCTGGCTCTGTGCCTTAGCCAGAAACCATCCCTTCCCTGCTGCAATCCACCATCTGAGGTTATAAGGTGTATCTAGAGAGGGGTGATCGGTGCAGACTCTCCTCTGTCGGCAAGAAAAAACTCCACTAGCTTTAAAGACGGGTCAGGGGTGTCAACCCTTTGCACTCAGCTTCTCGCCCACAGCCCCCGAGGCCACCCAGTGTCCTCGCTTCCAGGGTGGGGATGTGCTCAGCAGTTTCCATCACCAGCTCCAAAGGGCCCATCTCCTGGACAGCTTCATCCATGGACCTCGCTAGGGAGGGAGGAGGGTTGTATTGACCAGAGCCATCTCAACATAACCTGGCTTGTGAGAGAGCCCTGTTACTAAACCCAGCAGCTTTTCTAAAAATGAAGAGGCTGTGGACTGCCCGCTCCCCTCTGACCGGCACTTTTCCCCATAGATGCCAACATCCTGGGTCACCTAGGTAAGGGCGTCTATGTGCTGATGAGTGGGCTGGACCTGGAGCGGCTGGTGCTGGCCGGTGGGCCCCTTGGGTGAGTGCAAGGCTTGGGGGTGGGGGGCGGCTCTCACAGCTCTTTGGCAGATGGCCCCACTGCAGCTTCCCCTTGGGGGCCCACGGGGGCCACCTCCCAGCTGCTGCGCATCCTCTCCCAGAGACAAAAAAGTTACCTTTCCTGTCACATTTGCTTTCTTCACACTGAAGACAAATATCATTAGGTGACAGGCAAAAACCCTGAGGAGCCATCCTGACTAGCTACTCAGAACTTGAAGCAGCAGGGTGCCTGGGTTACATCTCTGCAGGGTCCCAACACTCCACCTGGTCTCAGGGGAAGGGACACAAGTGCTGGGCCGTCAGTGCGGTGCCTGAGCAGGGGTGACGAGCGTCCTCAGGCTCCTTACTCCTGCCTCGGACGCCAGATCCTTGTTTCCCCTGGCTGCCCCCGCCTCAGGCTTTTCCACACTAGCATCCCCCCCACACACACACAGCCGGCAGTGGGATAAGAGCGAAGCCCCTCCTCAGTGTTTCTCTCCTTCTCGCAGGATCATGCAGGCCGTCCTCGACCACACTATTCCCTACCTGCACATGAGGGAGGCCTTTGGCCAGAAGATCGGCCACTTCCAGGTGAGTGGCATTGTTCTGTGAAGATGTACTCATTCTCTGGTTTCAAGTTTTAACAAATGAGCAAATGGGGCATGTGCTGCGGGCATTTACTCTTCTTTGTCCAAAAATGAGCTTGAGGGAGTTCCCTGAGCAAGCCTTGGCAAGATCCGGCAAGCCTTGAGGTATGGCCAAAAAACAAACAAAAATGCATTTGAATACTTGGGGCACTTCTTTCCTTAGCCTGCTACCTGGCTTTGGAAGCTGTCAGGCAGTCCGTCTCCTGTCACCTCCCTGCTTGTTTGAGGTGAATAACCTAGGAGGGTTGGAGGGTGAAGCCCAGTTGGTTGTGGGGAGGGAGTAACATTCCAAGGCATGCTTTCTGGTCTGTGAGTAGACGACCAGGTCTGCGATTCAGCGGCAGCTCTCTGGCCTGAACTCCAGGCCCGCTGCCATGTCTGCCCTCCTAGGCAAGTCCCATCGCCTCTCTGTGCCTGAGGGCCCCCAGTCCTGGCTGTCAGGTTGCTACTGCGGACAAGGGAGCGATTCTGAGAGGAGCGTGTCTCCAGCACACTAACCTGTGGCCTACTTTTGGGCACAGTTGATGCAGGGGAAGATGGCAGATATGTACACCCGTCTCATGGCCTGTCGTCAATACGTCTACAACGTTGCCAAGGCCTGTGATGAGGGCCACTGCACTACCAAGGTGAGGGCCGGCCCCAGGGGATGGCACACACCAGGGAAGGGGCGGGGTTGGGCCCCCTCCGCGCAGTCCTGGCTGACCCTGCTGACCCGGAGCCTCCGCCCGCAGGACTGTGCAGGGGTGATTCTTTACTCGGCCGAGTGTGCCACACAGGTAGCCCTGGACGGCATCCAGTGTTTGGGTGAGTGCCCCTCCCGCTCCCTATTCCCAGAGCCTGTGGCTGCCCCTGGGAAGAGGCTCCCCTCCACTCCTCACCCTGTGCTGTAGCTGACCTGTACTTTTAGTACAGTTATCGGGAGGACATGGAAAAGCAAATGGGAAACCACCAGAGGCCGCAAGTTGCTACTGTCTTCGGCGGTGCCCTCCTCTCATCTCCCCAGCCTGGTCCCGTCACCGGGAAATGGGGGAAAGGAGACGCTTCAGAGGTGGAACAGCCTCAGTTCACTGCTGCACAGTGGTTAAGAGCGCAGGCTTGGGCCAGATGGCTGGGTTCAAATCCTGGCTCTACCACTGACTGGCTTTGTGACTTGTGCAGATTACTTCCCCTCTCTGGGCCTGGCACCCAATAACTACTGTGCAGTTTCTTCCCGCCGCCTTCTCCATGTCTGCCAGTGGTTCCCCTGCCTCTGCCTGGCGTCCTCAGCACTCTGAGTGGCCTTCTGGCCAACCCCCCACCCCCGTCCACCCTCCCTCTCACCACCTTTTGTTGTTTCTCTTCAATCAGTCTCTCCTCCTGGCCCATTTCTAGATCTTGTTTGCTTCCCTTGCTTTGCTCACTGCCTATCACTTATCCCATTGTCTTTCTTCTCTGCCCCATGCATGGCTGCAGGTGGCAATGGCTACATCAACGACTTTCCCATGGGCCGCTTTCTGAGAGATGCCAAGCTGTATGAGATCGGGGCTGGGACCAGCGAAGTGAGGCGGCTCGTCATCGGCAGAGCTTTCAATGCAGACTTCCACTAACCCCTAGACCCTTCACCCTGCTTCCTAGCACCTTGAGGCCTTTCTCTGGAAGGACAGCTGCCGCAGCTCTGCTCCCAGCAGGCCCCATCCACCGGCCCAGAAGTGTGCAGTGACTTAACACGGACTCCTCAGGAAACAGGCTAGCTTCTCTGGGGCTTTGGTGACTGTGCCCTTGCTCTCTAACTTCAGAGCCTGCTGCTCCCCCTCCCAGGAGGGGCACCTTTTCCTCGGATGAGCCTGTGCCAGGGAACCCTCTGCTCAAGTACACCAGAAGTATTACCAAGTTCATTAATTTGAACTTGGTAGTCTCTTTTCTTTATGGGGAAAAATACCCACAAAACCCAGCCTTTGTTTCTGCCAGTTTCTATGGGGCATTAGCTTTCATCAGGGTGTGAGTGGGCACTCCTACTGCAGCCTCCTCCGTCCCTCATTTTTTAGAGCTGGAATTCCATCACTCGGGCAGAGGTCTAGGAACAGGCATTTCAGAACACCTGTGCCACCCAGAGTCCACAGTGGGCAGAGGTCTGCATGCTCGTGAAGGCCGGGCTCGATGCCTCCAGCACTACCCTGCCAGTGTCACTGTCCATTCCTGGCCATGTGACAGCCCCCAGCTGACTGGGCAGCAGGCCTGGGTTGGCTGGCTCGACTCCAGCCAAGGCTGCCTGCGCACATTTCTATGGACACCCTATGGCTATTTGTTACCACTCCACAGTGGCTGCTGCCATTTTGTATTAAACATATCATGAAGCAAACCCATCTGCTTCTAAACTGGTGTTTTGGGAGAGAAGCAGTCTACTTGTTCCTGCCTTCTGTCTGGCTCCAGCCCTGTGTCCTTGGAGCGCAGCTGCTTCCAGCCTGCTCACTGGTGATGGGAGACGCAGGGGTGGAATCAACCCACAGGAGAGAGGTATCAGTCCTCCTTTTCCAGATCTTGCAGTGATTTTTAAAGAAAGGAGGGAGCCCAGAGTGGAAAAAGTCTTGGAGCCAGAAGGAAACATAAATTGCCGGAAACCATCCCTATGTTTTTTTAAAAAGATCAAAACAATTTGGTTTTCCCCAAATCAGAACTGGAGCTAGAATCCAGATCAGCAGAAATAGGGGTTCTGAGAACGCCAGCATGGAGCCCCACTGCATGGCCGCTTGGATGGAGCACAGTCAGGGTGTGACTGTTTTGGGTTGTCCCACCCCATCTGAGTTCCCTAAAAGAGACCTGGTTTTCTTGGTCCGCAGCCCAGCGGCGCCTGTTCTGACGTTTGGTCCTGGCCTGTAGCCAGGAGCTGTTCCCAGCCTGATGCTTGTGACAGGTGCTATCCGTTCCTTGCCAACCCCAGCCCAGTCCTGTGCTGAGGGGCTTGTGGCCCTGTCCCTTCAGTTTCCCACCCTGCTCCCTACTGTGTTGGAGATGAATGTGGCTAAAATGGTGGTCTTACTGGGCTTAAAATGTAACTGGGGACTTCCATGGCAATCCAATGGTTAAGACTCTGTGCTTGCAATGCAGTGGGTGCAGGTTTGATCCCTGGTTGGAGAATTAAGATCCCACATGCCGCATGGTGCAGACAAAAAATAAATAATAATAAAGTTTTCAAATAAATAATAAAGTGTAGCTGGAAGTCCAAAGACATCAGAATGGGGTATTTCAGCCAATCAGTGAGGATAATGTAGCTCTGCCTCCAGCGTGGGGAGAACAATGATTTTCCAGATGCTATATGTGAAATAAAAATATTTTAAAGTAAAGCCAAAAAAGTGAAGCCTGACTCGTGAACAATGGGAAAGCAGGGTCCACGGGGTTCTTGGATTGTAGGGTTGATTACATGCATTGTGCAACTCTGCAGCACGAGGTGCCAGCACCGCTCCTTCCCGGGGGCTGCCTCCTTCCACTCCAGTTTTAGGCAGGTCACTATCAGCCCAGTTCCCCTGCTGACGACCATCCCGTTCTTTGTTTTCCTACTCGCCTGCCTGTCCTGATGGCAACAGAAGCTAAGGGAATGGTTTTCCAAGTGTGGTCTGGGCACACCCTTTATCAAAACTTGGCAACCCTGTGGGAAAAAAAAAAAAAACACGGATTCCTATATGGGCCCCAGACCTAATCACACCTCCAGGGATAATGAGGAGGTACAGGCAATCTTTTAGAACAGCTGAGCTGGGGCCTAGAGGACACGCCTCCAGCGGCCTGAGTCCCAGACTCATATAACCTGGTAATGACACTTCTTCACCTATATAAATATTTCAAGTCTCATTTTGACATACTAACTCCTTGATCATGACAATCCGGTCCAAGACACAAAGTTGGCGCCCGGCCCGCTTCCGGAAGATGGGTGAGTTGCCCACCGTAGGCGAAAAAACCGTAGGTGAACCGGCCACGCCCAGACGTGGAGCCAAGGCTGGTGTCAGCCAAGCGTGGGGGACTGAGAAGGAGCGCCTCTTTTTGATTTGGGGACGGACGCCCAGTCCACGTCCGCCTGACGGAACCGAGACCCGGGACCCTCAGTCGAGAACCCCAGCCTAGGGCAGGTCCAGGGTCCAGAGGGTCCAGGGCCCTCCCTCTGCCAGACCGTCTCACCCGAGGCGTCGCGCGCACCGCGGAGCTCGGCTCTGGCTCGCGAGCTCGGGCTCGGGCGCGGCTCCGCCAGCCCTGCGTGGAGCTCTCCTGACCCCTGTCGGCCGCTCACCACAACTGCAGGGTGCTTGCGACTGGCGGCTCCCAGCCTCGTATCTCAAGATGCATAGGGCTCAACAACAGCCGGCTATTCTCTTATATCGCTTCATACAAGAAAGGCCACTTTTTATCAATTTTAAAAAAAACACATAAATTCAGAACAAAGGCCGGTTTGGGCGGGGGTGGGGGTTATTTGTTTTATGTGAATGGTTTTTGACCTATGATAATTTAAAGAAACAAAAACTGCAAACCCTCCCCTCCACCCAGTTCCACGGTGAAACTCCTTTTGAATCTTTAAGAGCTTTCTGTTGGTAATTCACTTCATGCTTTTAAGCGATATGGCTACTTTACTGGTTTAATTGCAGATAGATCTTTAAAGTGCATACGTTTGATTTATAAGAAGTTCACTACATGCCTCATGTCCACAGGCCAGCATGTGGGGCCCTGGGATCAGATGATTCAAAGCCCCATCCACATTTCTGGCTGTCCCTGCCTCTGCCCACACTAGTCCCAGAGGGGAGCCCTGTGTGACACACCTGGTCACTCTGGCAAGGAACTGTTCCTGAAAATGGCCTCTCCTGCACCCACCACCCACTCTCAGACACAGCTAGCCTGTCAGAATAGTTCTTTGATCCACAACAACCTGACAACTTGCCTGTCTTCTTCCAATCCGTATATGTCAACCCTTCCTCGGCGTTGAGCTAGGGTAGCTATCAAGCCCCTCTAAAGCCTCCAGTGGCTCCCAGCACTTATAAGATCTAAAGTTTGCAAGGCAAATGCGATCCTGATCTGCCTTGGCCATCCCTTCCAGCTGCTCCTCTCCCATCCCTGCTGAGTACTTGTATTCTGGTTGGAAACAGTCCTCCTGAAACTGTGTTTTACCCCTGTACCTTTGCTCCAGCTTATCCCTCTGCAGAGGATGTCCTAGCCCTTCATCTTGGTCTTGTTTCCTCATCCCTGAAAGCTTCAGTTCAGGAACTGCCTCCTTCAGGAAGGCCTCCCTTCTCCAACCTTTCCCAGTCCTCTGTCCCCATCTCTCTCACCCATCCTGAGTGGGGCCTCTTCCTGCTTCTCCTGGGCATCTGTACATCAGGGGCTTTCCCCACTGTCGTATTTATCTCGTCTGTGTCTGTTCCCATGCATTAGACTAAGAACTTAAGGGTCAGGGTTGTGATTGAACTGCCTTTTTATGTTCGCTATCCAGAACAGTTTCTGGCACATAATAGGTGTTCAACAAACATTTACTGAAAGTGCAAATGAGAGGTCATGTGATACTTAGCTCACATTTTGCCTGTATTGATACCATAGTTATTTGTATATGTGATTACCTCTGTATATGGTACAGATCTTTGAGGTCAAAGACCATTTCTCACTTATCTGAACCCTCCTGACAGCACCCAGTACTCACAGTAAGTGCTCAGTGGCTATGTTCATGCTGAATGAGTGAAACAACAGGTGGGCCAGAGCCCTGGCCTAATCCCCAGAGTTGGCAGAGACAGCAGAGCCAGCCGGCCTCGCCTGGCCCTGCTTCCCCCAGGCCTTCCCACTCTGGAGTAGCAGGGCCCAGCTGCAGAGGGAAGGCCCTCACCTCCCATAGTCCTCTGACCCCCTCAGAAACAGAAAGGAACTGTGATGAGGGACCCTGGCCCCCTCTCTGCCAGCTGAAGACAAGCGTAGAGATTGGATATGAAAAGAGGGCAGTGTCAGGGCACACACCATCCTTTTTTTTTTTCTTAAATAAAACATATAGTATTGAACATATACAGAAAAGTATATAACATGTATGTATGCAGTGTGAAAAACGACAATAAACTCCTTTGTACCCAGCACCCAGGCCAATGAAGAGAACATTCTAAGTATTTTAGGAGCCTGTGTGCCTCATGATCCTGAATTTAGTGACAGTCCTCTCCTCACTTTTATGATTTCCTGCCTCTGTGTGTTTCCCTTAATGGTATTATTTTGATTATCTGTTTAAGCTTTGTGCAATGGGACTCATACTAAATATATACTTCTGTCTTGCTTCTCTGGCTCATCATTGTGTAGTTTTTAAAGATTCATTCCCATTAATGAGTGGAGCTTTAATTTGGTCACTTTTGCCCTGTATCATATTCCATTGTGTGAAAATACCACAATTTAATTATCCATTCTTGTGTTGATGGACACTTGGGTGGGTTCCAGTTTGGGGCTATTCTAAAATATTCTGTATATGTCTCCCGGTTTATGTGTATAAGTCTCCAGGTACATTCCCAGGAATGGGATCTCTATGTTGTAGGTATACATGATCACCTTTATTAGGTAATTCCAAATTGTTTTCCAAAGCTGTTGTATGCCTATATTTTTTACAGTGATGCCACCAGAAGTGACCCAAGGTAGAGGTGGCATACCAGCCCTGTGGCCAATACCATGAGCTTCTTTTCAGCAAAAGGAATAGTCAGATAACAAAAGAGTGTGCATCACTGCTTTCCTGCCCAGGCCTATAAGCCATAGTCAACAAACCTTTATGGACAAGCTGAGAACCATGCCCTGGACCAGCATTGAATTAGCACAGACCAGCCTCAGAGAGGGACAGTTTTATTTCCACTTACTCTGCCAGGCAGCCTGATGCAGCTTTACCCTGGAAGACATGGAAGAGTACAGGCTAAACAGGTAAGTGGGAGTGGTCTTGGAAAGAGGAACGATATTCCCAGCCTAGGGATATCTCAGCACAGGCAATATCTTCCCTCTGCAGAGGACAGGGGCTCAATGGAGGAAGTACAGAGGGCTTCCCTCACCAGCAATAGACCGAGGGACGAAAGGAGAGAAAAGTAGGGCCATGCAGGGAGCCCCAGAGATAGGCCCATCTCCATCCAAACACACCTGCGCCCTGTGCCCACTGGGCAAACACACATGCACACATACAGACGCTCACATGGCTGCACTCACCAAGAGACAGGCTGTTAGACATGCCACAGGAATGGAGGCAAGGAGCGTGAGCTGGCAGCTGCCCGAGGGAGATAAGCCCTGCAATGGGGGCCACCTGCCTGGCCTGCCTTGAGAGTCCCTGGGGTGCATCTGCCTGGGTTTCAGGAGGCAGCCTCTGCAAAGCTGAATATTTTCAGGGCAACCCAGGACCCACCCCAAATGCTGGTTCTATTTATGGGAACAGAAGAGCAAAGTTTCTGTCCATACCTGTGCACCTTGCCTGATGCTGCCACGTTGGGCAAGGTTGGGTATACGGTAGGTCCTTTTACTTGCTAAAATAAAATGATTCACTTAAATGTATTGTAAGATGAATTAAGATCTAAAATCAGGGGAGGAGGACTCGGAAATGAGAAGAGGCTAGGGATGTGAGAGCTTACATCCTTCCTAACTGGCCTGCAGCCTACCCAGCCCTTTCTTTCTTTCCAGACTCCTGCTGTTGGCCCAGAGTGGAAGGCTGGGGTTGGGGCCATTGCAAGGTTGTTCATGAAGACTGCAGGGATGTGAATTTTGTATGACTGCACTGGCTGGGGAGAGCGGGGATCTGCTCTCCAATGCTGAGACTACTTCCAAGGTCCAGAGCTAGCAGTTAACAGTTTCCGTTAAAGAATCACCACCTAGATGTGTAGATCCAGCAAGAGCTGGCCCCTCTCACTACCTCTTCCTGCCCCCATCTCCTGGGTGCCTCTGGGCACAGTACACTTTGTGGTAGGTCCTGCAAGGCTGAGAAGAGGGCCGTTGGGATCTCCACCTGCCCGTACACCGTCCTTTCCTGGGAGGCTGCCTGGCTCCAGAGAGAAGGAAGATGAAGTCCTCACTGGAAAGCAACTGGGACCGCTCTTGTCTTCTCCTATGCAGGATGCCCTGGTGCTTGAAACCCTGCCACACATACCCCTAAGCCCCATTCACTGATTCCTAGGGTCCTTTCAGAGTTTCATGCTACAATTTTTTGGCCCTCCCCACCTGATCATCCAAACTTCCAAGTGGACTAGAGACTCATATCCTGGACTCCCGTGCCCTGAAGATGCCCTGGAGGTGCCTTAGAGTATCCCATATTTGGGACTTCCCTGCTAGTTCAGTGGCTAAGACTGTGCTTGCAAGGCAGAGGGCCTGAGTTCAATCCCTGGTCAGGGAACTAGATCCCACATGCCACAACCAAGAGTTTGCACGCTACAACTCTAAAGATCCCATGTGCTGGAACTACGACTAGGCACAGCCAAATAAATAAATATTAAAAAAAAAAGTATTCCATATTCTGCATTCCTTAAACTTCCATGTTCCCCTCTGCTCTGAGGATGGGAGCCCCAAGTGGCTCAGCCATTTTTCTTCCCCACTAGACTCTCTGACCTGCCCCTTCCCACCACTCCTTGCCACCCCAGCCTGCCCAATCATCAGGAAAAGCCAGTCAACTCATTTCCCTGCAGCCTCATGGAAACTCCATCACTCTGCACCTCAGAGTCTTGCAAGGGTTTCCTGGGGTCCACCACCCAGTCCCAGCATCTGTTGGTAGATGGACCAGCTTATCCAGTCTCGTCCTGCCCCTCAGCCTGGCACTCCAGGCTCAGAACACTTGAGTGACCCACCTCTCCATCTCCCGAATCTCCAGGTCAATGAAAAACAACCTTCATTTAGGGGTGCCAGGATTTAAAGGCAAGGAACAGTTATGGGGCCAAAGGAGTTTGCAGTCTACTTGGGGAGATAGATGTGAAAACACTGATAAGCACTTAATCACCCCAATTAGTTCTTTTTCAAAGTATATTTTATTTTATTTTTTATCATTATTATTTTTGGCAGCACTCTTTGTTGCTGCTTGCGGGCTTTCTCCAGTTGCGGCGAGCAGGTGCTATTCCCTAGCTGCACTGCTCAGGTTTCTCATTTCAGTGGCATCTCTTGTTGCAAAGCACAGGCTCTAGGCACGTTGGCCTCAGTAGTTACAGCACACTGGTTTAGTTGCTTCACAGCACGTGGGGTAGTCCCAGTCCAGAGATCAAACCTGTGTCTCCTGGACTGGCAAGCAGACTCAACCGCTGGACCACCAGGGAAGTCCCCCCAGTGGGTTCTACTGTTATCCATTCCTTAAGACCCAGCATGAGCACTGCTCACCCAAATATTAGTATCTGGTTTGCTGCTGAATCCCCAGCACTGAGCCTGGCTTAACAGAGGTACCCACCATTAAATACTTGCATAATGAATGCCTTCCTTGGGGGGCTGCAGGAGGGGACCACCTCTCTTCCTGTCAACCTCCACCAAGCTCATTTAAATGAAGTCACATTTAACTAAAACATCCAGAGTGGACTTGCAAGAGGAGGGGCAGAAGAGGGCAGAGGAATCCCAAGGCTTTGCCTTGAACTGAGTTCTCCAATCTTTTCAGTAGCAGCTAAAAGAGCAGGATTCTGGGGCCACAGATTCTAACTTCTCTGCGAAGCCATCTGGACTGCCAAAGCCAGCACCATAACGTTTTTGTCTCCAGATTTCAAAGAGGCTTCCCTGTGGAACCCACAGGTATTGTAATCCAAGCACTGAATTAATCATCAGAAAATTTTATAGGAAGAATATACACAAATCATAAAACCCACAGACGTTGGAAACTTAGAGGCCAAGGTAACATCACAATTACTCCCGCATACAGGAAACCAGGCTGGGAGGAGAGAGTGTAAGGCCAGGAGCAGGGCCTGGCACACAGTGTGGCTACAGGAGAGAGTTTTCTAAGCTGATATGAAAGTCCAGCACTGTGACCACCTGGCAAAGCAGGCAGACCGCAGAGCTGCTGCTGCAGCACAGGCAAAGGCTTGCTTTTTCTGCCAGTCATTCATTTATTCATTCATCATTCAGTAACTGCTACTGAGAACTAGTGTGTGCAGGTACCCTGCCAAGCTGTGGGGAAACAGTAAGACCCAGTGCAGGCATGGTCTTCACCTCAGGCCTTACCCTCAGTGGCCCAGCAAGGTTTGGTGTGAGGGGAGCATTGCCAGTTCAGGGGTACAGCTGGAAGAGGTATGGGGGTAGGGATCAGAGAGCTTCCCAGCTGGAGCAGCCTCACTTTTCTGTTCTAGATTCGGATTTTATCCTGACAGCTAGCAGGAACCATAGAAGGGTTTAAGCAGGAGAAGGAAGCGATGTGATCCGTTTGGAAAGATCTCTCCAGCTGCTGCGTGGAGAATAGGCTGCGGGATTGGGTGGGGGGATGGGGTTGGTCTGAGCAGATGCTATGGCTGCTGTCGCTGGGGTGGGGAGGAGGTGCAAGGAGTGGAGGTAAATGACAATCAGGTTGTGGTGACGGATTAGATATGGATGGTGGCTGAGAAGGGAGAGGGAAGTGCCAAGGATGACTCGCGGGTTCCTGAAACACTGAGAGAGTGCTGGGTTTGCCTGTAGTTGGAAGCTGGTTAAGGTGTATCTGATGTCCTTGAAAGACTACATTATTTCAGTGTCAAAATGAGTGCAGAGGGCAAGGAAAGGGTATTTTTGCTAAGGCTTTGCAAAAGGAATATTCTTTTTATAAAGAAATATGATAATACACTCACAACATTTTGCCTCCCAGTCTAATAGTGAGATGAATGCTGCTCACAGCAACTTCATGTGTAAAATTCAAACTAGTTGCTAACAGACATTTGGAAAACACAAGAATAGGGAATTGTTTGGAAAACCTCTTTTAGGAACAAGAGATGAAGGAAAAATTAAAAGTGACAAGGCTGGGATTTGACTCCTGACTCTGCTACTTATTAACTGTGTGATTCTGGGCAAGCTATCAAACCTCTCTGCCTCAGTTTCTTCATCAGTAAAATGGGAATAATATCTTCCTGTTTCATAAGACTGGCTGAAGATTGGAAGAGAGTATATAAAGAACTTAGTTCATGGAATCTCTCCGAAAATGTTATCTGTCACTACAGAACACCCTCCAACAGAGAGAAACAAATGAAAATGAAAGTTGTTGACTTCCCTATATGCATTTCAGTAAAGAAGATTTGCCCATATAACCAATCATGATTTTTGCAAATGCCCTCATAAGATGTTTAAAATTTAGGATAATATTCCCAAATCAGGGGAAGTGCTTGTCAGACCTCATGCCTGAGTCTGTCACCAGCCTCGCTACTTACTCTCTGGCTCACTCTTGCTTGGGTCATGTACTCAGCTGGATTCTTCAGTTTCAGAGGGACTCTTCTTTGCTGCCTGGAGGGGAGGCTGTCCAAGTCAGACGCGATATAATTGCCATCACGTTCCAGGTCCACTGGTGCCAAGTATCAGTGGTGCTGTGGTTGGTCAGCACTGCCCTTGTGGCCCAGACTTTAGTTTGGGGACCTCTCCAGGAGGTGTCTCTGCTGGGAGGAGCTGATTCTGGGCTCCCGTGCATTCACTGAGGTTAAAGGAAGATGGCAATTAACCACTAGTGATTCTGCCTCTGCTCTAGGTTTCAGAAGACTCGGGGGGAGGGGTCCGTGGCTATGGCTAAGAGCCTATAGGAGAAGGAGGCTTGGGGGATGTGATCAGCAATGCCATGGAAAATCTTTCCAAATGCAGAAGATGGCTGTAATCATGGAGACTGCTCTGGTGTTGGGAAGGTAAAGTGGGAAAGCCACGGGGAAATCAGCTGGCTCCTCCCCCAGATGCAGCAGAGAGGCACCCAGCCACCTGAGACCAGAGTGGGGCGCGCTGCAGTAGGGCAGACAGAATACAGCCATGGGAACCATGTAGTGGGGGCTCCCCATGTGAGACCAGTGAGGGGGCGAGGCTGGGGGTGGGCGGGGGGCAAACAGAGGTTGCAGGGCTGCATTCCAATACCAATACAGAAACAGGGCAGATGGCAGGATGGATGGGGGAATGATTCATAACTGCTAGTGCTTTGAGGGGATTCACTGAGGGTCAGGCACTGTTCTAAGCACTTCGCATGTTTTAAAAAGCTACAGAGCCAGGACTCCAACTCAAGGAGTCTGGCTAAAAAAGTCTGCCTACTTTAATCGCTACACTATGTGAAATGTGGAAAGAGCAAAGGTTTTAGACCCACAAAGGGTGAGACCTCTGTTAACCCTTTATGCTAAGTGCCATCCTTAAAAAAGCAAAGGTTTGGAACCACTCCAAGCCTGTGTGCTCTTGAGCTGTTATTTAAGACTCTACAGGTCTCAGTGTCCTTATTTATTTGTAAATTTGAGAATAATATTAACCAAAAAGGTTAAAGAAAGAAATGCATGCTGAGTGTCTACCCACACCTTCAGTAAGTCTCCTGGCTTTGGAGGACATGGTCCATTCCAGATCTCTGTTTTCTCATGGTCCCAGGAGTCTGCAGGTCTGAGTTCATGGAATCACAGTGGGTACATCCCTGGATTTCCAGTTCACAGTCTTCTGGTTCCTCATAAATGGGGTCCCCTTAACATACTCACATTTGACATCTGAGTGGATGAGGGTCCTGATCTGATAGCAGTGACCCTGAGGAAGAGCTGAGGTCCCAGGTGACCCAGATCGTCACAGACATTTCATGTTTCTTGGAACCATTCCATTAATTTATTCAGTTCCCATTTACTAACTCATCAAACATTATGAGGCACCTACTATTTGCCAAGCATTACACCATGTTCTTCAAAGTAGTCACCAGAAGAGTCCACACACTCTGGACCACATTGAAATTATCTTTTCATCTGCAACCTGGGTCCATGGGTCTTAAGAGTGTGCTCAGTAAACAACAATAAAGGTATTATGAGAAACAGGCTGTCGGGATGTAATGAGGCTCTCCCAGCAGGGCCCAGGGAGGCAGACACTCCAAAGGCCTGGACCATGACACCCGCCTGTGTCTCTGTAGTCACAATGCAAGGATCACAACCTGAAGACTTTCAAGGATCAGCCACACAGAAATGCTGGAAGAGGGCAAGGTGGGACCATGGCACACTGAAGCACACCTGCCCTGTAAAGATGGCATTTGCTACTTGGGACCAGCCTATTGTTGCAAGTGGAAATAGGGGCCAAAGGTAGCCAGATCTTCTGATTTTCCAAGAGGAACTGTAAATCTGAATTTTTATTTGAAATCTCCAAACATTTCAGCATTCATTCCTAATTTTAATCTTTTTTAAAATGCTTGTGAGGAAGAAAAAGCTTGTCAAAAGGAACTTTCCTGCCTGCTAAAATCTGCTCAAAGGTTGCCAAATTGGGACCCCTGAGTGGATCTGTTCAAGGGGAGAGGTCAAGGGCTGTACTGGAGCTAGGTTCTGAGGGACCTAGAACGCCATCCTTCCTTGAGTCCAAGGGTGTGCAAGACACACAGGATACCATAAGAGGAAGTCAAAGCCACAGTCCTGCCTTCCAGGGGCGTACAGTGTCAACACTGAGACCCAGGCAAAGAGGCAGATGGTCAGGAAGGCACAGCAGGAGGCAATGTAGGGCCTCTAGGAGTCCAGGACATTAGGGAGCAAGGCGTTCTTAAGCTTTGGGAGAACTTCACCTGAGCTTCAGAAGACACTCCCAGGAAGTCAGGCTTGAGACTCTGAGGATAAGGATTCGGGAGATAGAGAGCCCGGGGAGATCTAGGAACAGACTTTTCTGGAGACTCCAAAGAAAAGCCCTGTAAAGTTTGATTCCAGATGTCATGGGGAAAGGCTGGCTACAAAGTGCAGGGCTATAGTATAAAGCTTCACTGATACCTCCCACCCTGTCATACTCTGTCTGGCAATACCAGCAATGGTCTTGGTCCAAAGGGGCACACAGCCCAGCATGGCTGTCCAGACTCATAGAAAGCAGTGCTGTGGTCTGCTGCCAGGGGATCCAATCCTGACCTGAAAGTCGGGCAAACTGGGGTATAAGTCTCACCTGTGCCTCGTGAGACAGACATTAACTGCTTTAAGCCTCAGTTTTCTAATCTGTGAAATGGTGCCAGTAATCATGCCTGTCTCCTGGGATTGGGATGAGGATGCAACCAGCTCAACAGGGTTTTTATCATCAATGTCCACTGCCTGAGAGTTCCAGTCCCTAGTGGCAAGCAGGAGGGTAAAGGCGGTCTCCCTGCTTGCCGACGCCTCTCCTGTCGCTGCTCCAGGAAATGGCAGGACTGCTTTGAAGGGGTGAGGGAGGAGATGGAGGCATTGGACACTCCCCATCCCTTTGGGGGAACAAAGGTAGAACCCGTGCTGGGCGGTGGGAGCCGCGTTGAGAGAGGATTCTTCCCCAAGGGCAGACCTTTTCCTCCCAGTGCTTCTGGAAGGGAGCGGGGAGATCCGAGGTAAAACATCCCTCTAAGAAGCCAGCGCTGGGGCGGGGAACAGAGGGACAACATCACACCACTCCCACCCCCACCCCGGTTTGCTACTCCAGATCTCTGGCATACTCAGATCTGACCAGGACCTTCCTTCCCTTTAAGAGCCTCCGGTGCGCGATGCTTTGGGAGGAAGCCCACTGGCAGGGCTTACAAACCCGCGTGGCTCTTGCCGCTTCTCTGGCCTCAACTTCCGACTCACCCCCTACTTCACAGCTCTGCGCCTTTGCTCAAGCCAGAACCCCTGCCCAGGGCGTCCTTAACTTTGCCCCTACAGAAGGCAGGTCTGCGTGGAGAATGCCTGCTCCTTCATAAAGACGTTGCTCACGGCTTAGCCCCTTCTCGAACGTTCTCGCACCTCACCCCAGCGCCACACCAGGGGAGACCTTGGCACCCCTCCTTTGGCTTCCTCAGCAGCCACTGCGTGTTCCAGTCAAGCCACTGCGTGTTCCAGACAAACAAATTGTTTGTCAAGCTGTTTTCTGTGTAGTCGTCCTTCTACCCCGAACACATCTCAGCCCCCGACTGGAAGCTTCTCGAGAGCAGAAAAATTAAAAAAAAAAAAAAAAAAAATCGGTCTAGTTACTCGTGGTAACCCAAGGGCTAGCCCTTTGGGTGGGGGCATTCTGGCCCCTCAAGAATCCCTCAAGGGGTGGACGGTAGGGCGGAGGCGAGGGCGAGTGGGTGGCTAGATGGAAGAACTAGAACGACGGATGGGGCCGCTTTTGCAGAACCGGCGGGGTGGGGGTGGGTGAGGTGAGTCTTTGACCCTCTGCAGTCTGCGCCCGTAGAACCCAGCCCACCCAACCCCGCTCCCTCTCCCGCTCCCGGGGCCGGTGCCCACTGGGCCAGGTGATCTCGAACCTTCTCCCTCTCACACCCCAACAACAAACAACCCTCGCGCTCTCCCTCCGGAGAAAGGAGGTGGAGCCTGACCTCAGCCGGAGGCTGCAGCAGCTGCGGGAGGTGCGGGGGGGAGGGGGGGGAGGGCTCGCAGCTCCGGTCCTTGGGGGAGCCTCTCCTCTAGGGAGTGGCACGGGTGGGGGCCTAGGCGGGTCCTAGGAGCCCGGGAAGCCCTCAGGCGGCAGCCTCGACCCTCCGCGGGCGAAGGGAGGAGGGGCAGAGGGGTGGCTTCATTGGAAGCCTGCTTCCGACTCTCCCTCTCGGTCTGAAGTGCCCTCGGAACCCCCTCCCCCCTTCATATCCACCCTTCTCGAACCCCAGGGGCCCGGTGGGACTAGGTGCCGAGTAAGCGGGGTGGGAAGAGGATGCCGCTCGGCTAGGCTCCGAAGAGCCGAGATCTGCCCATCC
Source organism: Bubalus kerabau (assembly GCF_029407905.1). Classification (NCBI taxonomy): domain Eukaryota; kingdom Metazoa; phylum Chordata; class Mammalia; order Artiodactyla; family Bovidae; genus Bubalus; species Bubalus kerabau. The sequence goes on from NC_073633.1 coordinate 40,994,361, forward strand.
CCCACCCCCTTGGCTGGGAGGGGGGGGTTGGAGGGCGCACGGGGGTGACACGAACCCCCGGGACTCGGCGACAAGAACAGGAAAGAACCTGAAATGGGGTTTGATCTGCAATTGTTGGGGCTTTGGTGGAGGCAATTTGGATGAGGGGCACAGAGGGAACCCCAAGGGGAAGGCCTGGGGCCCTAAAGAGGGTGGGAGTCGGGAGTTGTGAGAAGGAAGGAGAATGAATAAACAGCTTTTTCAGGGGCGGGAGGGCAGCCTGCAAAGACTTCCCCTGGCCAGCAATCTGGAGACTAGCACTGGACAGATGGGGGTTTTGGACACCGCGCCATGGACGTGTTCCCCAAGGTCTGGTGCAGGAAGCCCCCCCTCCGGCCCCCCTTGTTCATTGTGCAGACACTGGGCCCACACGGGCCGCTGCCTCACCTTGACCTTCCCCTCATCCTGTGGCAGTGGGTGCCATTAGAGGAAACAGAGGTCCTCTTCCTAGCTAGGCACTCAACACCTGGCTCTTTGGCGGCGCGGGGGAGGCTTTGCCCCTCCAGCTCAGAGTCACAGGGAGAACACTACAGTGTCCCCTATCCCTAGGGGAAAGGGCCCCAGCAGGTAAAGACCAAACAGACGGTAGCACGTGGGTTTGCCTGGGGGCAAATAATTTCTGGAGATCCCTTTAAGGAGGGGGTTTCGATCCCTTTAAGAGGGAGTGGGTCAGATAAAAAGGACTATAAAAGTCCAGCTTCCTTTATTTCCCAACACCCCCCTCCATGATGGGGGAGGGGGGCAAGTGCTGCGGCCGCTTTTAAATGGTGTGCTGGTATCCCTGCCCCAAGGCACCTTGACCTCCAGTTTGTCCAGTGAGGCTGAGGGACTAGGTAGCTCAGTTAGTGATTCTGACTCCTAGAGTTCAGGCATTCTTGGGCGGGGGGAGGGAGAAGGGGGAATGCAAGGGAGCTGCTGCCCCACTCTCAGGAAAGATGGGACCGGGGCGTGGAATGGAGGGGAAAGTGGTTACCGCCACCACTGCAAAGACTGCGCTGCCTCGGTGGGGTGCCTTGCCCGGTGCCAGGTGGTTGGAACCGAGGGCAGGCGGTCTGCAGGGACTGCGGCGGGCAGTGGGGGAGGTGCCTGGCGGCTGGACTGGAGATGACGGAGCAGCCAGTCTGTCCCGGCTGTCAGTCTGGTCGTACGTGGTGGGGGAGGGGTGTGCAGCGTGTTTTCTCTCAGCCCTGGATGTTTTCCCTCTCCGCATCTCCCTCTCACTGCTCTCCCGTTCTGAGGCAGTTAACCCTTCGTGATGGGTCTGAAGGGGCAGGGAGAGTCCCTGCCTCCAGGCTCCAGGCTCTGGAGACCAGATGAATCCAGTCCTCTCTCCAGATGAAGCAACAAATCCTTTTCAGTGGGGGACCCCCTGGGCTGCTGGGTGTGCCAGGGTGAGGAAAGGTTTGGGTTCCCCCTGGCTTTGGCACAGCCTTGGTGGAATGGGGTGGGGGCAGCGTTCATTCAGGAAAGGTTTAGAGGAAGAGGTGGAGCCCTTCCACACCTGGGACTGGAAAGGAAGGAAGCCCAGGTGAAGAGGTCCCTGGAAGTGGGGTGAAGAAGGAAGACCAAAATGTCCCTTAGGGAACAGGCATGGTGTGCAGCCCCTGGCTTCTTGGCTGGCTTGTTGACCAGCACTGACAAAGGGGATGCAGAACAGAGGTACATTGGGGGCTGACATAGGAGGAACATCAAGTGCCTTTCGCCAGCCTGTCTCCAAACCATAGCTCACTCAGAGCCTCCTGGGGCAAAGGAGACAGCCACCCACATGGGGGAGGCTCTGAGAGTAGAATTCCTCCAGCTGCTGGGCAGGCTGGGCAGGCTAGGTAGTCTGGAATGGGCTCTCATGACCACTCTGCCTCCTCTCCAATCATTGGTCCCTTTTATTCCTCCCACCAGGGCCCCAAATAAAGACAACTCTTTACCCACTATCCCAGCCCAGGGCCATTAGATCTTCACTCCTAGATGCTGGGGAAAAGTCCAGTCCTCCATCTTCACCCTGCAACTACTTCTTAGGCCGAGCTCAGGCTTCCTGCCACTTGGGTCTCCTTCCCTGTGACTAGGTACATTTTTCTGAACCTCTTGGCCTCTATCTCTGCCCATTAGTGGGCATGAAGCCAAGGTCATCATAGGCTGAGCTGCTGACGGGGGTCCCTTCCCCTCTTCTGTCTTGGTTCTAGGCTGCCAGAATGGTGTGGCTTAGCTCCAGCGGTCACTTCTGCTGTTACCCTCTACCACTGGGCTCTGATGAGGGGTGGGGGGTGTCATCCTAAGGGACAGACTGTGACAGGGGGAAGGGGTATTTTGTGATGTGGGGGTAGGACTGGCCTGATGGTAATGGGGAGACCGCTAGGAATCTTTGTCCTGGGAGGCTCAGAGAGGGGGGAAATCCCTTAGTGTTGTTCTACTTTTACAGGTTTAGAGACATTGCTTTCCATAAGGGTGTGAGGTAGGAGAAGTAGGGGACGGTTGTCTGAGAAGGACCTGGCCCTTTGAGAAGAGGTTGTGCCACTGTCTTAGCTTTCAGCTTCCATTCACACCCTGTTCAGTGGCCTCCTCCTTTAAACATGTCCCCCAACACAGCAAAGACAGTCTGGGCCCCATTGACAGCTCTACAGGCAGACAACAGAACCGTCTTTAGAGTTCTATTTCCCAGCCATAGGGGTTGGCCGCCCTGATCTTCATAGAGAGCTGAATCTCAAGATCTAGGAAAAGCTAGGCATAATGTGTGGTGCAGGAGGAGAAACACGCCAAGGCTGGGTTTCTCCTCTAGGAGCCCCAGCAATGGGGTCCTTCTCTCTGTCAGAGGTGTTCCTCCACCCAGTCTCTCCCTGGGGTACTCCCAGGCTCTAGTGACTCGATACTACCCTTTTTGCTGCGCCTCCTTTTACCTCCCAAAGCTCCCCTCCCCCACCTGAATTGGGAATGAGGCTTTGTTCTAGGATGGACTCAGCATTTCTCGAGAACCTACTATGTGCGCATCCAGTGCTTGCTGAAGTGAGGCCCTTTGCCGGCTCTGGCACTACAAGGTGCCCAAGACACAACCCCTTCCCGCACCTCCCAGGGACTCCCACACCTCCGTGTGACCTCAGCCTGCTGTGCCCACCCACTCCGCTGACCCCGCGGAGCGTGCTCGGGCTTGGAAAGGCACGTCTGTGGGTGTGAGACGGAGCCACAGCATTCGGTGACTAGGGGGAAGCCAGGTAAGTGTCCACACTTGGTCCCATCCTCGCTTGGGGACGCGAGGGAGGGAGTCCAGCCTGGGCTGTCAGGCTGCCCGCCCCCACCTCCCTCCCCCGGAGAGCTCGGATGTTCCCCGCGGTGGTGGAAGAGGGTGTGTGGGTGTCAAGGACTCACAGACCAGGCTCTGCTGTCGGCTGCAAATGGATGAGGGTTCCACACTCTGCTTCTAAGAAGGGTGAATTAGGAGCTGGAGTGGGGGGTGGTAGGTGAAGGGGAGAAAGAGGAAAAAGAGATGCGGGTGAGGGGTTACCAAGCCAGGACCGACCTTGCTTGAAAGGAAAGGAGACGTGGCAGGCAGGGAAGTCGGAAAGATGAGGCAAGGGCGGGAGGGGCTTCTCAGCAGTCGGGGCCCTTTCGTTGGAGTCTGGGGCCCTTTCTGCGGGAAAGGGGGGTTGTCCTCGCTTGATTTTCAGCTGGTCTTCCCGAAGCTTTGCCCTGGGGGCAGCAGCCGCTGGCGAGCGTGGGGGTGGTCCTCGGCCCGCAGTTTTCTCCCGAGGGTGTTGGAGAGGAGAAGGGGGACGAGGGATGGAGAGAGGTGACCGCCAGGGGGGGTGAGATTAGATTTCGGGGTGGGGGGTATCAGCTAGGGGATTGGGGCTCCAGGGTCGGGTCACCATGGGATACTGGCTCATGTTCCGGAGATGAGAAAATCCAAGAAGCCGGCAAAGAAAACCACCTTCCTCCACCACCCTTGGCACCGTACCCCTCCCCCCAGGCCCCACCACTCCCCGCACCGCCTCCCCCGGCCGCCTCGTGCTGCCCCCTGCGTTGGGACGACCGACCCACGGTTCTGATTGGCTGGAGACCGGGAGGGGGAGCCGAGGGCCGGATTGGCTGGCGGGGCCAGCGCAGGGCGGGGCGGCTGATTGGCGGAGCTGGCAGAGGGGCGCGCTGCTGATTGGCTGGGGACGAGGAAGCAGGAAGGAGGGCGGCGGAGGCTCAGCTCTCGGGGAGTTTGTGGGGGAACCGCGAGCGGCGTAGCGGATCCCGGAGCCCGGCCCCCGCCGCCCGCCCGTCCGGCTGCCTGCCCCGCCCGTCCGGCCCCCGCCGTCCGCCCGCCCCGGCCAGGCGCGCCCGCCCCCCCGACGGCCCCGCCCGGCTGCGGCCCCCGCTCCGCCCGCCCGGCCCCGGCCCCCAGGAGGAGGCGCTGACGCAGCAGCGTGGAGCCCGGGAATTGAGCGCCCCCGGGGGGTTCCAGCCGCCGGATTCCAGCCCGGCCGGGGCCTGCGGGCGCCCAGAGCCGCGCCGTCCGCGCCGCCGTCCCGGTGAGATAGGGGCCTCGGTCGAGGAGGGGGGAAGGGGCGAGCGGGCGGGCGGGAGCAAACGAGGGAGGCAGACGAGTGAAGGGGAGAGGACCGGTCGCCCGTCAGCGCGCCCCACCGAGCGCGCAGCGCCGCCGCCCCCGCCAGCCCGGGAAGGGACGGACGGACGGACGACGCGAAGCAGGTGCGGCCGCCCGCTCGCTCGCGCCGCCTCTCTCCCCCGGGTCCGGCGCCACGGTCCCGCCATCGGGGAGCGCGGAGCGCCTCGAGGTGACAGCCCCCGGGGGCCGCCCGCTTCGCAGGCCGGGGGCGGGGTGGGTGGCGGCCGCCGGGTGGCAGCTTGGCCGGGTGGCGGCGGCGCGGGCGTCCCGGGCCGCGGAGGGCGGGAGGACGCCGGTCGTTTCTTGGCCTCGGCGGAGCCGGCTCGCCTCCGAGTGCGCGGGCGGCGAGGCCCCCGCCCCCCCTGTGCCCCCTCCCCCATCGCGGTCCCTGAGGCAAGGGGCCGCGGCCGGGGGCGGCGCCGCGGGATCTCCCGCACAGGGTGGGGGGCGCCCTCCCGCGCTGGGAGCTGACCGGTTATTGCTGGATGGGGGGGCAGGGGATGGGGGCCACGCCAGGGCGGGGGGTAGTATACACTCGACCTGATCGGACTGGGAGGAAGGGAGGCGCCGAAGAAGGAAAGGAACCGGTTCGAGAAGCGAGTGTGGGCCGCGGGAGGCCCGGCGAGGACCGTGCGGAGCGGCGGCCGAGTCCGAGGTGGGGCGGGGGGATCGAAGTTGTCAGACCGCCTCCAAGTGACAGCGGGACCCAGTGCTCGCGGCCGGGCCTGGCCCTGCCCTGCCCGCCTCGCCGCCTCTTCTCCGGGGCCGGGGGCCGGGTCAGGTCGGGCCCGAGGGGCCCGCTTGGCGGCGAAGCGCCGGACAAAGGCGGCGCCGGAGCGGGCGCAGGTGGTGGCGTCGGGGAGGGGAGCGGGTCCGAGCCACCCACCCCGAGGGGCGGGCGACCGGGCCGGACTCTGCCCCGGGGATTGCGGGGGCCGGGGCGACCGCCGGGAGGAGCTGCGGCACTGGCTCACGACTCCAGTCTCGGATCGACTTGCTGTTCTGGAAAGAGTGGGGTCGAGCCAGTGGGGCAGAGGTGGGGGTGTGCACGCGGTGGGCTTGGCCAGTGGCGACCCGGTTGCTGGACTTGCCCAAGAGACAGTTCGGTGAGGAGCTCTCGAGCCTGCCAGGAATGAGGTGTTTCAGCGAGAGGAGTCTGCCCAAAAGGTTAATCCCACCTGGGACATCTCCCAGTCTCCTGTTGTCACTAGTCTTAAGAGGGCAGAAGACGAGTTGGACTGGGGACTAGGAGATACCTCCCAAAAGTGCTCCTGGACAACCGTCTTCAGCACTTTTCTTTAGCGAAAGAAGGTACTCACAGAGAGAAAGGAGAAGCTGAGTTGAGGCAGGAATTTAATGATTAAGTTTAAAAGGTTTCCTATCCCCTGAGAGACTTTGCTCCCACCCTTTCCATGCCCGTGCCTTCTGAAAAAGAGCGAAAGGGGCCCTAGAGAGACCGTGTGTTCTGGAGGAACACCACTGTCCTTGACCAACTAGAGGACATTTGGGAACCAGTGGCTTAAGCCATGAGCCCCTTTTACCCCACCAGTGACCAAGCTGGGTGCTGTTTTTCCAGTTGTAAAAACCCACTTAGAGTTCCTGTGCTCTATTCTGTGATCCCATACTTAATGGAAGAGTTGGGACCACAAAAACAGACTCAGGGTGTTTAGAGTGTAGACTTTTGTTAAAAATCCGGGTCCCACCGGGGGAAGGTTTTGATGATGAGCTGCTCCCAGCTGTGGTTGAGTGTAATCTCTGGGAAAGCAGCCTGTCACCCCTGCTTAGTCTGAGCATGGAGTTAATTCATGGCCACCCTCAGTCCCTCTCCCCAGGAGGGTCTAGACCCCAGCCTGGGTGGAGTTGAGGCTTGTGGGAAAGAAAGGGAGGTATTACCTCATGCAGGAGACTCAAAGTTTTTTCTGAGGGAATTTAATTGTATGTCTAAGATCCAGAGGATGATGAAGCATCTCAAGGTCTTTGTGTCTTCTGCGGGGCTACCCAGTGTGCATGTGATTCTTCTGGGGGCATCAGAAGGGGGTGACCTGCTCTGGCCACCAGAACAGAAAGGAGAATGGCCAAAACAATGGTTCCCTCTTTGGCTCTCTGGCAGGAGACTTATGCAAGTCAGATCAAGTAGTTAAGAGTTTGCTCTGTAGAATTTAGCCAGTGAATAGTTTCTCTCCTTTCTATCTCCTTCTCTTTCTTCCTTTCTGTTGCCCTGCTGTTCCCACGTCAGGCCTATGTTGTTGTCATGGCCTTCCTTTCCCTCCTGTTTGCACTGGCATTTCTGATCCATTTCTGTACACAGCTGCTAGATCATTCTTCATAAAGCACTCCTTCCCCCATGTCACTCCCCTACCCACAAACTTACAGTGACTCCCCGTTTCCTGCAGTCTCATCCTGGACAGTGTCCCTTAAGGCTTTCCCCTAGCCCTGATGTGCTGAGCAGGTTTATCACCCTGCATCTTTGCTCCTCTTGACTTCCCCAGTTGTCCCCAGTTAAGAGTCCCTTGCTGCCTCCTTCTCCTGCCTGAACCCTACTCATTCTTCATTTCAGACCACTCCAGGCTAGCGTTGCTTGCCTCTGAGATTGTGACCCTGGGTTTTATAACATGGCATCCTCTTGAGTGCTTTTGTCCATTGGAAGTTTCTTAAGGATAAGGACAGTATGAGTATTAAACCTGTGTGTGTGTGAGTATTCCTGGATTTGTGATACAGTGCTGTGCATGTCATTTTTATTGAATGAATTAAAGCAGTTGACTGCTTAGTTGAGTGGGAGCAGAGGGGAAACCTTCCCTTCTGTTTCCCTAGAACTCCAGATAGTATGGAGTCCTTGGTGGTTTCCGACCTTTTCTGCCTAAGGCACATACATAGGGTGTGTTTGGGGTGCTTTAGCATGGGGAGCAAATGATTGCTTCTGATTTTCCAGCTGGTGAAGAGTCTGTCCTGTGGATTGCTCACATGACACCATATAGACATGAATTGGAAAAGGGCTGTAATCCTGTTTTCCTCCTACCTCACCAGGCCATTCTCTCCACCCGGCTTTGCTGCTCTTATGCAATTTTCCTTGTTGTCCATGCTAAATGAATCCATATGTTTTATCTCTTCTCAATCCTGGGTGTAAATAGGGGAGAAAACGCGGTGCTGAGAGCAGAAGAGAAAGATTCCTGGTCTGGCCTGTGAATGGGTCTTTGGGGACTGATGTTGGAGATGTTTATAGGGGCATCGCTGACATGGGAGGCATGATCGGCCCCACACTGGACCCATCAGAAAGGACAGCTACGATCCCAGCTCTCTCGGAACTTCCATTTTTTGTTTACTACCAACCCTGGACCATGGGGAGATGGGAGAGGGGACTGGTGACTGGTTTGAGTCTAAACAGTGGAAAAAATAAATTCTGCATCCACCCCCTTTCCCCCAAACCTCCCTTTTGTGCCCCAGTTTGATGATTAATGGACCAGCATTTCCCTTCTAAGCGGGAAAGCCACCCCTCACAGTTGCCATGGCAATGCAGACCGCTCCCCCGTCAATTAAAAAAAAAAAATCCGTACTAGTTCTCTCCTCCTTGCTTCTACAGTAGCAGGAGACAGGCTACCTCTGAATGAATCTCCTGGCCTCTCTTCTCAGCTGCTCAGGCTGTTTTCTCTGTGTGTCCTAAAACACAGTCCTTCCTCTTTTCTGAGGTTCGTCTGAGTTTCTTCACTCTGAGCAAATCTTGCCCCTCTTAGATCCAACAGCCCATGGAACACTTTTACAAAGAAGCAGAGAAATTTTCTGCCTTTTTATTCATCCACAATGTAAATTAAAAACCAGAAAGAACCTTCTATCTTTTCCTTTGGGGTTAAAAAAAAAACAATCCCTCCACACCATCTCTGGTTTGTAGAGGCTTAAGTTCGGGAGCATTTTGACATCCTTAAAGGAAGTTTCAGTAAACCTGGAAGGGATTCAACCTTCAACATGAGTAGTTCACATTGGAGTTCTGTGGGGATTTTCGATTTATTTATTTTCATTTCTCTCCACCTCTCCGTCCCAGCACTCAGGAGGACTTGTGTGTTTTCATTTTTATCTGTTCTTACTCCTTTTGGCCTTGCTCCGGCAACATCTGGCCTGAGCGCCCTGTCGCAAGGTGAGTCATTAAAGAGGGGAAAAAAAAAATCTTAAGGGGAAAAAGTTGAGAGGCAGCCTGTGTCAAACTAAGGCTGCCAGTTGAAGCTGCCGGGTTTATGGAGCATTATACGAACAGCCCCAACATTAAAGGGCCTCCGTTTTATGAATGGGTTGTGAGGAATGTAAATAAGGCAGCATCTCTCAATGGGGAAGCATTTTACATAAGCAGTACTACCCTGGCCCAAGCATTTATGGGAATTTGCTAGCATAGTCTGGCAGGACTCACTTCCTTTGTGAACTTGCCATTGTGCTGGGGACTTTGTAGGGACAAGAAGAGTGCGCTTGGACACGGAGGGCAGCCCTAGCACTCTGCTCTGCGGGTCCCCAGCCTTGATGGGCCAGCTCACCCTGAGAAGATGGAGTCAAGAGCCTGTAGTGATTAGAAGCGTAGGCTCCCGGGGCCTGGGGTCCTGAGATTCTGCAGGTTCCCGCTTCATCTTCAGGCTGCTTCGACCTCCAAGGAACAAGGGACAGGGAGGTCCTGGGTGATGAAATCCTGCTCGGTTTTATGGGAGGCACCTAACTGGAGTAAAATAGACTGGTTTGAATTTCAGCTCCTTTATGTTTCCCCTGCCCACCTCCTGGTTCTGCCACTAATGAGCAGTAAACCAGCTAATAGGGAGAAGGGAGGAAGAGCAGCAGCAGTTGGGGGTGCTGCAGGCTGCCTGCTCAGGGCCAGGCAAGTGCCCTTCGCTCCACTGAGCTGGCTTTGCAGAGTGGCTGAGCACTAGCCTGGCCCTGGGGTTCCAATGGAGGGATTGCTGTCCTGCCCTAGGCAACTTGGTCTACAGGCTGAGGGTCTGAGGATTGTGGGTTTGGTGAGCAGGCCTCAGGGCAAAGTCATGTCCAGGACTTTGTGTCATGTCCTGGGAAGGATTTTCATCCAGATTCCCTTTTTCCCAGTGAGAAACACCTGCAAAGTTGGGTGGTTATTAACCTGATTCAGCCTCCCACCAAATAATAATAATAAAAATAACACTACCCTTGAGATAGATCCTCTGCAAGCATCAGGAGTAAAAGAATGGCTTTTTCTCTCAGCTTCCCTGAGGTTTGAAACAGGAACTTATTTCTGAGGCACCATAATAACCAAGTTACCTGGACAAAAAAATGACAAGTAACTCGTCTTAGTTAACAGGATCAAGCCAGGCAGAAACTCAGGGTCTACATTTTTTGGTGTGTTGCTGCCTCTGTGATGCCCAGGTCTCATCTGGAGCAGTGCTGACCACCCTTAGTTCTTCCCATCTTCAAAGCCTGTGTAGGCCTTACCCTCCTTAGATGCAGCTCTCAGTTTCCTGCATGAAGAGGAGAGGGGTGGCCCACACTTAAGCCCTTCTCCAACTGCAGCTGAGTGTCTAAAAGTGTCTGGAGAAAATTCAGTTTGTTAATCACGTTTTCATCTGGTCAGATGGTTTAGAGGTGTATTATTATTGGCCATGCCATGTGATTTTAGTCCTCCAACCAGGATTTGAACCCCAGCCCGGCAGTGGAAGCATCACGTCCTAACTGCTGGACCTCCAGGGAATGCCCTAGAGTTGAATTCTTAGTTTTTAGAGGATCTTTGTAGATAACACAGGAAACGTATTAGGGTGCTGCTTGATGCCAGGATATTGTGATGTGTATATCAGAATGGAAGATGGAGTCAGGTTTTGCAAGCCTATCTCAGTATTGGGGCGGAGCTGTTCTCTGCCTGGAGGGTTTCACACAGTTTGGACAGAGTGTAGAAAAAATTGTAAAATAGATGAAATGACTGTAAGAGATGATTATCAGGGAGAATTGGAAGGACTTGAATTTATTCAGCCCAAAGAGGTAGCCAAGAGGTCAGGTAATATGTCTTTGAATATTAAGATGGCTGATTGGAGTGTGATGACCAAATTTCAGTCTTCATTGCAGTTCATGCTGGAGATTTCATCTGATTCAAGAGACGTGGTTAGATGTGGGGGGGGGGTGCGGACTCTAGATTCTTTTCCTAGATTTACTGTAAAATCAAGAAAACCTGTCTTTGCAGCCCCTACCCCTTTCAAGGATATAAAATGGGTTTGTTTTAGAAGTGCATCTAAGAACATACTGGGAACCTTGAGTAGACTTTTCTGTAATAACAGTCTGTAAAATTATGTATATGTTCCCTGGCCAGTACATAGATGCCATTTAATCGTAGTACATCTTCAATTCCTTTGTGGTGAAAAATCAGGAAAAACTAATAATGTGTTAATGCCAATACTTAAAACAGCTCAGAAAAGCAAAATTGCACATGCAGGATTATTGGCCTGTGACTCAGCAGCCATCCTGTGTTGCGGTTCGGGGCGTGGACTTGGGGACTGACACCAGCCGCCCTGCCTCCGCCCTTGATGGTGCGGGAATGTGGGCAAGTTCTCTTACCTCTCTGTTCTTCTGTTTTCTCCTTGCTAGGATGAGATGATAACAGCCCCCAGGGGGTGGGGAGTGGCAAGGATGAATGAGAGTGATGGTGACTGTAAGATGTGCAATGAGAGAAATAGTCTTCCGAGATAGCTGGGCAGGTTGGAAGAGAGAAGGATGGTAGTGGAAGAAGGTTGTGCTATGTAACATGAGAGAATTCCTAAAGTAGCCCATTGAACTGTGGATTACACTGAAGAGGCATGGTGGACTCCTGGGGATGAGGGAGAGCTTTGAGGTCAGAGTTTCTTGTCCTGGGCTCCAAGTGGTGCCATCAGTCTAGGGTAGAAATGTTATATGAAGGGGAGCAGGTGGGCAGCTAGATCTTCATTTGTTCAGCAAGCTCTTACGCCCTGTGGATGAGATTTACTGGTAAGGAAGGCAGACCCTGCCTGTCCTGGTAGAGCTTGCATAATGGGAGTGGCACTAAACACTTAGTTAATTAGTGAGATATTCAGGTTAGGTGCCTGTAACTCTAGTAGGGGCTGCCTGTGGTTCAGTTCGTGCTGGCGGAATGTTGGGAAGGCCTGGTCTTGGGTCTTGTTCCCCACTGCTGTTTCATTCAGGAGGTCAGCACTTCGCTGGGAAGCCCGAGGGCAGAGCTCCCATGTTGGCCTGGTTGGCCAGTTTCTTCATTCAAGACACTAGATAGCACCTCTGGTCTTGGCGAGCCATCTTAGACATCTAAGTTATTGGTTCCTGGAGTGTCCTGGTGGTTGAACCAGCCACATATCCTTTGCCATTCCTGGGCAAGTGCCTGGAGCAGGCTGGTGAGCTGTTGTGTTTTGTGGGGAACAGGGCATCAGTTCTTGAGGCTTCCTCCTGGTGGGCCTGTTGCTGAGCCTTGAGGCTCCGTGGCCCTGTTCCTGCTGTATCTCTTCCGCACTTTCACTGCCAGGAACAAATAGGTCCTGCCCCAGCGGGAGATTTGCTTCTGGCCTGCGGACTGTGGAGTCTGAGAGGCGGAGGGTCTGCGGGAGACTTAGCTCAGAGCTCCACTGTCCCTCAGCCTGGAATAATCCTGTATGGAGCCAGTGGTGGGCAGTCTGGGGAAAGTTGCCGTTGTCTCCTGCCCTTTGCAAATGTTTGTGAAGCAAATTTTCTAGAGTGCTGTCCATTTCCCACTGGGCTTGGTACACCTGGCATGAAGTAGCCCCTCAGGAAGAAGCTGGAAGTCGAGGCTCGGGTGTGCCCTCTGGGAAGCTGCCTTGGAGCTGAGCTCTCTCCACTAAGCTCTGAGCACTCTGCCACAGCCCTCACACACATTCTTGTTCTCTGTCTTCCTACCAGCTCAAGCTCCAGTTTCTCAGTTTTGCATTTTTTCATTTCATTTTTGCATTTCCAGTCTGTTTTGCATTTTTCTTCAGCTCTTTGCCTGATAACTTGACGTGTAGGGGGCAAGAATGAGCTTGTGTTGATCACCATTGTTGTATACCATTCTTATTTAACCGGGTGCTCGCAACTCTGCTGTGTCGATAAGGAAACCAGGGTTCAAGAAGTTCAAGCTGTTCGTTGATCAAGCCCACTTGGGATTAGTGGCGGCATAAAGTGGCTTCCAGCCCTGTGTGGGTCTCACCTCGCTGAGTTGTGGTGAGGGGCCAGCAAAATGTTGGCCGAATGAGCAAAGGTCACAAGAGGTGCCATGTGCCTGGGCGTGAGTGGGGGGCGCTCTGGCTTAGCTAGACCGACACCTGCCCTGAGAGGTCTGCCTGGTGCACACTGGAGCAGGGCACCTGAAAGAAACTAGGGGAAGGCAAGTCGCCTTTGGCAAGGACCTGTGCCTTTAAAAGAAAGCCTCTAAAGACTAGTTTTGTATTGCATGTGATTACCTTCTAATTTGTCAGATTTGAGTTTCTTAGAGCAGAGCACTGCGATATGACTAAATACAATGCTCTCTGCCCACTGTCCCAGCTCAGGGGGCTGTGTGTATAGATTGACTTCTAGATCCAAGGGGTAAGTCTTGTCTGCCTTACTCTCAGCCCCCTCCCTGCAGGAGGGGCCTTGCCCTAAGACTAGGAACTGACTGTTGCCAGTGAGAAAGAGGAGATTCCACCTATTCTACTGTTCCTGTATTCCTGTGTGTGCATGCTAAGTCGCTCAGTCATGTCTGACTCTTTTGCAACCCTATGGACTGTAGCCTGCCAGGCTTCTCTGCCCATGGGATTCTCCAGACAAGAACACTGGAATGGGTTGCCATGGTCTCCTCCAGGGAAATCTTCCCAACCCATGGATTGAACCATCGTCTGTTACATATCCTGCATTGACAGGCGGGTTCTTTACCAGTCGGATATGGATCAACTTAGCACACACGTGCATGACATCTGACTTTGTGTCCAGAGCCAGAAGTTCTTGGAGGTTCTGGACACCTGTGTGTCTGGGCGCTCCTGCAGGGAGGGTCAGAGCAAACAGGAGTAGCCAACGCTGGGGCTGTGGGACTGGGCTGGTTGCCACACTGGACCCTGTGTCTGGTAAGGGTGGACCTTTCCTGTACCACTGCTCCCACCTCTCTGGGCTTTTGGGAGCCCCCAATGTGAATTTTGAGGAGCAGGTGGTCTGACAGACCGGAGATGGGCTTGGTGCCTCCAGGCCAGGTGAACCCAGCTCCTCAGATGGCCGCCAGACCCCAGGGACAGCCGCATCCAGACGGGTTGGCCAGTTCCCTTTGGTCGGCCGCGGCACTTCCTGCCCAGGTGTTTGTAGGAGCCCAGCCTGACTGCAGAGTGAATCGAGTACCCACAGCGAATGAGGCTGAATGGGCACCAGGGAGGCCTTCTCTCCTCAGGGGCAGAACCCTGGGACTTGAGCTCTGAGCTGCCAGAGCCAAGACTTCTGCTCTCTCTGGGTGCCTGTGCTGAAGCCACAGTCAGATGGTGGCAGCAGGCAGTGCATGCTCTCTGACCCCATCCCCTGGATCTTTAGCATCTGAAGATCTCGCCTTTCTTGTTTCTTGGAGGCCTGGAGCAGTTGTTCAGGGTCTGTGGGATACAGTTTCTGCCCCTGCCGTCTTGCTGCATTGTAAACTGAGCCCCTCACAGTTCACCTCACACTGGGTCTTTCTCAGGAAAGCAGTGGCACTGCCGTGTTCCCTGGGGTGGACTCTCGGGGGTTTTCAGTGGAACAGTTGCAGGGTTCAGATGCAGGCTGCATTTTCAGATTTCTCGCCACCTCCGCTGGCTCTGGACTCCTGGTGTGGGGATTTGAGGGCCACGGCTGGGCTGCCCTCCCCTGTCTGTGGGATCCCCAGGATGTTGGCCTGCCGGGTTCCTACTCTGCTTGGCTCCTGCGTGGTGACTAGTATCATTCTCACCACCACTGTTAAGTAAGGTTCCTTCTGATGTGTCTCTTTGGGATGAGGAATCTGAAGTTCAGCAAATGTAAGTAAGTTATTTATGATGGGCAGACTTGGCATTTAAATCCAGGTCTGCCTGACTCAAAGCTTTGGTTTTTTCCATTTTACCAGCTCTGGGGGATTCAAGAGATACCAGCCGCATCTTTATCTGGCTTTATCACAAGAATTTCAGCAGCTTCACCTCTCTGTTTTTCCATGAAGTAACATCAGCTGAGTTTAAAAGAACAGTAGCTTGCCTTTGTGCTTTTGCTGCTTTTCTTCTCTGATAGAAGCTTCAAGAAACTCAATGTCCATGAAAAAGTATTATTCCTTTGAGAGGTGGGGATTATTCCAAAAGAGATTGCAGAGGTGGGCAGTGCTTAGCTCGGTGCCAGCTGCGTGGCTTTAGTTGTAATTGTAGGGAGGTGGCTTGGGACAGGGCCTTTCTTGACCCTCACCCAAGGGGCCACCTGGTCAGCTCTTGCCTAAGACACCCCCCTCAAGTACTCCCACCCATTAAGAATAAACCAAAAAGACCGAAAGCCAAAATTTAAAGTGCAGTGGTAAGAGAAGTTTCAGGAAGAGCACTGGGGGGAACATGGGTCCTGAACCCCTAAGGGTGAGGTGGGGGTGTGGTCTAGAGCTGGGTAATTTAGGGAGACCTACTGGCAGGGCTGAGGGCCACTTTCCAACCCAGTGCCGCCTCTGCAGGAGTGAAGCAGACTTGATCTGCTCATTCAGGCCCCTACCCGCCTCCTCCTTTCCCCTCTGGTGCCCGTGGCCCATCTCCTCCAGGCCTTTGACCTGCTCTCACACACAGTACCTTGGGGTGTGCACCACCGGGCCTAGTGGGTGGTGGGGGCTGGGTATAAGGTGCTGCTACTGTTTGAGGGCAAACTCCCCTTTTTCTGTTTCTGTGGAGATAACTTCACCCAGCCAGGCAGACTTGTGATTTTGGATTCAACCTGTGATTCGATGTGTCTTCGGCTCTGAGGACCACCAGCCGGCCACTGTGCTTCATGGCAGTTGTCAGACTGGTTTTCTTCAGTGACAGCTTGCTTGACATGGTCTCGGCAAGCTGTAATATGCCCTAGGGAGTCTCTCCTAGGAACCTTCTCCCAAGGGGGCCCAGACTACCTGTCCCTGGGAGGACAGGGCTTCCCAAAGAAGAGGAAGGTAGTCCGAGAACCTAGGCACCCTGGTGGTGTGTTGGCAGTGGTAGGAAGTTCCTGGTCTGTAAGTGGGAGAGACAGATGGCAGGGGGCTTGGCAGGGCTGGAAGGGAAACCAAGCTTTCCTGGTTCAATGGGATCTTCCCCCATTGAGGTAGGCCCCCTTGCAGGTTAGAGGGGCCCTGGCAGGCTGGGTGCCCCCTCCACCCAGCCCCACCCCAGGGAAAAGCTGCTGCCGAAGTTCTCACACATCCATCTGGCTTCAAAGCATGACTCACTCTCTTCAGCCTGGAGTGAGTGTGGTAGGCAGCAGAGACCCCAGCCTCTCCTGGGGGGTTGTGAGGGAGTGCCGTGGCTGCCTTAGGCACCACATGAGAGCTGGGAGTTGTTCTGCGGGTGACAAGATTTGGCAGATTCAGGGGAGGCTTGCAGGAGGCCTTTATGCTTGATTTGGAAATGTGACTTGCACCCTGTGATTTAGAGGCTTCCCTGGAGCGTTAGCCTCAGGGACAGTGAGTGTCCCTGAGGGACTGGAGGGCTGAGAGGGAGATATAAGAGTGAATCCTCTGCAGGAAACAAGTTCTCAGGTTCTGGGGACAGCTCCAGAAAGTGGAAGGCTCCTCTCCTAATCTTTCATGTTGAGAGGGAAAGACTGAGTGGGACCAAGTATCCCAGAATCCCTGGGCCATCCATGCATGTGGCTGGTCTACCAGCCAACTAGGGGTGGAGAACAGACCAAGTCCTTCCTCGGTCTGCTAAGAATTCTTCATTGACCAGACTTGAAAACACCTCCCTCTGTTCGCTTTCCGTTTCTCATCTACCCCTCCTTAATTCTGCACTTAGTGTCCATGTCCTTAAAGGCCAGGTGACCTCAGCCTTGGCCACCAGCCATTCCCAGGCTGATTGCTGTAGTAACTTGGGGCCTGTTGAGGGGCTTTGGCCCCTGCTCAGCTTTGTGATCTGTTCCCTGTTCTCCAGGCCTTTTGGGAGTGGAGGAGGCCTGGGTGCGGACTTCCCCAGGAAGTACAGATGTCTTTCTCCTTGTTCTTGCTCCTTCACCTCTGGCACAGGGGTGCCCTGCCAGTGAGGGAAGGGCCTGGGGTTGTAAGCACCTGGGATGCTTTTGAAGGTGAAATGAGGCATTGCTAATAAGCGTGCTGAGCAATCAGGGATGGGTGGTCTCCCTGATGAGAAGCAAGAAAGAGTCTTAGGGAGCCTAGCAGATGCCTGGAATTTTTCAGGAGCACTGCAGTCTGTGCTTCAGGAATGAATGGATTTGCCTTCTGTGACTCTCTGTCCTGCCTGGGGCCTGGTCTCTGGATATGCAGGTCCCCGCACGTGGCCAGAGCAATGCCTGGCATGCTGCCTCCCTTTTCCAGTTTTCCAAGTTCGTTCTCAGGGGTGAGGGAAACCCATGCTGCCCTCAGCCTGGTTTTCGAAGCGCTGTTTCTCGGCTAGTCTGGCTTATCTCTGGAGAGAAGAGACCCAGTGAACCCAGACACTGGCCCAAGGCCACAGGAGTTACTAGAAGGGCTCAGGACTTGGGATTTTGAGGGTTAAATCCTGGCCCTGCAGCGACTGCTCCCAGCTCCTCTTGCGGAGTGAGAGTGAATAACAATAGCAGTGGGGAAATTAAGCTGAAAAGCCGGAGGGGGGTCGCAGAATGCTGGCGAGGGCAGAGCCCAGTCTGACACCTTACTTGGCATCACCTTGCTTTGTTGGAGTATAGGTAGAGAGTGAACAGACCACCACCCGGGGAAGGGCCGGGGAGGCACCCGCCCACCCCGCCCCTCAGTTCTTCAATGCCTATGCCATGCCAGCTTCCTGCACACAGCCTACTTTTTCATTTAGGAGGAGACTCAGGGGGCCCTAGGTATGTGGGAGGTGGGGGTGTCTGCCATGCACATTTAGGGGGTGATGCCTGGTCATGGGCATTGTCCTGGGGCTCTAGGTTTCCAGTGATTCTCTCCTCCATCCTTCCCCTTTCTGGCATCTTGCCTACCTGGAGGGAGTCCTGATAAAAAGGGCTGGACTAACATGGCTGAGCGGCTTTGTCCCCTGAGTCAGTTCTTCCCTTTGGTACTTTCTTTTCCCAGCTCTTGGTGGCTGGTGGACTTTTAAGGATGTACCACAGGTCTAGAGTGTGGTCCGTGGGTCTCCTACCTGGGAACCCTGGCCCCAACCTTACTGCCATCCCTCCCCCAGGTACTGGGCTGTTTGGAATCTGAACTAAGGTGGGGCTGGCTCCAGGGGCTGGGTGATACCTCCCCTCACAGGCTCCTCACAGCCAGGCCTTCACCCTTCAGGGGGCTTTGCAGCAATACCCAGGTTATGGCCGTCCACTGTACTTGCCAGGCAGGTGTCCTCACAGACTAGACTTGGCCTTCTCCACAGCCCAGCAGGCAGGTTCCTCATCTCAGCTTCTCACTGTCCATCTCCTTATCCTCCTTGGACAATCTCCGAGGCCCCAGGAAGGGGGAGGGATTGATCGTGTCTTTGAGGGACTAGATGGACTCCCACCACCCAAGCCACTATCCTGCTTCAGTGTCCTCAAGAGTCTCTTCCTGTCCTGTGATGAATATCCAGTGGGAGAAAAACAGGTGGAAACAGCTGCATATTTTGTCCCCAGCCTTTTCTGTCTTCTGACTCTGGGTTTGCATCGCGCCATAGGCTCCCCAGGTGCTTGGTTCAGAGGAGAGTGGGGTAGCCAGTCCATGCACAGCTGCTGGTAGCCTGACCCCACTAGACTTTTGCACTCTGGAAGAGGGGTCCTAAGAAAATCCAGGCTGGAAATGCAGTGAGGGTAGGCCAGAGTTATTGTAGCGGATGCTGGAAGGGCTTCAGTGGGGGAGAAGGCAGACCAGGACAGGCTTCTCTCATTGCCTGTTTCTGTCCTGCAGGTTGGAGATACTCCATGACACACACTCGGAGGAAGTCTCTTCCCATGCTGAGTTCAGGCCCCACAGGCCGCCAGGAGCCCCTGCAAATGGAAGGCAGCAGTGTGGAGCAGCGGGCAGAGGGCGTGGAGCCAGGTCCTCCTGAGAGCCCGGAGCATCTTACAGGGCGCCGCAAGAACTACCCACTGCGGAAGCGCCCGTTAGTTCCCGAGAAGCCCAAGACCTGCAAAGTGCTGCTGACCCGCCTGGAGAATGTGGCCGGTCCACGGAGCGCAGATGAGGCTGATGAGCTGCCCCCCGACCTGCCCAAGCCCCCTAGCCCAACCCCATCCAGCGAGGACACTGCCCTCTCACAGCCCCGCAAGCGGCGCCTGGCCTCCCTCAACGCCGAGGCCCTCAATAACCTGCTGCTGGAGCGGGAGGAGACCAGTAGCGTGGCGGGCACTCGCCGCAGCCGAGGAGGAGACCCCCACCGCAGCCGGGACCGTGACCGGGCTACTGGAGGCTGGGCCTCCTCTAAGAAGCGGCCCCGGCTTGGGAACCTTGGAGAAGGAAGTCGGGACCTATCTCCAGAGCTGGCACCGGATGAAGGGGCCCGCAGAGATGGTGATCCAACTCCCAAGAGACTGGCCAGCCTGAATGCAGCTGCCTTCCTGAAGCTGAGCCAGGAGCGGGAGCTCCCCCTGCGGCCGCCTCGTGCCCACCCTGAAGCAGATGGGCACTCTGCAGAGCCACCAGCACCCAAGGGCCTGAGGCCTAAGTGGGCCAAGGTCAACGGCAAGAACTATCCCAAGGCCCGACAGGGGGCTGGCAGCTCTGGGGAGGCTGCAGGCCCACCCGGCTGGCAAGGGTGCCCCGAGGAGCCTTGGCCATCTTCCCCTCCTCGTGGGCCAGCCAGCCAGCCAGCTTACCAGCCCTTGAGCAAGGCTCTGGAGAGCCCCTTAGGGCTGCGCCCACAGCTGCCCCTGCTGATGGGGGGCCAGGCAGCCCTGAAGCCGGAGCCTGGGCGCCCAGGCGAGGAGTCACCTGCCCCCAAGCAGGAACTGCACCAGCCCTCGTTCCCCACACCGCAACTCTCCCCGCTCCCGATGCCTGGCAACCCTGCTGACTACAATGGCCTGTATGGTCGGCCTGAGCTCACCGCATTGGGCAACTTCTATCTGTACTGCAGCCAAGACAGGCTGCAGTGTGGGGGCTACTCTTCCTGCCCCATGCTCCCTGAGGGCAAGCTGTCCCCAGTGGCTGCACCTAACGAGGGGCTTCTCTTGGCTCCAAGCTCAGTGCCTGCAGGCACCCCTTTCCAGCACCCTCCATGGGGTTCTCGCTATTGCTCCGATGAGGATACTGGAGCAAATGGCTACAGCATCTGTGAAATGTTGTCCACGTCTCTTACCCACATCGGCACTACCTGTGGCGGCTGCCCCTACAAAATGCCTTTTGCAGCAGGTATGCCTTCCTAGAGGTGGGGTATCCCAGGGCATCTCTGAGACGCGGTGTCCCAGGAAAGTGGGCCGTGGACTGGGGTGGGGTGCCTTCGCATCTACAACTGCATGGGAAGGCAAGGGGTTTTGAGAAGGGCGGATTCCCCGATTTTGTGCGATCAGCCTAGGAAATTCCCAGGAAAGAGGCCCATGTTTAGTTCTCAGCAGCCCTGCTGTGTCCCTGCTGTCTGTAGAGGTTTCTCAACTTGGCAGTTGGCAGCATTGTGGTGGTAGAAAGGGCAAGGACAGTCTCTCCTGCCTCCCCACTGGGATACCCATTCTTAGACTTTGAGTAGCAAGTTAGATGTTGAAATTAGCACTTGTGCCATATTGTTCCCATGTCCCTTTTGCCTTCCTTGAGGAAAACTAGAATTCGTTACTTCCCAGGAACCCAGACCATCTGCTTGCCAACCAAGTGCAGTATCCATGGGAGGGATGGTGGATACTAGGCCTGGTAGGCGGTGCCAGCTATATTAGGGTAGTTTCATCCTGGCCGTGCAGGCCTTGAAAGAGAAGTAATGCTCAGACTTAGTATCGCCTTGCTAGGTGTGGACCAGGTGGGCACACCCGGAGAACAGACAGGCTGCTGTTGGGGCCTGTGGCTTTGGTGTGTACCTTCTCAGCAAGATCAGACAACTGAGAGCTCATGCTGTAGCTGATGAGACAGCTCTAAGTGATCTCTCTGCCCCTAAACTGGCAGGAGTGTCTTCACATGCCTCTCCAGGCTCCCTTCCAGGCAGAAATGACATGACCAGAGCCATGCTGGCCAGCACGTCTGCCATGCTGCTGGTGAAGTGAGGGGCCATGCCTTCTCAGGGCTTTCTGCCTTCTCCTCCACAGCCCTTCTCGAAGGGGTCTATAAAACAACTTAATAGACTGCTTGACTCTCGCCAGACTGGTTGTTTCAGGTTCTGGCGTGAGTAGGAGCTCTGGAGAAATGAGAACAGGCTTCTTCTTAGGCTTTTATTTCTCTTCTGTACCACTCCCTAAGTTTAGTCACCTAACCCGTGGGACCCAAGACCCTTAGCCCTTTGCCCTGGGACACCAGTAAGTACCATGTGCCAGGTGCTTTTTCTTGATGCTTTATATGTTGGAGGCCATATGGCATGTTAATTGAGCACAGACTCTGTGGCCAGACTGAAATGTTCTCCCCAGCCATGTGATCGATCGTGTGACAAACCAGTAACTGCTCTGTGTCTCAGTTTTCTTAATTGTAAAATGAGAGTAGTGGCACCCACCTCCTGGGCTTGTTGTGAGGATGAGATGAGTTGATAGAAAAATGCCTAGGACATACTACATGATACTCGAAACTACTGCTTTTGTGGCAAGGCACTGAGAGGTAAAGTGACTTGCCTGAGGTCACACAGCTGGGGAGTGGCAGATCAGGGACTCACATCCTCATCTAGCTTCAGATCCCCTGTTCCCAATCACTGTGGAGGCCTTTAGAAAAGGAATATTAAGTCAGAGCTAGAGATGCTGTTCCCATTCTACTTCTTTCAGGCTAGAAGAGGAGATGGAGATGTCTATGGGCCAGTCTCCCAAGGTCAAGGAAAACCGTTGGCAGTCACTGATCATCTACCTTAAGGGCCTCTGACCCCACCTGCCACTGCATTGGCCTTTGGGTTCACACTTAGAATTAAGATGGAAGCAGGCTTCCCTGATAGCTCAGTTGGTAAAGAATCCGCCTGCAATGCAGGAGACCTGGGTTTAATCCCTGGGTTGGGAAGATCCCCTGGAGAAGGGAAAGGCTATCCACTCCAGTATTCTGGCCTGGAGAATTCCATGGACTGTATAGTCCATGGGGTCGCAGAGTCAGACACAACTGAACAACTTTCACTTTCAGGCTCTGAAAGCAGAGGTGCTGGGGATTCACTGCTTGTCCTTACCTGCCTTGATTCCCTCTCTCATTTTCCCAGAAGGCTGCAGATCCCTGGGCCAGCTGGAATTTCCTCTCCCGGCAGCCGGCCACCCTGCCTCACCTGCCCACCCCCTCCTGGGGTGCCCTGTGCCCAGCGTGCCACCTGCAGCAGAGCCCGTCCCCCATCTTCAGACACCCACCTCGGAGCCCCAGACAGTAGCCCGCGCGTGCCCTCAGAGCGCCAAGCCTCCTAGTGGCTCCAAGTCAGGTCTGCGCACGGGCTCCAGCTGTAGGCACACTGCGCGGAGCAAGGCCGCCCGCAGGCCCAGCCACCCCAAGCAGCCTCGCGTCCAGCGCCCACGCCCCCGCCGCCGTCGCCGCCGCCGCACTAATGGCTGGGTGCCCGTCGGGGCTGCCTGCGAGAAGGCCGTCTATGTCTTGGTGAGCGCCAGCTCCCAGCCGATGGGGAGAAGGGAGGGTGGTGGCAGGGACACAGGACCTGCAGCGAGGTGGATCCCAGCCACCCCTGTCTCTGGCCACTCTGAGAGGTGACAAGAGGTTCCAGCTCAGTTTCACCCTGGGGAAGTGATCACGCTGGCCCAGCCTGCTCCCCCAGCCCCTCCTGACCTGGTGCCCTGTGCCTTGGGGAGTCAGGGGATACACAGTCAGTCACAGCTGGTGGCTTCCATCTCCATCACTGACTCTCAGAGAGGCCTCCTGATGAGTCTTCACCTCTCTTCCTGGATTGTAAAGTAGAGGACTTCCCTGGAGACTTTTTGGATAAGTATGTACAGGGGAAATGGGATAAGCATAGGAAATTAGTGACACAGGAATGTCTGGGATGATGAAAAGAATGTCAGCTAAAATGTATTGAGCACTTCTGAGGGGCCAGGACTGAGTGAAGTTTTTGCATGCGTTATCCACTTTCATCCCCGCCACTGCCCTGTGAGGTACGCCGCACCCTGTGGTCCTGTAACTACCCTCATTTGAAGACAGGCTTAGCAGTAGATTAATTTGCCCAAGGCTTCACCACTTACTGTGGTAGTTTAAGAGTCAAAGTCAGACTGTCCATTAGGAAACTTGACCGCCCGGTGCTGGGGGCTTGGAGCGCAAAAGCCGGCTGTCAGGGGTCAGGTGTTCAGACACAGCCCCAGAAGTTTCGAGTCACTCTCTTACCTCTGCTCTCGTTTATCGCCCTTTCTCCCACTCTGCCCCGAAAGCCAGGCTCAGGGAGGAGGGGACAGAGCCCTCGCCGCTTTTGTAGTCTGCTGTCCTCAGTGGTTTGAGTGCTCTGAGGAGATCACAGAGGGAAACGACATCACTCCCTCCCCATGCTGAGTGTGGCCCCACAAGCCTTGTTTGTGTCCCTGGTTTGTTGCTCAGGATGAACCGGAACCAGCCATCCGAAAGAGCTACCAGGCAGTGGAGCGGCATGGAGAGACGATCCGAGTCCGGGACACTGTCCTGCTCAAGTCAGGCCCTCGGAAGACGTCCACACCTTATGTGGCCAAGATCTCTGCCCTCTGGGAGAACCCCGAATCAGGTACCCCCTGCCTAGAGTTCAGCCGGGCACTAGTGTCCTACATTCTTAGCAGAGTCTGCCTCCTTCTAAGCCAGCGTCTGTCTGTTGCTCAGGGCTGCAGACAGCCTTGGGCTGGGCTTGGATCAGCTCATTAACCTTTCCAGCTATCAGGGACTGGGCACCCATCACCCTGCCTCACCTGTCAGTGCCTTTTTCTCCTTCCTCCACGCCTAACAGCATTCTCAGCCACTGAGTTACCAGACTTGGCCCAAGGCAGGGGATGGGGTGGCCAGAGCTCACAGGATTGGCCCAGGCTTTGAAGTTGGATGAGCCTCCAGGGCAGGTGGCCAGCCCGCCTGCCCATCTCAGTCATTCTGGAGTTGCCAGCTCAAGCCCTGATTGCTTCTGTTTCCCTCAGGAGAGCTGATGATGAGCCTCTTGTGGTATTACAGACCAGAGCACTTACAGGGTGGCCGTAGTCCCAGCATGCACGAGGTGAGCTGCCTGGTGGCGGGGAGGCAGGGGCATGGAGAGCATGGTATGGGGCAGCAGCCTGGCTGGTCTGGTCCCTGGACTTGTCACCTTGGACACAGAGAACCTGGGGAAGGGCCTGAGTTGTAGCCTCTTTTGCTAACACTGCCCAGTTCATGTTTCAGTGGGTCTTTTGTCCTGAAAGGCGGGGCAGAAAGGGGCCCCCTAAGGCAGGGGGTGCCAGAATGGGAACAAGTATATACGTCCTCCTGGTGACAGGAAGGGGGAGTGCACACCTTTAGTGTCTGCAGCGTGAGAGGGAGGGGAGGGAACACTCTCCCGACACACATGGGTATCTCCCAAGCCCTGCACTCGGAGAGGTGATGCCATCTGGGTGTGATTGCTCCACCCCCAGACTGGACTCCCTTTTGCTCTTTTTCCCCTTTCTGGGACCTTTTTCCTCTAACCGGGAGGATGTGCACAGTTGTTGGGGGTCAGGAGGCTGATGTCAGTCAGGGGCTGGAGCAGGCACCTGGCTCCTCCTGAGAAGGACAGGACCTAGGAGGAATGCCCTGGGCTGTTTGATGAGAACAGTTAGGCTGAAATTCCAGGGAAGCTCCTTGGCTTCCTGGGCGCTAGCTGGAGTTAATCTATTTCTGGTCAGGAGTCCCAGCAGAGTTCATGTCCATCTTGCTCTTGGAGTTAGGTGCGTCCCACCCTGGTAGCCAACCTCCTTCTGTCTCCCCTTGAGCCTTTGCAGAATGAAGTCTTTGCTTCGCGACATCAAGACCAGAACAGTGTAGCCTGCATCGAAGAGAAGTGCTACGTGCTGACCTTTGCCGAGTACTGCAGGTGGGTGGTGCCCTGTACCTCTGGCTTGCCTCTCCCCTCAGACTCCCCAGACTATTTGTGGGTTGCCTGTGATCCCCAAGGGGATTTGACTCATTGGACCTGACCTCCTAGAACTTTTTTCCAGTCTGCTTCCATCATCTGATTTTTATAGGAGAAAAAATAAAATTGTTCCCCTTTTGAGGCAGAGTGAATTGGGACAGAGTTTCAGGGGTGGGGATGGTCACAGTACTGCTGTCAGAAGGAAATCAAGGAGAATTGGCAGGTGTTTGGTAGGGAGGTTCGGTAGGTGTGGGTCCCCAGTGACCAAGAAGATGGAGTGGTGGTTGGCAGAGGGGGCATAAACCCCAGGACAGGAATGGAGGCAGCAGCTGCCCTTGTGGAGGCGGGAGGGGATGTCCAGCTCTCTGGGCAGGGTGGAGAAGGAACTGGTCTTTCTGCTAAGACAGCTGTGAATGGTGTGTCACTGCAGATTCTGTGCCATGGCCAAGCGCCGGGGCGAGGGGCTCCCCAGCCGAAAGACAGCACTGGTGCCCCCATCTGTGGACTACTCCACCCCGCCACACCGCACGGTGCCCGAGGACACGGACCCTGAGCTGGTGTTTCTTTGCCGCCATGTTTATGACTTCCGCCATGGCCGCATCCTCAAGAACCCCCAGTAGCCTCCTCACACCCATGCTGGGGCTGCCCACGGGCAAATGGGGCTCAGGGCAGGGGGCACTGCTTGAAGCACAGCACTTGGTTAAGGGGCCACAGGAGCTCAAGGTGGCTGGCCTGTGGTTCTCTTGTGGGGGAGGGCAGGGGCCTCTGTGGGATTGGGCCCATGGGAGGGAAGGGGAGGCCAGGGTATAAGAAAAGCATCAGAACTTTCAGCTTGGCCCAGGGTGCCTCTCTGGGGTCCATGGGCAGAGGCTCCTAAAGAAGCAGTCTTCCCTGAGGCTGGGCCAAGCCTGAGGGGCATGGGCCCTGGAGGGACTGGGGGAAGGTCCTTCAGGAACCATGCCCTTCTTTATCCTCCCCTGGGCCCTTCAAGGGGGCATGGGAGCCAGCTTTACCTCACCCACTGTGACCCGCTGCCTCCCCATTAGCCTGGGACCAGGCTCTCCCAGATTCTAGCACAGCTCCGAGCCCATTCCTTTGAGACCTGGAGAGCCAGTGTCTGGCTCCCAGAGCGTTGACTTTCTCTTGCTGGACTTGGGGCCTTTCTCTGGCATTCCTCCTTTGCCCTTGCAGTAGCCCTTGGTGCTGGGACAAGTTACCAGCCCTCACAGTCATGGGTGTGGCCCCCTCGTGGGAGTCAGCTTCCTGTCCACCTCCTGGTGAAGGCCACCCAGCAGGTCTGGCTTCCCAGAAGTTAACTGATTAACGCGGGCTTTGTCATGTCTGGGAGAGCAGAAGGGAGCTGGGAGGGGGTGGGGGCAGGGGGCAAGGAAAATTGCTACCTGATTTATTGAAGACTTCTCCTCTTGCCTTACACTTGGAGGTTCTAGGAAACCTCTTGCAGAACTTCACACATGACTCTTCAAGCCACACCCACCTGAAATCAAACCAAAGGAGTGCTGTGGCTCCCTTTGCCCCCGACACCCCTTTCCCTAGTCTTTTGTAGATTGCACTAATTTACATCCCAGCAAGAATCAACACTGTATCAGTCCACAGACCTGCTGAGCTGCAGCCACTCACTCTAGGAGCTAAGGACCTGCATTTTTAGTTTGTTCCTGTTGCCAAGGGGCCCTGTTCTCACCTCATGCCGCTCCCCAGAGTAGATTAGGAGGCTCAGCCCCCTGCTGTCCATGCCAGGACTAGGCCCTGGCCCTGGGGCACTCTGTGGGGGCTGGAGCAGCCTGGTTCTTTCCTATTTGTACCAAAGAGGAGCCTGACGAGGAGAGGGAGCATGGCTTGGGCCTGGCGCTGGGCGCATGCTCAGCAGTTCTGCAGGGTACCACCTTGGGGACAGGAGCCAAGGAGGGCAGCACTGGGTCCCCCTCCCCTAGAGAGGGGCAGACACGGACCCCACAGGCTGAGTAGGTGGCACTGGGTGAGGACGGTTGGGCAGGAGCTGGAGAGGGAGGTGGAAGCAAACCCTGAGGGCACACCCAGCAGTCCCCAGCCCTGCCTTGTCCCTGAGCAGACAGCTCCTCCTGATTCGTCACCAGGCTCAGGTGAGGCCTGGACCATTCAGAGGTGAATTCATACATGGGAAACCCAATCTCAAACCCCAAAGGAAGAAACTTGGGTCCCTTCTATTGAATAAGCTGTTTGGAGGAAAACATCAGTCAAGGAGGGTGGGGGAGTAAGAGAGGGTGGCAGAGTGGGAGCTGCTAAGGAGCCCAGCCTCACCCAGCAGGAGGTCAGGCCTCCTCCAGGGAGGCGGGGTCCACTGCCCAGAACTTAAATGCTTTTGAAATCTCTCAGATGTGGAAATATTTTTCGAACCTGAAAATGCAGCTGGTAGAATTTCAGTGGAAGCATAATTCATGTAAAATATATTTTAGTTGATATTTTGTAAAATGCACTTTTTGTGTGTGTCGACCCTGGTTTCTCAGATCTGTATTTCAGTGTTTACAAGGGAGGGAGGACCTTTCCTCACCTCCCTTTTGACAGAGATTAGAAGTACTTCTCTAAGAAAAAAATAAATTTGAGAAATTGTATTAATTTAGAAAAGGACCATTTTCTGCGTGTCCTGTCATCTTTTTGTGTATGGGCTCACACAGAGGGGTTCACGCCTCTTTATTTTGGTGGGGCTCCTTCCATCGTAGTGCAGGGACTCACTGAGGCCAATAAGCCAAGAGCACAGGAAAGGGGAGGGCGGGTGGAGAGCAGCAGGAGGAGAGGACACAGGGACTGGCAACTTGGAGTTGACTTCTTCGCATCACGGTAGCTGAAGCCACCTGCCAGGGTGAGGGAAATCCTTGGGTCGCCAGTTCTCACCTGGCTGGTGACCTGGGAACTCGCCTCCAAGTGGTTGCATGGTGAAGATTCTACTGCATCACCTTCGGTCATGCCCCTGGAGAACTGGTCAGCAGAAGCTGTTTGAGGGCCTTGGCATCTTGCAGCTGTCACTCATGAGGAATTGAAGGCCACATCATGAGGCAAGGACTCAAACCTGGACCATTGGTTCAGTCAATCCAGCCCTCGCCCCAAAGCTTCAGTGTTGACTGTGTCCAAGGTGGGCCGTTGTCTAAGGCTGGGGCTGTTCCCTGGAGGCAGTTAATGCTGCTCAGCCGTCTCCTGCGTTTTGTAAGCACGTCTGGGTAGGTGCATTTCCATAGGGGTTATTGGTGACACAGACACCACCATGGACCTACTGTAGCACTGACATCAGTGTGCTGCCCACAAGAGTCCCGTGAGATGGGCGGTATCCTATCATTTTACAGACAGGAAACTGGTCTGGAGACAAGTATTTTGTCTAGGGACTCCTTTAGAGTAAGTGGCTCTTCTTGTATTCAGACTGCCTTACCGTGACTCTTAACAGAAAACTGCTCAGAGAAGTGAATACATGTGACCCGTTCAGCAAACACTTTCTCAAAGTTGTTTTTTCCTCTCCTGGTATAAAAGATGTTGTTCAGTCATAGACTGTAGCCCACCAGGCTCCTCTGTCCATGGGATTTCCTAGACACGACTGTCGGAGTGGGTTGCCATTTCCTTCTCCAGTGGATCTTCCCAACCCAGGGATTGAACCTGCGTCTCCTGCATTGGCAGGCGGATTCTTTATCACTGAGCCACCTGGAAAAGCCCGTAAAAGATGTACTTTTCTTCTTTTTTTAAAAAGACTTCAGTAGAAGTAATCCCACTACCATAAATCTACCTTCGGTGCTCTTGGAAACAAGGAGCAGTTTAGTGAGGAGTGAACCCTGATGCAAACTTCTAAATCTGAATGGTGCGGCCTGAGGCGCACTCTAGCATTCAGACTGGGAGTATGGAGTCTGCTCTGAGGAGCTGAAGGCCTCCAGGCTTCCCATTCCTGAGGACTCCTCATCCTCTGAATTCCTCTCATCACTCACTAAACTCAGAGCCTCTGGCATCTTCTTTGCCATTTCCCCCTCAGTACAGTGTGTTCTGGGGTCAGCTGCTTTCTCTCTTCACATTTGTGCTCCATTAATCTCAGAAGGATTGTGATTGGGAATGTAGGTTTTAGAATCAGACCAATCCATGTAGAGTCTCAGCTTCCCTGAGCCTCTCTTGTTTCTTGAGCTGCTCAGTGGGAATGCGCAGCGTGGCCGTGACAACTAGAGATAATGAACACAAAACACTGATGACACCTGCCTCCACAACTGTGGACACTACTCTGTTTCAGAGCCTCGCTGGCTGCCCACTTGTAACAGAGTGAAGTGTGGATACAGTTTAGATCAATAAAAACTGTCCCCTGACATCCAAGTCTTTCCCTGTCTCTGCCTCTAGTCTACATGGCTAGCCTGGTGGGGTTGAGCACACAGTTTGGCTCCAGGCAAGGAAGTTGCTACTCAGTGGCCCCAGCTCCTCATCCTTCAAAGGTGTGCTGATCACACCAGTAGTCATGAGGTACCAACTTGTCACTGGCCCTCACCAGAGAGTGTCCCAGCTCTTCAGGCCTGGAGAAGGGAAGACAGGATAGGAGATTCCATTTCAAGACATCCATCCATGGGTAAATGGATAAACACTGTAACCACCAGGTGCTGTTTTAAATCCTAAGGGTCACCATAGAGCTGACCCATTGTCTCTGCCTGACAGTCTAGTTGCTTTTTATTGGAGTAGCCCGACACAGCACATAGGGGAGCACACTGGGACTTCCAGAAATTTGGGAGAAGGGTGCAGCGGCGCCTTGCCTCCAGACCTGTTTGAGTAAGGGCTCTGCCGGGTCAGAGAGTGCGGCGGCTGGGCATTGCGTGCAGGTTCTGTCCGTCCAGCTTCCGGAGCACGCGCTGCGCGGGAGAGGGAATCGCGGCCTCGGTCTTTAATGCCTTTGGGGCCTCGGCAGCTTTTGTGCCCGAAGGCCAGAGGACCAGAGCGACTCTGACTCAGGCGCCCTTTCCAGGGTAGGGGTCGGCACACGCCCTCCCAGCCCGCTCACTGCAGGGGGCCCGCCCCTCTCCCCGCCCCTGGCCTGGGCCCGCCCCCGCGCCTGTGTCACCGCGGGGCCGGGGGAGGAGAGCGGCCGGGCGGGACATCCGGCCCAGGTCCCTCGCCGCGCTCGCGCGCTGCCCGCTGCCCGCCGACCGCTTCGGCGCCGCATCCCGGGAGTGGGCCACCCCGCGCGCGCCGAGGGCCTCCAGCCAGCGCTGCTCTCCCGGATCCCTTCCGGGCTCCGCGGGTCCAAGCCCTCGGGCCCGCCCCCAGCCCGAGCCCGCCTCCCGGACAGCCCTCGGATCAGCCTGGCCCACGCAGGCCCCCGCCCCGAGAGCACGATGTTCCCCCGCCCGCTGACCCCGCTGGCGGCCCCAAATGGCGCCGAGCCCCTGGGCCGGGCGCTGAGGCGGGCGCCCCTGGGCAGGGCCCGGGCTGGGCTGGGCGGGCCGCCCCTCCTGCTGCCGTCCATGCTGATGTTCGCGGTGATCGTGGCTTCCAGCGGGCTGCTGCTCATGATCGAGCGGGGCATCCTGGCCGAGATGAAGCCCCTTCCCCTGCACCCTCCCAATCGCGAGGACGCGGTCTGGCGCGGGACAGTCCCCAGGCCTGGGAGGCTGTCCCTGGATGCGGGGGACTCGGACCTGCAGGTGAGGCAGGACGTCCGGAACCGGACCTTGCGGGCAGTGTGCGGACAACCGGGCATGCCCCGGGACCCCTGGGACTTGCCGGTGGGGCAGCGGCGCACCCTGCTGCGCCACATCCTCGTGAGTGACCGCTACCGCTTCCTCTACTGCTATGTGCCCAAGGTGGCCTGCTCCAACTGGAAGCGGGTTCTGAAGGTGCTGGCGGGAGTCCTGGACAACGTGGACGTCCGCCTCAAGATGGACCACCGCAGCGACCTGGTGTTCCTGGCCGACCTGCGGCCTGACGAGATTCGCTACCGCCTCCAGCACTACTTCAAGTTCCTGTTTGTGCGGGACCCCTTGGAGCGTCTTCTCTCTGCTTACCGCAACAAGTTTGGCGAGATCCGAGAGTACCAGCAGCGCTACGGAGTTGAGATCGTGAAGCGGTACAGGGCTGGAGCGGGGCCCAGCCCTGCGGGGGACGATGTCACCTTCCCCGAGTTCCTGAGATACCTGGCGGATGAGGACCCCGAGCGCATGAACGAGCATTGGATGCCCGTGTACCACCTGTGCCAGCCTTGTGCGGTGCGCTATGACTTTGTGGGCTCCTATGAGCGGCTGGAGGCAGATGCCAACCAGGTGCTGGAGTGGGTGCGGGCACCGCCCCATGTCCGATTCCCAGCTCGCCAGGCCTGGTACAGGCCAGCCAGCCCCGAAAGCCTGCACTACCACCTGTGCAGTGCCCCACGGGCCCTGCTGCAGGACGTCCTGCCCAAGTATATCCTGGACTTCTCCCTCTTCGCCTACCCACTGCCTAATGTCACCAGGGAGGCCTGTCACCAGTGACCATGGGTGTGGGCCAGCAGTTTTGGGGGACTGGTTTTGACAATGCCAGCTTCTGTGTTGCCATACAGTGAAACCCTGGCTCCAGCGTTTCTCTTTGTCTAAATGCCTAGCTGGAAAGGACTGCCCTTGGAAATTCCTTGTCCAGGGCGGGTACCCACAGCGGCTCAGACGACAAGGTTGGACAGGTAGACTGATGCTCTCCATAGGGGCGTTTCTTGGGAGCCAGTGTGATCCTTCTTGCCCTGGCAGGGCAAGATACCAGTTTTTCTAGTGAAGCAATACATCTCTTCTCAAGACCGGCTCCACGGCCCTGCCTGCAGGGATTTTACTGTCCACTTGATCAACCTTAATTTAACCCGTAGCCAAAACCCAGAGGTGGTGCCAACCAGGAGCATGACCGGAGCTGGGGGCCATGTGGCTGTGATCTCCCGTTCATCCACTTCATGTGCCTTAGGGCTGGAGTCAGTTGTGCCTTATAAATGACTTCTGTATCGTTCTGCTTCAGACCTAGAATTTCCTATGCTTGCCAGATTCTTTCCATTTTTTCCAAGGAAAGGAAAATTGAAAGGGCCCCTGCCTGGTAGCTCCAGTACCTGGCCCTACAGCATCCAAAGACCCCTGTGCCCAGCCTCTTCTTGGGACTCTGGGCACTTTCTCCCATCCCCCAGGGTTGTGACTGTGGCTGGTGTATGTGGCTGCCACTTTTCTGATGCATTTATTTAAAATTTGTACTTTTTTTTATAGAACTTTGAGAAGGCTTTGTTTTCCTAATAGCTGAATTTTTTAATAAAGCCATTTTGTATACAAGGTCAGTATCTCTGATTCTCCCTCTGAGCTCCTGTGTGTCCACCAAGTCCCCCTGATGTCCCTCTCCCCAGAACAGGGGAGAGAGCTTGCAGGTAGAGAAAGTTGTCACTTGCTAGGGCTAGTGCAGAGGGCCATCATCATACCACGGAGCCTTTGAGAGCTTCCCATAAGCCATACCAATCACTGACTCAGCTTCTGGGGCACCACCATTAAGAAAGGCCCCAGGCCGAGAGCACATCTACACAATTATTCCCTGAAGGTAAGTAAAGATATTTCTCCTCTTAGGCAGGAATACTTCTTGACTGAGGAGGCCCTCAGTTGAAAAGGGGGATCATTGCATGAGCTGGGGAAGGTTATTCCTGGCATTGAGAATTATAAGGAAGGCAAGGAGGTTGAGTGGAGGGGCCAGCTTTTGCTGACTTAGATTCAAAGGAAGTTGTGAGCAATGTGGGAGGAGTACGATCAGGGTAGTAGAGGAGAGCAGTTTGGGGGGACTGGTTTTGACAATGTCAAAATTGTGACTCAGTGTGACTCATTCAGCTTCTTCTCTCCAGAGACCCCCAGACCCACCAGGGGACGAAGAACAGGAGGCAGGGCCTGCCAAGCCCCTGGGAGAGAGTCACGGCCAGAGCTGGCTCTAGTCCTAGTTCATACGTCCCCCATGGGAACCGCTGTAGTTCAGGGACCTGGGGCTGTGCTGAGAGGTGATGCCTGAGGGAGGGAGGGAGGGAGGGAGGCGGAAAGGACCTCCTTGCAGATGTCACTTTTACCTGGCATTGCTATTGGCCTGACTTTGGAGAAGTAAACTAACCACATTTGGGGGAAGGGGCTTCTTTGGGCACTCATGTTTCTTTGCCATGACTCAGCAGGAGGCCTTAACTGATCCCCTGTGTGGGATCCTCAGTTCCTAGCGGTTCCACCTCAGATAGCTCCTACCATGCTTGCCATATCTGCCCAGTTACTTGTCAGTCTCTCACGCAATTCACAGAATGTGAATTGTGTGAAAGTGAGACTGAATCTGTCCTGTTCATGTGACATTCCAAGGACCTAGCCCAAGGGACCGGCAGGAGGTAGATGGCCTGGCAGAACCAAGGTGGACATCTTGATGCAGGACAGAGAGTACTGTGCTTGGAGTCACCTAGACTGATTGAGTCCCACCTCTGCTCCTCACCAGCTGCCCAACCATCTCTCTGACCCTCCATGTGCTCCTCTGTATCATGGGAATAATAATGCTTATCTTACACGTAGATCACTGTGAGCAGTAACGAAGAAAAAATGAGTCAAAGGGCCCAACCCAGCACCTGGTTTGATAGATGTCCTCTGAAATGCTAATTGAACACCTGATCCCTTGGAGGCCAATGGGGACAGGGAGAACCCAGGATACTGTGTCCACTCAGCGCTGGGGATCAGAGCTGCTTCTCGGCAGGGCCCTTTGGCCCTTCACTTCCTCTGCCAACTGGTCAGATCTTCTCTGAGCTTCCGGCCCTTCAGAACCTCCCACCCCTACCCCTACCCTCATCTCCACTCTGTCCCCAGTCTCTTGCTCCTTGGCTGGGAACTGCAGCCCCAGATCCACGCCAGCTCCTCAGTCTTCCTCCCAAGGCCCTGCAGCATCAAGCCCAGCTGCTGTGTTTGCCTTATCTCCTTTCAACCCCACAACAGCCGGGTGCTACAGGTTTTAGCCTGTCCTACAGATGCAGAACCTGGCACAGAGAGAGTTAAGTATCCTGAGTGAAGTCCCTCCCAGGGACCTCCCAAATTGTAGGGGCATGGGTGTGCAGAGTGTCAGAGGGAGAGATGGTAGAAGGTGAGGGTGTAGAGAGAAGAGGGGATGGAAAGGTTAAGGAAGATGAAGGAGGGTTGGGGGGGATGTGGGTGGGTTTAGGAGCATTCACACACGTTCTACCTCCGCAGTTCTTTCAGTCCTTCATTTGCAGATAACCCAGTTCAGCCCAGCTGACATTTGCCAGTCCCTGCCCCGGAGGAGATGCCATCCTTGATGTGGTTAGCTTATTGGCTACTCTCTACTAGACAGAGAAGCGTGCCAGGCCACAGAGCATCCTGACAGCCAGAACCAGACTCCTTGTGGTGTGGGAGGAGGGTTTGAGGTAAAAGAGGGCCTGCTTAGATGAACTGCCACCTTCTGTCCTTTTTCTCCCTAGAATCAGTCCCTAAGGAACTTCACTGGGGATCTACCTTTCCTTTCAGAAAAATGGACTTCTTCAAAGAAGCTGCCACGGAGGTGGCAGAGAGTTGTGTGGGTGCGGCTAGTCCTAGTGGGGCTTGCCTTATACTGGGTACCCAGGCCAGAGCTGGAGGTGTGTGGTGAGCTGTGGGTTGTCAGGGATGGGCCGAGGGCATTCTCGGGACCAGACACCTGGCCTGTGTCTACTCAGGATTCCCCCTTTCACTGGGTCCACCCTCATCCCCACGTGGAACCAAGCCCTATGCCACTGCCTGGTGACTCTGAAGACAAAGCCTCCTTTAAAACTCACTGCATCCCTACCACTGAGTCCTCCCGGGCACAGGAGCATGTTGCTGGCAGCTTAACTTCTCTCAGCTGAGGGTTATGAACAAAGGAAAGAGGAGGAACCCAAAGGGGCCTGGCCTTCTGGGTCTGGGTCCTGGCTTCACCTCCAGGATCCAATTCTGATCCATCTTTCATCCGTCTGAAGCTACTGCCCAGAAACCATGTCACCTTAAATTCTAAGGTCCTTTCCCCTCCGTTTCCCATCTCTGTCCCACCCACCACACTGACGCTCTGCAGGAAACACCAAAGTCCAAGTGGAACCACTGACCCTCCCGCTGGGTGAATACAGAGCCCTCACCTTTCCCAGGGGCCAAAAGGAGAGCAAGCCTGCTGGCCCCCTCCCAGGGTGAATCCAGTGCTTTTATTTATTTATTGAACCAGCCCCTGCCTGGCCTCAAACAAGAGAAAAGACATTCTTTCTCTTCCTAAAGGGAAATAAGAATTCACAAGGGCCACTCTGATCTGAGAGTACCTGTGCCAGCCGCGCAGTGGAGTGCTTTAACTCATCATCCTCTCCCTTCTTACAACAACCCAACAAGGTAAGTAAAAGTATTCCCATTTTATAGATGAAGAAAGCAGGACTAAACGACTTACCCAAAGAGGTGGTGGGGCTGAGCTGAAAACCCAGCTCCACCGAGTGTTTGGTCCTCCACAGGTGACCATGTGTCACAAGTTACCCAGCTCGTTGCGTTTGCTGCGAAGCATCGTGTTCATTTTCTCTAATTTTTGAGCCCTTTTTCTCCAAATCTCCTTCCAACACTCCCCCAGCAATTCTGTTTGCAGGCCTCTCCAGCTATTATAAAACTGTCCAGAATTGCCCACCCTGAGAATCTACTTTCCAGTAGATCCAGACTGAATATAGTAGATTTTCAGTTTGGGTCTTCTGAGAAGCAGATACCAAGAATTAGATGTGCAAGAGATTAATAGGAGAAAACAGCTGTGAAGGGGGAAGGGAGGAACAGGAGCAGAAATAGGCAGGCAGTGTCTCCTGACCCTTGAGAAAGGAGAGCAGGAAGGAAAAATTGGGTGGGAAGAGTCTTAGATTACAGTGCCCCTCTAAGAAAGTCTCAGCAAGGCTAGTGGGGAGTCCCAGGCCAAGACTGCTTTTTGGAAGAGTCCTCCACTGAGCAGAAATGGGGGGACACGAACCTCGTAGCAGACTGAGGTGCAGCAGCTGGGACCTATCAGCCAATTCTCTCCTCACAGCAGGTTCTCTTGAAAGGAGATGTGAGCCAGGCACTTCCACGGCTGCCACACAGACCTGGTTACTCCAGTCTGTGGGCACTGGTCTCCATAGGTTCTGTTGACATAAAGACCTTTTTCACAAATAGAAAACAGCTGTTAGCCTAGCAAGAGCCTCTGGGTGTCGGGCATCTGGAAGTAAACTATTCCCCATGGTCATTCCTTGGCTTTATAGCAGGACTACTGCCCCTGCTCTTCGTCTGGGTGTTGGAAGACGTGTGCTATCACTGTTCCCAAGTGCCCGTACTGTAATTTTCATTATGTTTTCTCTGAAATTTACCCAACTCGCTACAGGTTTTGGTTATCTTTGTTCTGCATCATTGTCATTGATTGGGTGGATATTGATGATTATCTTTGCTTAGCTTCCATGTCTCATAGGCTCACACTTTCAGCTGAGAGCAGAATCACCCAGAGATTGAGTCTGGGTGATGGAGCCCCAGATCCCCAGGGCATACAGTCTAGATTTTCTCCCAATAGGTTCATCCAGATGGACTTAAGCCACAGGACAGCCTGAGAGGGAAGCAAAATTCCCCTAAAGAGAGCTACTCTGTAGACTCCTCCACTGAGCTCTTTGTACTGCCTGGGCCCAGACCCCTCTGTAGAGGAGTCCCCATGGAAACAAAGAGAATCATAGTGTTAGTCCTGATGGTGCCCTTGTGGGGAGATCAGGAGGACCAAGTTTGGGCCTGATCTGCTCCTCAACCCTCCAGCAGGAAAACTTTGCCGGCCTCAGCCTTTGGGTGGGGCTTGGGAGACAGAAACACTTGAGGAGCTTAGGAAGGAGGTGCCTGTTATGTTACTTCTTCCACTGGCCCTGCAGTGCCTGCCCCCAGATCTGCTGGGCCACCACCTCAGGGACGATTTGCAGATGGAGGGAGCCATCCATCTCACAGCAGCCTAGGAGGCAGGAAGTCATGAAGCCTCTATTGGACCATTTCTCTGTCCTTAGCCCTGGAGAGCTGAGCTGCATCTGAAACCCCCACCAGAGCCCTAGCAGAGTCCCAAGAGTCCAAGCATTGTGGTCAGAGGGACCATCAGGGCAGAGGAGTCCTTGGGAGCCGAGTTTCAGGCTGGCCCCGAGCACACTGCTGCCGAGGGCCGTGGGCTGCCTGGAGGAACGCACTGGAGGCAGGCCCAAGAACGTTGGTTTGGCTAGTTGAGGGGAATGGGGCAAAGCTTTCTGGATGAGGATTTAAGCCAAACTGGGGGTCAACTGATCCCTGGAAATGCAGACATGCCTCCATCACACACACATACACACCCCCCACGTCCCCCCTCCTACCACCTGCTTAGTGAGAACCTATAACGAACCTCTTTCCCAGAAACTGCTGGGAAAGCAGCAGTGGTAGGCTGGTTCTCTGAAGGTGGGGGTAACTCCTGCTGCCTGAGTGCAAGTATTGCAAGGGTCCAGTGATAAAAAGAGAGCTCTTCTAATAGATGAAAGAGAAGGCTGGCCTAACTAAAGCAAGAAAGCCAGGAGGTAAAACCCAGCCCCTGTGCAACTTTTGGGGAGGAGTCTTTGCTTTCTGTCCACTGGGACTGTCCTCAGCCCAAGCACACAGATAACAGAATGAATGAAAGGAGTACAGGGGGAACGATGGGCACAGAGGAAGGATAGAACCAAGAAGACTCGGAGTCAAAGCTCAGATACCTGGCCCTCCCTGAAGCTTTTCTCCTGACTAGTTGGCCCCTTCCTCCTCTGAAGTCCCATGGTCTCTAGTACATACTTCTAGGAGAGCTTTCTACCCATGATGTTACTTGTCTGCCCCTGCCCTATAGCCTGGGAGTTTCTCAAAGGCAAGAGTCAGACTGTTTCTCTTTGTATTTGTAACACATAGTAGGTGCTCAATAAAGGCTGAATAAGTGGAAGGTCAGCAGAATAGATGGAGGAATACATGAATAAATGGATGAATGGATAGATGTATGGATGGTTAGGTGTGTGTGTGCAATTCTGAATGGGAGGATGAATGGCTAAATGGATAAGTAATTGGATGGAGGGCGGGATGAATGGATGGATGGGTACATGGATGGATGGATGGATAAACAGCAGCAAGGAGAATAGAGGAAGAGGAACTTCTGTAGGAAGAGAAATCAGGAATCACAGTGAACATCAACCTGGTGGCTAGCATATTGCTTTTAAAAGGAGAGAACTAGAAGGAAGGAGAGATATTCCACTAAGGAAGCAATGGTAGAGGTTTGTGAGACGGAGCAAGCAGCCCAGGATTCGGCTGTAGGCTTGCTGTGATGCAGGACGGAAAGTAGTGCTACCAGGATTGGCAGGAAAATAGATGAGAGACAGATGTCATGAAAAGTAAAACTGAGAGAAGCCTGGGAGTTGAAGTGTGACCATGTGAATTCCCCAAAGGGAGGAACTTTCAACAGTCGAATGGCTCCCCTAAAGCAGAGGTGAAAGGGGGCCCTATTCGTTTGTTCCTAATCCAGCCAAGCTTCCAGAAGAGGTGGGTAGGAGTCTCCAGGGGTTAATAGGGAGGGAGTACCTTGGAGTACCCATGGAGGAGGAAATGGCAACCCACTTCAGTGTTCTTGCCTAGGGAATTGCATGGACAGAGGAGACTGACAAGCTACAGTCCATGGGGTTGCAAAGAGTCAGATATGACAGAGCATGCATGAGCACAGTTAGGGTATTAAGGACACAGAGTGACCCGATTCCTGAATTCCAGTCCGCACTCTGCCACACGCCTCTGATGATCTGGAGCAAGCCCTTCCTTCTCTAAGGCTCACTTTCCTCACTTGTCATCTTCTCTACTTTGTGGGGTTATGGGGACTTGCAGACCACACAAGGAAAGGAGTTTGATGCGGCATAAAACTCTGTACCAACAGAAGGCTGGAGAGTGGTCATCCATGGGATGAGAGATCAGGAATCAAGCAGTCCTGGCTTCAGATGCTTGGTCTCTTGCTCAGACACTCACTAGCCAGGTCAATCAAACCAGCCTCTGAACCGTTTCCTCCACAAGTGAAATGAGCAAAATTAGACCTGTCCTGGAGAGTTGTTGTGAGGTTTCAAAATAAGTCACAGAACATGCCTGGCATTCAATAAATGAAAGCTAACATTACATTGTCATTATTCAGTCATTCAGTCGTGTCCGACTCTTTGCGACCCATGAACTGCAGCACACCAGGCTTCCCTGTCCTTCACCATCTCCTGGAGTTTTCTCAATGTCCACTGAGTCAGTGATGACATCCAACCGTCTCATCCTCTGTCACCCCCTTCTCCTCCTGCCCTCAATCTTTCCTAGCATCGGGGTCTTTTCCAACGAGTAGGCTCTTTGCATCAGGTGGCCAAAGCATTGGAGCTTCAGCTTCAGCATCAGTCCTTTCAATGAATATTCAGGGTTATATAGAAGGGATTAATCAGGGCTGCTGTGTGCAATTACATGGCTGGTGCCTGGACACAGGCTGGATCTCCCAGAGAAAGAGCACCTGTTTTTCACACTCACAAAAGTATCATCCGCTCCACATCTAGGGGGCTGCAGCCGTCAAGCCTGGGATTAAGAGTATTGTTTCCAGGTCTAATCTCTTATCCTGCCTAGAGGAGGAGTTCATTGGCTGTGAACACGGCCAATAGCCTGGGTTGGGCTGGCTGGGACGTCCTCCTCCCAGAGGTGAGAGAAGGAGCTCTTGCCTGTGTCAGGGACACTGTCCTCACCCTTGGGGGCCGGCACAACAGGAGCCCCAGCACTCCGAGTCCCGCCACCATCCGGCGTGAGAGCCTGTCATTCCATTTTCTATGGTCATTCTTTTGGTTTATGAAATCATCCTTTTGTAGATGCAAAGGTCAATCATAGTTTATTAATTACTTCCTTGTGCCAGGCCCTGTGTGAAGAGATTTCTGTACACCTCTTCTTCTTTTATTTTGAAAATGTACAAACCTACATAAAAGTTGTAAAATTAATACAGTTAACACCCATAGACCTGGATTCATCAGTTCACATTTTGCCACATTTATTTTATCTCTCTGTGTATGTTTTCCTGAACCATTTTAGGATGGATTACAGACATCATAGTGCTTCACTCTCAAAGTATTTCAGCGTGTATCCTGAGGAAAAGGACATTCTGCTAGGTAACCCCATACTACGATCAAACCTGGGTCATTTTATATTTATACAGCAGTATTAAGTCCATATTCAAATTTTCCCATTAGACTGGATAATGTGTTTTGACTTTTTATTTCTTAAATCAAGGCTCACACCCTGTACTTAGTCATGTCATGACTTCTTAGTATGCTTTCATCTAAAACAGTCTCCCACTCCCCCACCCCACCCCCGGCCTTTTTTGGTCTTTCATGCTGTTGACATTTTGAAGCATTCAAATCAGTTGTTTGCAGAATGTCCCTCAACTTAGATTTTTGGATAGGCTCCTCCTGGTTAGATTCAGGTTGGCAGGTCTGATACTCCTGGTGACTCTCTGATGGAATTTACCTCTTTATGTTACAGAAATGGAGGCTGAGGGTCAGAGAGGGCTGTCACACACTTACTGAGAGGCTGACCCGGGGTTGATGCAGAGAGCTTGTTTCTCAGCCTGTGCTTGTTCTCCACACTGTTGGAAGCAGCTGGGAAGTCTTATCACTTGGATTCTTACAATGTATGTGTTTAGTAGTCACTTTTAGCCCCTTGACCATGAATGGAGAGCAGATTTTGATAGGATTTCAAAATAGTGTGGGAAGGAGAGGGACACCCCAAAGGGATAAGGGGAGGGGTGCCTTCAACATACTACGGTGAAGCCTAGCCTTCATTGTCAGCCTTGCTGGAACCCCAAACTCCCCTTTAAGTTCTTTTAGAAATTTCACTTTTTCTGCCCCTTTGTAGACCTCCAGGGAAGGGATGGGTCACATCATACACACACACCACATGCCAGACTACCAAAGGTGTAACAGATTTCTGGGTACCATCATCAGTGAATTCTATCCTGTTGCCTAGCAATCCTAGGGCATTTCAGCCCTTCCCAGCCAGAGGGTGGGTAGAGAGGACAGTCAGGTGACTGACTGGGTGTCTTTCGCTCTGGAGGTCTTCTGGCCCCCACTTCCTCATGACCCGTTGCCTAACAACCAGGGGGTCCCTGTACTCTATGTAATTACCCCCTCCCTCATAGGAAATGAGCAGAATCTCTTTAGGGCCTTTCTTCCTGACTTGGGATCCATACAAGTGCACTGTAAAATGCGGGGCTCCTCCCAGGGAGGAGTTCCTGAAGGCTAAGGGGAGGATACATACCTCACCCTGCAGTGAATCTTTGAAGAGAAAAAGGTAAAGGAGAAGATGGAAGTAAGAGCCTTCTCATGCCAGGACAGTTCAGCTCTTCATGGTATGTTGCCACAGAGACTCAGAGATCTGTTGGCCAGAAGTGCTGGGTTTGGGTCCAGGCCAGGGCATCTCCTTAATCATCCAAGCTTGCCTTTAATCTTGAATACATGAATATAATTTTAACCATTTTATTTGGGTAAGATTTAGACCAAGGGTCCTTGTCTAGGGTCCTTGGGACCCCTTAGAGGTCTGAGGGCAGATTTCAAGAGGTTGCTAATCTTGGGAAAAGTATCTTTATTTTCTCTAACCTCTTCTGAAATATGAGATATTATAAATTCATAGTTTTATGAAATATTAGTAAAATTGGTGACTGACATTTAGAGACATCACAGATATTTTTAATATCACTTTACCATCGTTGAAGATATCACAAACTATCAATTATACTCATTACTACTTAGAAATTATGTTATCAGACCTGCCACTAGATCCTGTGAATAATATATTCATAAAGAAGCATGTATTAATACCACATTTTCATTTCTTAATATATTGATAGCTAAATTTCAATATAATTGGTTTCCTTTGCAATCCTATGATTTGTTTATGCAACATGCAATTCTGAAGCTTCACCAGACCACCAAAGGGAGCTGTGGTACAGAAAAGGTACCTCAGGTTTGGGCTTTGGAAATTTTTGTCAGGCTATGACCTAAAGACGTATTCTGGGGAGTCTTATAATTTTGAATGTTCTTTGGTGGTGACCTAAGCAAATTATCGCATAATATTCCTGATGGTTTGAAGCACTACCTTATCATCCGGTGCTTCTGTGTCATCTCCCCTTCCAAGTTTGCATTTACAACAGAGGTGGTGCAAGCAACTCTACCAGAGCTCTTCCCTGATGATAGTACCAAAAAATGGTGTGGAAACTGATAGAAGGAAGCAAGCTGAACTCAGAGAGCCTGCATCTTTGCAGTTGGCCCCATAGTCGGGTGGACAGAATTCAGTGCAGCAACAGCACCATTTATCACATAAAATGAATGATTTTAATTTGAATGATTTTTAGCTGTGATTTTCTTTGAACCTGTAATTTTTTTTACAGTAATATAATAAGTATTTCCATAAATCTACTTAGTTTTATACTTACTTGAGTAACAAGTGGATGCCAGAGAGCTGGGCAATTTTTTTTCTCTTTTAATAGGGTATATGTTCCTCAAGAGTGCGAAATGCTGGGCCCTGGCACTTACTGGTAACTCTCACATTTCCCTCTCTAACTCAACCCTTTTTCTTTTGAAGAATAACTGAGTTAGGGTCTCAAGCATTAGAGTGACTCAATTTCAAAGTCTTCCCAGTTACAGGATTAAACAGCAAATTGCCTAGTAATTTCTGGAAATGTCAAATGTGTGATTCCTTGATTCGTCCAAAATGACTACATTGTGAGGACTGAAGTGTATAGGTGCATTTATTCCGGGGAATGCTTTGGACTGTTATGACTTTCCCAGGATACGGCTTCCTCGTGATGTGAGCAGCAATCACTGTGGCGGGGGGTCAGGGGGGTGGGGGGGCGGGGAGACTGCGGGAGGTGCCTTACTGTCATGAAGTCAAGGAGACAGGCCAGGCTGAGCATATGGTATATGTGAAATAGCCCTTCTTTCCTAATCTACTTTGCAAGGCATTTAAGTTATGTTTTCTATAGTTCCATAGTTTAAATTTTTTATATATATATAATATATATAATACATATTATATATATAAATATATTATATGTATACTATATATTATATATATATATATATAATTGGGCTTCCCAGGTGGCTCAGTGGTAAAGAATCCACCAGCCAAGCAGGAGACACTGGTTCAATCCCCGGGTCAGAAAGATCCCCTGGAGAAGGAAATGACAACTCACTCCAGTATTCTTGCCTGGAGGATCACATCACAGAGGAGCCTGGTAGGCTACAGTCCTTGGAGTTGCAAGAGTTGGACACAACTTAGCAATTAAACAGCAATATACATAATTATATATATGTGTGTGTGCTACAGAAAAAAGTATATATATATATATAAAGTATAAATATATAAAAGTATATATATATTTTTTCTGTAATAGGACCTAAAAACTTGAAAACCTAAAAAAGTATGAGTTCAACTTTAAAGTCTGTCTCAAAGGAATCAAAAATGGTGATTAACTTTGACCCTCTTGAGGATTAAATATCAAGCAGTTTACCAGGATTGGCTTTTTGAAATAGTGTGTAGCCCTTGTTGGATTCT
Source organism: Bubalus kerabau (assembly GCF_029407905.1). Classification (NCBI taxonomy): domain Eukaryota; kingdom Metazoa; phylum Chordata; class Mammalia; order Artiodactyla; family Bovidae; genus Bubalus; species Bubalus kerabau. The sequence goes on from NC_073633.1 coordinate 41,037,773, forward strand.
GAGTCTCATTCGTTCTGGCAGTGTCATTCCCAGAACCAAAGGCTCCCTCTCTGAGAGTCTGAGTTGCTCACGTTGCCCTTCCACTGCTGGGGGGGCTTTTCCAGTTGTCCTGGTGACCTTCCTCTGTCTCCAGGCTGCACACCAGCCTGTAAAGTGGCCCTTGGCCCCAGCTCTGCCCCTCCTCAGGGCAGCTTCCTCTGGCACCGCCTCCTCCCCACCCCACCAGTGTTACTCTGGGCTGTCATGTCCTTACTTGCAAATACAGCTCCCTGTGTTTGCCCTGAACTGCCCTGCCTGACTCCTTGAGGTCAGGATGGTTTCTCTTCCATCATTCTAGCTTTTGAAGTACCCGGAAAAGTCAGTTTTATATTTCTTTTCTAGAATGAACTTGGAAAATAAGTCTCCCAGGCTCTGACTGGAAGGTACTGCTTGAGGAACATTACTCAAAGCAGAATCTGAGGAGGTTACTGGACAAGGCATTTTTTTTGGCGTGTGGTAAAAAACACGTAACATAAACTTGCCCTCTTAATTTTAGGTGTACAATATGATAGTGTCAACTAAACGCACATTGTTGCACAGTTATCTCTACAGCTGTTTCATCCTGCATGACTGAAATCTGCTCATTAAACTACTCGTTTCCCTTCCCCCCAGCCCCTGATAACCACCTTTCTACTTTCTGTTTCTATGAATTTGACTATGTTAGATACCTCATATAAGTAGAATCATGTAGCATTTGTGTTTTGTGGTTGGCTTATTTACATAACATAATATCCTCGAGGTTCTTCTGTGTTTTGGCAAATGACAGGACTTCCTTCTTTTTTAAATGGAATAGAATTCCATTCATCTGTTGATTCGTGCAAATTTGCACTGGACATGGGTGTGCAAATAGCTCTTCAAGATGATTTTAAATTATTTTGGATATATACCTAGAAGTGGGATTGCTGAATCAGGTGGTAGTTCTGTTTTTATTCTTTTGAGGAAACTCCATACTGTTTCCTGGTGCAGCTACACCATTTTACAATCCCATCAACAGTGTGCAAATGTTCTAATATCTCCAGATCCTTGCCAACACTTGCTATTTTCTGTTTGTTTGCTTGCCTTTTCTTTTTGATAGTGGCCATCCTAAAGGGTGTGAGGTGATATTGTGATTTTTATTTGCTTTCTCTGATGATTAGTGATGTTAAGCACCTCTTTATGTTTTCTTGGTCATTTTTACATCTTATTTGGACAAATATCCATTAAAGTCCTTTCCTCATTTTAAAACTGGGTCTTTTGTGGGTGTTTTTGTTGTTGTTACTGAGTTGTTTGAATTATTTATATATTCTAGATATTAATCCCTAATCAGATACATGCTTTGTAAATATTTTCTTGCATTTCGTATGTTGCCTTTTACTCTCCTGATTGCATCCTTTGCTGCACAGAGGTTTTTAAGTTTGGTGTAGTCCCATTTGTCTATTTTTGCTTTCACTTTTGTTGCCTGTACTTTTGATACCATATTCAAAAAATCATTGCCCATTCCAATATCATGAAGGTTTCCTCTATGTTTTCTTCTAAGTCGTTTTATAGTTTCAGGTCTTACATTTAGATCTTTAATCCATTTTGAGTTAATTTTTGTAGACGGTGTAAGAAAAGGGTCCATGTTCAGATGCTGGTTGGGGGCAGCTTCACAATGCGTTGACACATGTTGCTTAGCAGCTTGTACTCTTAAACATAATAGGACAACAAAATTTTGTACAATAATTGTTAAGGCAATCGTTGTTAATGAGACTGCTGTGGATTGAATATTTATGCCCCCTCAAAATTCATATGTAGAAACCCTAATCCCCAATGTAATAGTATTTGGAAGTGGGGCCTTTGGGAGGTAGTTAGGTTTAGATGAGTTTATTAGGATGATGTGACTAGTGTCCTTCCAAGAAGAGGGGGAGACTGGAGTTTTCTCTCTCCCTTCATGTGAGCGCACAGTGAGAAGGTGGCCATCTGCAAGCAAGGAAAAGAGCCCTCAGCAGACACCAAATCTGCCAGGACGTGGACTTCCTGGCCTCCAGAACTGTGAGCAATGAAAGTTTGTTGTTAAGCCTCCAGTCTGTGGCTCTCTGTTACAGTAACCTGAACTAAGAGACTCCAACACAAACCAAGTAACAGGCTCTTCTGCTTTACTTTTCATGGTTTCCTCCTAGAAACCACCAGCCAAGTTGCACAGCTGAAGGTAGTATTGCCTTGGACCAGCAAAGCAAACTTCTAATTTTGTGTTGGCTCTCACCTCTGCACATGTCCTTGACTAGACTCCTCTGACTGTCCCCATTCCCCCAACCTCCTGAACCTCTACTTTTCTCAGGAGTCTAGAGGTTTGATCTTTCATGCTGTGCTCCGTCAGCATCACTGTCAGGAAAGCTTCCATTTATGCCCTAGTCACCAGCAGGCACCTGTGGCTGGCATTTCCCCAGAGGAAGACAAGTTGCACTCAGGTTGAAACAGGCCACGTGAAAGTTTTTGATGGTCAAATATGTTGGGGAAATCCAGAGTTTCTCAGAATTTACAAGATTTTAAAAGAACTACAAAAACTTAAAAGATTCCTGCACATTTAAAACATTCCTTATATGTTAATATGTCCCTTCCAGATTTGAGTGGAAGGTGGAGATGGAATATGCACTGTTCTTCCAAACTTATTTGACGATAGAATCCCTTTTTTCACAGATCTGGGGTTCCTCTGAATCTATTTTGGAAAAGACAAGACTCTAAGAGGCTCAAACCAGCTCTTAAATCAGCTTTGCACTTTTGACTCTCTCTTATAGATTCCTTGGTGGCTCAGACAGTAGTCTGCCTGCTATGCGTGAGTGCCAAGTTTGATCCCTGGGTTGGGAAGATCCCCTGGAGAAGGAAATGGCAACCCACTCCAGTATTCTTGCCTGGAAAATCCCATGGACGGAGGATCCTGGGGGGCTACAGTCCATAGGGTCACAAAGAGTCAGATATAACTGAGCAACTTCACTTTCACTTTCATAGATAAGCACATGTACAAAATGTTTCCATCTACTTCTAATTTCCAAAAGTAGTAGAAATTAGTAGATACAATTCAGGTAGAAAGATGGGTCCATGTGTGTTTATTTTATTATTCTTTGAAATGTACATATATTTTATGTATGCTGTTTTATATATATATTTTGTCCAAAATTATTTTTCTCTTTTAATTCTAAGTATCATAGCTTTCATAACCCACATACCACTATTTATGGACTCTAGAAATGGAGAAATGAGCTTCCTGAAGTTTTACATTACAGTAACCAAATCTAAAAATTGGTCATGTGGAACTCCCTGGTGGTCCAGCAGTTAGGACTTGGCACTTTCACTGCCAAGGGCCTGGGTTCAATCCTTGGTAGGGAAACTAAGGTCCCACAAGCTGCACAGCATGGCTAAAAAAAATTTGGTGATGAAGAGGTTTATTCTTTTCTCACTTATCTACTATTTTAAATCTGTTTTTTTCAAAGTATACATAAAGAGATCGTGAGGCTTGGAGCACATGTAATTATCACTTAGTTAAACTGTGTACCACAGGATAGAAAGCGTCACCTTCTATCCTTATAAGCCCATGTTTTCTCCAGGATATCTAGCATAGTGGTTAAGAGCAAAGTGTTGGAAATCAAGGAGATCTTTATTCAAATCCCCACTTCATTACTTACCTCTATGACATTGGATAAATTGCTTTACTTCTCAAAGCCTCAGTTTCTGGATATATGGATTGTGGTTTGTTTGGAGATGGGATAATACATGTAATGCTCTTTAAATTGCAGCCTTTCATATAATACCAGCACCATTACTAGGTCTGGCCTTGTAAATGAGCCAGCAGAATGAATGACTTCTTGTTGATGGTAGGGGGAGCAAAAAGTATTCCTGACCTCTGCTTCTATGATGGGTAATTTTGTATATCAACTTACATGGGCCACAGATATTTGGTCAGACATGAGATTAACAGTTAAATCAGTAGACTGATTAAAGCAGATTGTGGTCCCTAATGTGGGTGGGCCACATCCAGTCAGTTGAAGGTCTGAATGAAAAAATGGCTGACCCTCCTGGGAGTAAGCTGGGACATGGTTTTTTTTTTTCCCACCTTCAAACTCAAACAGAAACATTGATTTTTCTTGAGAATTGAGCCTGCTGGCTTTGGACTGTAACTAATACCATCAGCTCTCCTAGGTCTCCAGCTTGCTAACTGCAGATCTTAGGACTTTTCAGCTTTCATAATTGCTTGAATTAATTGCTTGTAATAAATATACGTACACGCACATAAACATGCACACACATGCACAATAGCCTATTGGTTTTGTTTCTTTGGAGAACCCTACTAATATAATTTTGAAGGATATTCTTAAAACGTCACAACTGAGGACTTCCCTGGTGGTCCAGTGGTTTGAGACTTCATCTTCCAAAGCAGGGGGTGAAGGTTTGATCCCTGGTTGGGGAGCTAGGATCCCACATGCCTCATGGCCAGAAAGCCAGAACATAAAACAGCAGTAATAATGTAACAAATTCAATAAAGACTTTTTAAAAAGTCACACTTAAGGAAATTGTTTATGGGAATTTCCTGGTGGCCCAGTGGTTAGGACTCCACACTTTTATTGCCAAGGTTGTGGGTTTGATCCCTGATCAGGGAACCAATGTCCCACAAGCTGCATGGTGCAGCAAAATTTTTTTTTTAATTCACAATTAAGATAATCAAAATGACTAGAAAAATATCAACATAAGGACTGGTGTGAACACTAAATATAGGGTTACTCATAGGACTAAGACTGTGTGTGTGCATGCTAAGTTGCTTCAGTCATGTCTGACTAGGACAGAGCGAGAGGTAAAACAGAAAATATAGGGCACCAAAGGCCATATTCTTGTATAATGTAGCTATCTTCTTGTTGTTTGGTTGGTAAGTTGTGTCAGACTCTGCGACCCCACGGACTGTAGCCCCCCCAGGCTCCTCTGTGCATGGGATTTCCCAGGCAAGAATACTAGAGTGGGTGCCCATTTCCTTCTCAGGGGGATCTTCCTGACCCAGGGATCAAACCTACGTCTCCTGCATTGGCAGGTGGATTCTCTACCACTGAGCCACCAGGGTAGCTATAGACAACTGTAACAATGGGACAATGCAGAGAACATATGTAAAAACCCAGTTTTAACTGTTCTCAGTAATTACATTGATAGTGGTAGTATTAATGTTACTTTGAGACTATTGTGTGTGTGAAGTGGGATAAAGTAGAGTATTAATTATGTGATATTCTAATTTTATCCTGCCCTGTGTCCTTGAGAACCAGGCTTCTTGGAGCAGAAGGATAAGATACAGATGTGATACGGAAAAGGTTAAGTGAAAACCCAGTAGCCCTGCATACTTTTCACAAGCTACGGCCACCTTCCCTTGTGCCCACAGCCTTCATGTTCTCATACCCCTCATGACATGGACTCCACATGACTGAGATTTCCTCTTACCTGGGAACAGCCCTTCCTTTTCCATCCCCAGTCTCCACCCCCAATACCCATGTTTGTAACACAGGAAAATGCTTACTGCCTAGAAGTGTTTGGACACCTTTTACCAAGCATGTGGATGATGAAGTGGAGAAAGTAGATCTGATGAAAGAAAAGCAAGAAGCTTCCCATAGAGAAGGGCTGCCCTGATCTCTGATAGCTTTCTTGCCCCTGGTTCCACCACCTTCTTGAGGCCTGGCTGCATTTGCATCTTTGAGCTCTGGGTATCCTTATACTAAATTTCCCTTTTCTGCTTAAGCTTGCTTGAGAACTTATTCTCATCTTTCAGTTTGGGAAAGGTCTAGCTAATTCTTGAGGGCTTCCCTGATAGCTCAGTTGTTACAGAATCCACCTGCAATGCAGGAGACCCCAGTTTGATTCCTGGTAGGAAAGATCCCCTGAAAAAGAGATAGGCTACCCACTCCAGTATTTTTGGTCTTTTTGGTCTTCCCTTGTTGCTCAACTGGTAAAGAATCTGCCTGCAGTGTGGGAGACCTGGGTTCGATCTCTGGGTTGGGAAGATCCCCTGGAGAAGGGAAAGGCTATCCACTCCAGTATTCTGGCCTGGAGAATTCCATGGACTGTTTAGTCCATGGGGTCTCAAAGAATCAGACATGACTGAGAGATTTTCACTTTCATTAGCTAATTCTTACTGAAGTATACATGACTAATAAAACTTCCTAAGATTAAAAACACAAAAAGCAGGGGAGTTCTCCGGCTGCCTAGTGGTTAGGATTCTTGGCTTTCACTGCTTGGCCCAGATTCAATCCCTGGTCAGGGAACTGAGACCCTGCAAGCTGCAGCCAAAACAAAAACAAACAAACAAATAAACAGAAAATATTTTAGCCCTGAGTCTGAATGGGAAGTATTAGTAGGAACTCATGAGATAGTTTATATTTATCTATTGATCTATCACTTGATCTATCCATCCTAGCTCTATCAGCTGAAGAGGCCTAGGAACAATGACCCATCCAGGAGCAATAAATATCTATAGTACCCAGATTGTAGTCTTGAAATACCATTTTCTACTAAAAATAAAAACAACAAAAACAAACAAACAAAAAAAAATAGAGTTTGTTGGAGAAACGGTTGGTTCCAGGTCTGGAATAGGAGATATAAAAGACCAGCCTGGACATCATGTTTTATCAGATAGCAAGGGAATGATTAAAGACTTGTCATGAAAGTCAACTTAGAAAGACTCCCACAGCCAAAGATGGGACAATTGTAACTTCAGAAAAGATCATTGTAACCAACTGAAACAATCAACTATGTCCAAATTTGAGTTCGTACTGGTATTTTAAAAGTCATCTTCAGAAAATGATATTTCTTATCTTTAAAAACTAGTAAATTTAAAAGAATCAAGCATTTATTTTGACTTTCTATTGAATTTTACCACTTGGCTACCAAACAGTAAGGGCCTTGCTGGAGAAGGAAATGGCAACCCACTCCAGTATTCTTGTCTGGAAAATCCCCTAGGCAGAGGAGCCAGATCGGCTACAGTCCACGGGGTTGCAAAAGTCAGACACAACTTAGCAACTAAACAACAACCAAGTAGTAGATGAAGGGAAGCATTTTTAAGATAAAGTACCCTAATTAATAATAAAAAAGTAAGTGATAGAATATCACCATTTTGCAATCCCCAATGAATTAAAGAATCTAGGCATTCAGCAACAGCAGCCACTAACACCACAAAACCTTAGACAACCAGCTGCCGATTTGCAGGAAATACAGAAGACAGAGGAACGTCTTAACCTGTGGCTTAGGGAACTAGAAGGATATAGGAAGCAAAACCCTAAACCACCAACAGAAGTGGCTGACATTTATTAGGTGCTACTACATGCCAGATATTGGCCTGACTTTCTATGTATGATTTCACTTCATCTTCATAACAACCCTAGGAAGCAGGTACAATTGTCATGTCTAATTTACAGATAAGGAAAGTAAGGCACAGAGAGGTTTAGTAATTTTCTCAGGGTCACACAGCTAGCAGACAGGTGAACTGGAATTTAAACTCTGGCTATCTGGCTCCAGGACCTACTCCCTTAAACACTAGGTTATATTGTCTCTCACACACAAAAAAAGTGTTTTGTTTTTTTTTTAAAAGAAATAAAAGTTTTAAGCTAATCATGGTAAGTTCGTGTATATCCAGACACATACAAACTCTTAAGATCCAAATGTTATTTAAGAATATATGTGCAAATGCTGCTGCTGCTGCTGCTAAGTCACTTCAGTCGTGTCCGACTCTGTGTGACCCCATAGACGGCAGCCCACCAGGCTCCCTGTCCCTGGGATTCTCCAGGCAAGAACACTGGAGTGGGTTGCCATTTCCCTCTCCAATGCATGAAAGTGAAAAGTGAAAGTGAAGTCGCTCAGTCGTGTCCGACTCTTAGCGATCCTATGGACTGCAGCCCACCAGGCTCCTCCGTCCATGGGATTTTCCAGGCAAGAGTACCGGAGTGGGGTGCCATTGCCTTCCATATTATTAAACTAGAGATAGAAGAATTCAGCAGGGTCCTTCCCCTAAATCTGGTTTGGTCCCCACCAACTATCACTTTGAGTTTCTCAGAAAGTGAAGGTGATGGACAGGATTGATTCTTCTAAGCATATCCGAAAATGGTGTCTTGCAACCAATTTTAAGGTCCTGTGCCGACGTGGCAGTTGTCAAGATGGATGAAAAGACATTGGAGGCATCCTTGTGAATGAAGTGCCTGAGGCTTGCAGAGAAGGCAGCCAAAGGGTGGTATCTTTTTGAAATGCCCGCTCTCTGACAAGCCCATCATCCTGCTCCCAAGAGTACAGAAAACCCACTCCCATCTCTCACACTTTCTTTCTCTCTGTGTCTGCCTCCCCGTCAGACCCAAAGTGACGTTCACTTAGTCGTGTCTGACTCTTTGTGACCCCATGGACTATACATGGAATTCTCCAGGCCAGAATACCGGAGTGGGTAGCCTTTCCCTTCTCCAGGGGATCTTCCCAACCCAGGGATCGAACCCAGGTCTCCCACATTGCAGACTGATTCTTTACCAGTCATACCCAGTTCTGAACCAAAGCCAGAATGTGGCTCCTGTCAGCCTTCCTTCACACCTCAGTCCTTGAAGCAGCCCTTGCCCTCCTGCCTGGTCTTTCTCCCACACTCCTTCCTTCAGGATCAACCGGTTTTCTGAAAGTATCATTTCCACCTGAGGGTGAATTTAAATCTCTGAATTATCTCCTGCAGAATCATAAGCATTTACATTTTATCTCTAGCTCCTGTTAGAGGGATTCCTGACTTACACAGTGGGGGAGTTTTATGGTTGTAATTCATCATCGTTCCCACCCACCTTCCTGAGGGTCCTTTTCAGGCACTCTAAAATCACCCCAGGCAAGAGGCTGTCTTCTCTCCCTGGTTATAAGGAGACCCCAGAGTCCTCTGACACTGCCAACACTGTCCTCAACCCACCTGCTTCGTTCTCCTCCTCCGAGGACTTGGAGACATCAGTATTTATTAAAGTGAATTGTGGTGCGAAAGAGATATTTTGGCAGTGTTGGCATCTTTCTTAAACCCAACGAGGAGCTCAGGCTTGAGAGACAAGCACCAGATGTCTGAACATAGATAACTGTCACTGTCAGATAACTGTTTCTGAAAACCCTTCCCTTTAATTTATGCATGCTCTATGAATAAATACGTTTCAAGTGTGCCCGAAGCCGTTTTTAAGTGAGTACCAGCGTTCTCACTGTATGGTATGTCTGCCGTCAATATGATGTGCTGTCAAGATACTTGCCTTAATGAACACCGATTTGAAAGTTTCAAACATTCTCTATTTTCCTGACATGTATTTCAACTTTCCAGGATCCGCTTCTTTCCAGGTAAAAAGGATAAAATATAAAAACAAGTATCTGCCTCTAAATCAGAGCCTTTGGTATCAGAATTTAGAGTTAGGAGTTTTGAGGCATATGTACACAGATCAAAAAAAAAAATATGCTGATTTAGAACCAAGTGAGTGTTGTCAGTGTCTTCAAATGAGTCAAAATGTCTGAAGTATTGGGATCCAAAATGACTGAAATAATCCTCTGCCTTTGACTTTAGGCATCAAAGCTGTGGGTACTAGTAAATGTTTCAGTTTCCAAAAATCTGGTCCCACACTCTTGCTTGCCCTTGTAGTTCACATTCGTCAGAGTTGAATGAATGGTACATGCCTGCGTTTCCATAGCAGACCCCCCCCACCACCTTGGCTTTGCTGCTGCTGCTGCTGCTAAGTCGCTTCAGTCGTGTCCGACTCTGTGCGACCCCATAGACGGCAGCCCACCAGGCTCCCTGTCCCTGGGATTCTCCAGGCAAGAGCACTGGAGTGGGTGCCATGGCCTTCTCCGACCTTGGCTTTAAGATGGCTTTAATGCTGTTTGAAGTGTCATAGGCAGTGGTGGTGAGACCTGGGTGCTGATGCATGCTGTGAGTCAGGAATTCTGATGCACACATCCATCGCTGTGATTAGTCTCTTTTCCTGTCACTTCCTGTTCCTGGTAGATCAATGGGCTAAAAACGCCTCCCCTCATCAGTAATTGTTTACAAAACCATCTGCATGTACAGATCATGCTGTTGAGGTTTACAAGTGCACACCCCAAATGAAAACATTTGTCTTGATGCCACGATATGTGTAGCAATCCCACCGGCATCCACGCTCCGCAGATTCGTTAAGGAGGGCACTAGTGCTGTTAGTATGTGGATTTCCCATTGACCAACGACGGCTCTCTTTCCACTGAAATATGATACTCACTTCAGTGAGTCCTGATGCACAGGATTCAAGTTCACATTTGCAAGCTCTAACAGAATAATCAAGCTTCTGGAAAGAGTTGTTTATACATGTTGTCTCCATTTCCCAACTTACTATTTATTTCCAACCCCTAGCCCCTATCACTCCATAGAAACATCTTCCGCCAAGATCAAAAATGACCTATGACCCACTAGATCCAGTGGGCATCTTCAGGCTCCATTTTTTACTTCCTAGGAACATTCAACCCTGGGGAACCACACTCTCTTTCCTACAGCCTCCCTTAGCTTTCTGGACAACGTCCTCTATGGGTGTCTCACCTCACTGTCTGACCCTACTGCTCTGGCTGTCTTGTGGACTCATTTTCATTCAGCTGTTGCATGTTGAGGCTCTTCAGGGTCTTTCCTGGACCCCTTTCTCTCTTCCTTTCTCCCCCAACCTTGCATTCATGCCCAGTGTTTCAAGGGCTATGTATGTCGATGAGCTCACACACAGATCTCTAACCCAGGTCTCCCCCTCTGAGTTGCAAACTAGTTACCTGTCCAGCCACTAATTAACATCATTTGGATGTTTCAAAGGCACTTGCAACTCGACGTGTCCAAAACTCATGGTTTTTCCCCAAGAAAAAGAAGGAGGAGGAAGAAAAGAGAAGGGAAGGGAAAGGAAGAAAAGAGGAAGAGAGAAGGGGGAGAAGAGGGACACAGCTCCCAAGTCTAGACATTCTTTTGATAGCGGGGGCGGGGAGGGGTGGGGGGTGGCAGGCCATGAAGCATGGCTTGTGGGATCTTAGTTCCCAGATCAGGGCTTGAACCTGGACACTCTGCAGTGGAACTGTGGAGTCCCAACCACTGGACCACCAGGGAAGTCCCAAATCTGGACATTTTTTTGACCTTTATATTCTCACAACCTGACAACCGGGAGGCCAGACATGGGCATTAAAAAAATGCAGTGATTTCTAGTGACAAGCCCCCAATACATTGAAGTCACTGGGTGAGACCCCAGCACCCCAATCCATCCTCTCCACTCCCTCAAACTCAGTGGAAGATGCCCTTGCTGTTCTTCCCTTTCCCACACCTACCACATTCTGTATCTGCTATTTCCTTATTGCTCCACCCACTTGTTGACAAAAGAGACCAGAGCCACCACCCTGCCCCTCATGACATTCAACTCTTGCTGCCATCAATGCAAGGGTGGGAAGATGGTTCCGCCACTGTTACCAAGTTCAGTTTTCTCAAGTCTGGACAAACCTGAAAGATCTGGCTTGTGAGCAGGACACCAGTCACTGCCCCGGATGGTGCCCAAGTAGCCCAACCCTCTCCTACCCGCCCATCCAGCTTGCTTCTCTCAGAAGTTTGGGACAGCATTTTTCTCTTTCTTAGTTAGGAGAGTTGATTTTTTTTTTTTTTTTTTTTTGCGTGGCCACGATAAACAGTTTGCGGGATCTTAGTTCCCTGACCAGGGATCGAATGGGATCCCCTACAGTGAAAGTGCTGAGTCCAGCCATTGAACTGCCAGGAATTCCCTTGGAGAACTGATTTTGGAAACGCCGTTTCTGTAGGACACACAGTGGACCTTTGTATAACAGAGACTCTTGATACGCAGTCTATTATCCTAGACCTGAGATGACCCCAGCATAATCCTTGCTACACTTTCCCTTCTGCCAAGACACCTCCTCTATCCCTCCAGGCCCTCACTTACTCTAAGCCTCCTCAGCTCAGACCTTACTTTCTCAGGGCAACCTCCTCTGACCTGCACACCAGATCAGATCTCTCTGTGGTTTGCTCCCTCTCGTCTGTAGCTCTTACTACAGTTGGTAATTCTATATTTGATTTCTATCTACATCCCCCTCTAAAGATAAGGTCATTGAAGGCAGCAATTCTTTTCTGCCCTCCATAGCTTCCCCAGCACCCTGCACAACACCTGGTCCATGATAGGGGCTCAGTGAATATCTGTTGAATGGGTGAATGAACTATGATTCACTTCATTATGTGTCAATCTTTTGAGAGCCTGTGTTCGGTAAAGCCATTCCCTTTGATGACCAAGAAAACACTCTGGGGGGCAGCCATTAACCAGCATGCATTTCATGTGTGAGCACCACAATATTACTACTTGTGAGTTTTAATACTCCAACTTCATATTTTATTAAAGTATTTCGTTCAGGATGGTAAAAAAAAAAAAACACTGTTACTGGCTTGTGGGCAGTTAAACCTGGCTCTGGGGGAAGGGGTCATGTTACAACACTGCAGATAAGTGGGGATACCAGTGCCAGGTGGGGAGGAGACTGTGTGAACACCCCAGCTTCTGCTTGGGGACATTCTACCTCCTGCCTTCAGCCCTGCAGATTGCAAAGGGCATGAAGAAGGGATTGGACAGTCCCGAACCAAGTGACAGGTACTCCTGCAATCCCTGCAGTCATGAGGGGGTTCTTCAGAGTGGTCTCAGAATGAGACTGTGTGGCTGGCTTCCAACATTGCTGGGTTCATTAAGTCATCTCACCCTGTGCTGTTGGAAGATGACAACAGCAAAAATGACAGCAAAGCAGCTGTAATGTATTGGGATGAGGCTGGTAGTAGAGTCAGAACCATCATCCAGTTCCTTGGTTCCTGGTGGAAGTCACACATTGAGAATGAACCCTCGGTGAATGGAAGGTGAGGCTCCAGGAAGCAGTATGGGAAGGAGAGAGGAGCACTGGGCTTGTTGTCAAGGTGATAACCATGAGCTTCCATGGAGCCCTTGCCATGGGTGGGTGCTGCGTTAAGCATTTTGCAGGCATCGTCTTATTTAATCCCACAATAGCCTATAAGTGTTCTTATTATCACCAGGTTTCAGCTAATGAAATAAAATGTCAGAGTGAAAAAAGCGTGCCTGAGGTAACACAGCTGAGCAAATGTCAGAGCCAGGATCTGAAGCCAGTTCTTTTGACTGCATGTCAGCCTACTTAACCTGAGATACGTTGCCCATCAGGAAGTGGGTTCCAGCCCTGACTCTTCCATTATGTCTGGATGTCTTGGAGTAATTACTTCATTTCTGTGAAAGTTTTAAATCTGTAAAATGTGAGTAATAATACCTTTGGCAGAAGGTTTCTATGAAGATTAAATGAGACAATGAACTCTTTAGAACTGTGCTCATGCAGCAACCACTAGCCACGTGGGGCTACTAATACTTGGAACGTGTCTGGTGAACTGAGATGGGCTGCTAGTGTAACATATACACTCGATTTTGAATATTTGATATGAAAAAAGGATAAAATATCTCATTAATAATTTTGCATATGGAATATATGTTGAGATGACCAGTTAAATAATATCTATTACTAAAATTAATTTCACCTGTTTCTTTTTCCTTTTTAATGTGGCTGCTAAAAAATTAAAAGTACATATGTGACTCACATTATATTTCCAGTGGACAGAACTGCTCTAGAGCACTATAAAGATGAGTGATTATTGTTATGGTAATTTCACACAGAACTCTTATTTCCCCACTGAGGTCAGCACCTAGAAGAGTCTGACATAGAATGAGTTCCCCTTTTTCCTGTAAACATGAGTTCTAATGAATTTTGGGGCTTCCCTTGTGGCTCAGCTGGTAAAGAATCCGCCTGCAATGCGGGAGACCTGGATTTGATCCCTGGGTTGGGAAGATGCCCTGGAGAAAGGAAAGGCTACCCATTCCAGTATTTTGGCCTGGGGAATTCCATGGACTGTTAGTTCAGTTGTTAAAGAATCTGCCTGCAATGCAGGAGACCTGGGTTCGATTCCTAGATCAGGAAGTTCCCCTGAAGAAGGAAACTCGCTCCAGTATTCTTGCCTGGAGAATCCCATAGACAGAGGAGCCTGACAGACACCTCTGTCAGAGTCGGACACTACTTAGAGACTGAACTACCACCACAGTGAATTTTTAAAACTGTGGGTTTTAATCTTTTAAATCCAGTCTTTCTGATGTGTGCTTTATTGTTGTTTTTCAAGTAAGCGAGGTTTTCCAAGTGAAGGGAACTCTCTATGTCTGAGCCATATACACTTAAAGTATATAGATGACAATCTAACACATTCTGCCTCAGATTTTTTATTCAGATAACTGGAGAGTAAACTGCATCACTCAGAGCATTAGAATCACTTTTTCCTTACACATTCCTTTTTTCTTCCATTACTAATCAAACATTGCCTATTCCAGTTCATAATAATGTCTGAATCATTGCAATTGTTTCAAACCACGTCTATCAAAGTGTATCATTTTAATGCATGCCTAAATTTCATCTTGTTCCTTTTGACCAATCTAGATAAATTTTGAATCTTGAGTCTCTCAAAGAACATCATGCTACCCCTTTCAGCTTTGTCTGCAAGTTTTTTTCTAGATGCTCTATTGTTCATTCAGGTCACTAAATGAGAACATGGCTAAAGACAGAACAGTTCACTAAATTATAACCTCCATAAGGACAGAGGGACCAAGCTTACATAGCTGAAATAGAGGAGTGAGCTACATTCCATCCTGGAATTATATTACAAAAAAAATGAAATATAATGAAAGGTTGCTTTTTTTAAATTAAGGTAACACTACCTGCTATAACACATAAACCCCAACATCTCAGAGATTCTGAGACAACAGAAGTGTATTTCTTCCTCATATAACAGCCTGGTGTTACTGTTCCTGCTCAGTGGGTATCTGTCTTCCCGTTGGTGATTCAGATCCAGGGGGTTCCTCCCCTCCCATGGCTCTGCCATCTCCCAGGGCCTTGTCAGTCTCTGCAGCCAATCAGCAAAGAGAGAACTTGGAGATGGCACCCACATTTCTTAAACCTGACCTGAAAGTGGTATACAACAGCTTCTGTTCATATTCCACCAATGCAAATTTAGCACGTGGTGCCTCCCATAAGGGGAGCTGGAAATACAGATCCAGGATGGGAAGGCCCTTTCTAGAAATATATTACCCTATGAAAGAGGATCATGAAGTCAGGTCTACAGCTCCCTGTCTTTTTATTTATTTATTTGGCTGTATCAGGTCATAGTTGTGGCACATGGGATATTTGTTGAGTCATGCAAGATCTTTCGTCATGGCTCATGGACTCTTTAGTTGCAGCATGTGGGCTTCAGAGTTGCTGTGCACCGGCTTAGTTTCTCCACAGCTTGTGGGATCTTAGTTCCCCAACTGGGGATCCAAGCCTTGTCCCCTGCATTGCAAGGCTGACTCTTAACCACTGGACCACCAGGGAAGTACCCAATCTCTGCTATCTTCTAAATGGTACTTACTTCCATAAGGCTGCAAAAATGCATGCAAAATAATCTAGATGTATTTTCAGGCTTCACAAACCTTTACATATTATCACTGTCCCCCAAACCCATTAGATGTCACTTAAAATGCATGGCATAAAATAATAGAAATAACAAAAGACTGCAGAACCATTTACATTTTATAAGGATACTATTAATACACTAGGGCACCAAAGGCAATGATCATAAAACCGTATTTCTAAGATGGAAGAAGTTAGGCGTAGAGTGGCAAGATGACCAAACTTTACCTCTCTTCACCCCACTGTGGGAGCAGTTGCAGAGAGAGCGCAAGATAAATCAATTTAAGGGAGGCTGCAGTTGGTCTCCTTCTTATGCCCTTCAAGTTTGTGAAGAAGTGAAATGTCAACTGTTTTCTTTCTTTAATTTTAGTAACAAAAATCTCATGGTTACTCATATTTGCTCTCTCTTGGCCAAACTTTCTAGATGACTTGCCAGCTAAATACCTTAGAAATATACCTTAATACCTAACTGATCACATAAATATGTGAAAAATAATGTGAAATGTTGAAGAGTAAACATGAACAATGACCCCTCAATTTCTTTATATTCCCCATAGTGCCTAGCAGTGCCATACCACAGCAGCACCTGCTAAATATGTATTGATTTTTGATGGATTAAGGTGGATCCAGAGTTTGTTATGACTGCCTTACCTGAGTATTCAGTTCTGAAATATTTAATACTTATATATATATATATATATATATTATAGACATCAATCCCCTTCATGGAAATTCTTTCTTTGATGTGAAAATGTAACCCATTTAAATTTTTTTTAGTTTTTTTTTTTTCCCCTCTTGCCACGCTGTGTGGCTTTTGGGATCTTAGTGCCCTGACCAGAGATTGAACTTGGGCCCTCAGCAATGAGAGTGCAGAGTCCTAACCACTGGACCACTAGGGAATTCCCTTGCTGCTGCTGCTATGTCACTTCAGTCGTGTCCGACTCTGTGCGACCCTATAGACGGCAACCTACCAGGCTCCTCCGTCCATGGGATTTTCCAGGCAAGAGCACTGGAGTGGGGTACCATTGCCTTCTCCGAGGGAATTCCCTTATTTGTGCTTTAATTTAATTTTTTTGAGGAGGGGACTATATTCTAAATTGAGATCTTTTCATGTCTTTGGGCTTCCCTGATAGCTAGTTGGTAAAGAATCCGCCTGGGTTTGACCCCTGGGTTGGGAAGATCCCTGGAGAAGGGAAAGGCTACCCACTCCAGTATTCTGGCCTGGAAAAATCCACAGACTATATAGTCCATGGGGTCGCAAAGAGCTGGACACGACTGAGTGACTTTCACTTTCATGTCTTCAGTTTTGAACCTGCTATCTAGCTTTGAATGTGACAGTTAATGTTTTCTGTTCTATATGTGGCTAGAATATACTAAATTAAAATGTCTAAAAATATCTGAATATGGACATTTTTTCTGTTTAAAAGAGTAGTCACAGGACTTCCCTGGTGGTCCAGAGGCTAAGGCTGCATGCTCCCAATGCAGGGTGCCTGGGGTTCAATCCCCAGTCAGAGAACTAGATCCCACATGCTGCAACCAAGACTTGGCACAGTCAAATAAATAAATTAAGTAAGTAAATAAAAACAAATATTTTTTAAAAACAGTGGTCACTTTTGATCATACCATGCTTATCTAATGCACTGATATGGGGCAAGGAAGGAGATCAATTTATGCAGTAAATGTCTTGTAAATAATCATAAAAATATAATATGTTGAGCTGTTTTAATAAGCTCCTCTCTCAAAGTAGGAAAACATTTTTAACTATGAGTAAATTCCAACAGCCATACATACCAAAAAGACTGATATATTTAGCAACATTAAAAAGAAAATATTCCCACATGGCAAAAATATTATAAAGTCAAAAGACAATGTAAACTTTGAGGAAATATTTGTAACTTGTATAACTAGAAGCTAATTTTCCTAATATATAAAGAATTCATAAATAAAAACAAAAAGCAAAATCCACTAATAACCCAATGTAAAAATGAGCAAAGAAAAAAAAACATGAAAATGAGCAAAGAATATAAAAGACCACACAGAGAAAGGAAACACAATGGGCCTTAAATATATGAAAAGATGTTCAACCTCATTCATAAAATAAGTGTAAATTAAAACTACACTGAAAACATATTTCACTAAGACTTTTCAACTTACAATAACACACTCTGTAGGCAAGGGCCTGGGGAAAATTAGGAGGATAATATGGGGCAACATCTGCAGAGAGCAGCTTGACAATATCTCTCAAAACTGAAGGTGCACTTACCTTCCCACCCAGCAATTCTACTTCTAGAAGTCTACCCAAAAGATATCATTCATGCATATAGTGACATGTATACTGGCACTATGCATTCATTCCATTATTAGTTATGACAGCAAAAGTGTTGGAAGCAACCTAAATGTTCATAGACAAGAAGATGGATAATTAATTTATGGCTCATTCATACAGTGAAACACTATCATATTTTGGGAAAAACTTTTTAATGAGAAAGCTCTCTGTGAGCAGATACAGAAAGATCCTCAAGCTATATATTAAGAAGAAAAAGTCAGATGTAGACCAGCGTGAACAGTATGCTACACTGTATAAAAGAGATTATTCCTGAATGCTTATTGGCACGTAAAGAAACTCAGACTAATAACAGTGGAGGAGAAGGGATGGGAACCAAAGACTAAGAGAAGCCACAGAAGGGAGACTTTTGTGAAAACGCTTCAGATATCTTCTGGTGTTTTAGCCTTGTTAATGTATTATCTATTCAAGAAGTTAAATTTTTAGAAGTAAAAGATCTCAGTGAACTTTTAATTCAGCTTTGGTGGGATGATGGTGGTCTAAGGAAAATGTGAATTTTCATGACTAGTGACGTAACTGTTATTATACAGATGGTCTTGTATGGCTCACTGACTTCTTCCACCCAAGTCTCGTCTCCCCATTGAGACGGATGGCCCTCACCTCTTCTTGAGCGTCTACAGTATCTAACCTAGGTATCCCTTCAGGATCTGAGGAAACTTGCTGGTTGATTAGATCCCTGACTTTCATTTCTTTTCATCATGAGCATCTGTTTCCATTTCTTCAAGTAAATCAAAATATTAGAGCAAAAGGACAAGTAGAGTAGAAAGTTCCCAGGTAAATTAGGCCTCCTGAGAGTACATCTTCAGGTTTAAAAAACGGCAGTCTCCATCTCACTGATGAAAATGTGTTTGCTTTCTATTCAGTCAATTACCTATTGTATGTTGGATGGTATTTTTCTGGTTCAAATGGCTGTCTGTATCAAATGCCAACATTCAAAAATCTTATTTCCTCACTATAATAAAAAGTCTATTTCCTCCGCTCCTGTTTCAATGTCGACAACTCTATTGTTAGAACCTGCAAGTTGGTGTCTTTCCAACCAGAAGATAATTCAGCTGAGATGTTTGATTGTTACAATATAAATGTGATCTCACTTCTCCATGTGAGCTGCTTCCTGAAAAATCACTTAGTGGAACAAAGAGAAAAAGACGTGAAGAGTCCAGAGCATGCTGTGCTGACTGCTGGGGCTGGCGGTGGTAGGAGCAAACCAAGTTTGAAAGACTCCCGCCACCAGCTGAGGGGCCTCCTGGGATCCGGGTCCCACCCATAGGATCCACAGAGAATCGTCCTGGGCAAAGCATTCCAGCCTCACGCTTCCCAAGAGCTGAGAGAGCCGGGTGTAAAGAGCAGTTTACTGCCCTGCCTGCCCGCTGCTTCCTGGTCAGGGAGTCTGGCCAAGCAGTGGCACGCCAGCGGAGCTGAGACGCGCAGTGAGGAAGGTGTCATCTGACACCCGCCAGACTGGACCCCCAGGGCCCAGCCTGGACAGCACTGCCCCTGTACACGGCCCCTCCACCAGGCAGAGAGACAGTGCTTTGGGCTGGATCCCCAGGGTTTAGCATCCTCTTTCCTCCCAGCATCAGCGTTCCCTTTCTTCAATTCATTCCCCATGGGAGAAACTCTAGAACACATATGCTTGGGTAAGCTATTCCGGGACAATTAATTAATCTGGCTGGGTCTCAGTTTCCTCTTTTTTATAGTAATATCAAACTTTACACCCTTTAGAAATCTATTCGGTAGTTTCCTATAAAGTTAAATATACACTCTGTATTTGACTCCTAAGTATTTGCTCAAGAGAAACTAAAATCTGCTTTCACTGAAACGCTTGTCCACAAATATTCATAGCAGCTTAATTCACAATAGCCAAAGACTAGAAACAACTCGAATGTCCATGGACAAGTAAACTGAAAACACACTGTAATGTATTCATAAAACAGAATACCACTCAGCAATAAAAGGAACAACTCCTGACACATGCTTCAGCATGAGTGAATTTCAGAAGGGTTACACTAAATAAGCCAGACTCTATGATTCCATTTATAGGAAGTTTCTCGAAAAAACAAAGTGGATTTATGGTCTGAGAAATCAGAACAGTGTTTTCTTTGGATGGTAAAGACTAAGAAGGGCAGAAGGAAGTTTCTGGAGTGATGGAAATGTTCTGTGTTTTGATTAAGGTGAAGGTTACATGAGTATATATATTTATCAAAAATCATACAATTGTACTTTAAATTTTTTATGTTTTAAGTAAATTAAACTTCAATTTTAAT
Organism: Bubalus kerabau; assembly: GCF_029407905.1. NCBI lineage: Eukaryota > Metazoa > Chordata > Mammalia > Artiodactyla > Bovidae > Bubalus > Bubalus kerabau. Next base: position 41,057,915 of record NC_073633.1, read on the forward strand.
ATCTTTGAAAAAATAATAGGACCTACCTTACAAGATTGTTTTAATTATTAAATGAGTATGTAAAGTGTTTAGAGTAATACCTGGTATATAGATATTGCCATATGAGTATTTATGTAGCATTTGTAGTAGAATATACACGTAGTATTTATATAACATTTACTTTGGCCACCTGATGCAATGAGCTGACTCATTGGAAAAGACCCTGATGCTGGGAAAGATTGAGGGCAGGAGCAGAAGAGGGCGACAGAGGATGAGATGGTTAGATAGCATCATCAACTCAGTGAACATGAGTTTGAGCAAACTCCAGGAGATAGTGATGGACAGGGAAGCGTGGCGTGCTGCAGTCCATGAGGTCACAAAGAGTTGAGTGACTGAACAACAACAAATAGTATTTATAATTAACCTGATATCTGTGGCATTATGGGGAAGACATTTTAAAGTACTATATGTCATATATATACTACTATGTGTAAATAGATACCTAGTGGAAAGCTGTTATATAACACAGGGAGCCTAGCCTGGCACTCTGTAATGACCTACAGATGTGGAATTGGGGGCTGAAGGTGGGAGGGAAGTTCAAGAGGGAGGGACATATATACAGTTTTGACTGATTCGCTTTGTTATAGGACAGAAATCAACACAACATTGTAAAGCACTATCCTCCAATTTAAAAAAGTAAGGTACTATATGTCAGAATTTTCTTTTTTTCCTTTATTAATATATTTTATTTAACCCAACATATCCAAAACATCTTCATTTCAATATGTAATCAATATTAACTTATTAATGAGCTTTTTATATTCTTTTTTTATGTCTTAAATTCTGTGTATATTTTGCCATTACATTATCTCAATTTGGATGATAAATTTTCATTACAAATATTTGATCTGTTTTTAGATTTTAAAAAACGTACAGCTGAAAAAGTAGATTCATATATCTAAATTTCTCCAAAGAAGCTTTAAAGTTTTCCAAGAGGGACTTCTAAGGTGGTAAAGTAGTTAAGAATCTGCCTGTTGGCGCAGGGGACATCAGTTCAATCCCTGGTCTGGGAAGATCCCACATGTGACACAGCAACCGTACCCATGCATCACAACTAGCTGATCTGGTGCTCTAGAGCCTTCGAGCTGCAAGCAATGAAGCCTGAGTGCCTAAAGCCCGTTCTCTGCAAGCCACCGCAATGAAAAGCCCTTGTACTGGAATAAAGAGTAGCTCCTGCTCGCCGCAACCAGAGAAAGCCCAAGTGCAGCAAAGAAGACCCAGCACAGCAAAAATTTATAAATAAAACAAAACAAAACAAAAAAACTCTTTGAAAAAAGTTTTCCAAGGAATGCATCCAAATTGCATTGCCTGTAAATGGAATAAGATAAAATGGAATTTAAAATGTGATTCTTCAGTCACACCAGCCATGTTACAAGGGCTGGACAGCCAAATGTAGGTAATGGCTACTGTATAGGACATCTAGTTTGTTCAGGTATTCATCCTTAGCACCAGAAGAGACTGCTGCATTTGGAGGCAACAGAATTCGCTATAAAGGAATTCACACTGGAGGAGGTAGAATCGCTTTACCACTGTCCCTACCTTGTAGGGAGTTGTGAGGATTAAATGGGCCATGTTGCCCAGCTACATTTGTATGTGATTCATAATAATATAAATGTGGATAGTTAAGTCATCCAATTGAACTTTCTGACATAATTTCTATATCTGAGAAACGTTGCTTCAAGTCCTCATATCAAAGAACCACAGAATGATGCAAGGGACACCACATATGCAACAGTTCCATAACAAATACTTATGTGTGTGCATGCTAAGTCACTTCAGTCATATCTGACTCTTTGCAACCCTGTGGACCATAGTTTACCAGGCTCCTCTGTCCATGGGATTCGCCAGGCAAGAATACTGGAGTGGGTTGCTATGCCCTCCTCCGGGGGAATCTTCCTGACCCAGGGATCAAATCCCCATGTCTTATATCTCCTGCATTGGCAGGCAGGTTCTTTACCACTAGTGCCACCTGAGATAGATGCCCCAAAAGATGTCACATCAGCTGTGGCTATTTAAACTGCCCCTTTAAGAGGCTGCTTGTGGCAAGAGAAAAAGCTTGACTGCCTAGGTTTGAATGCTGGCTCAGCTCCTATTACATGTGATACTGAGGAAGTTACTTAATCTTCCTAAGCCTCGGTTTCCTTATCTGTAAAATGGGAAAAATACCAACCCCATGTGGATTTTTGGATGAAGAAGCCATATGTTTCAGAAATAAAAATTGTTGCTGATCTCTGCAGAGAATGAATGCTGGTGATGAGAGGGTCTTTGATGAGTAGGCTGTCTGGTCTGCGTGAGAGCATATGTTCCCATGAGCAGTTTAGGGAAGGCATGACCCAGCTGTTCTCTGCCTGAGGAAGGAGAAAAGATGCAGAAGCCCAGAGGAAGACCCTGGAGGGAGTGCCTGGGGCTGGGCAAGATTAAGAGGCCTCTCAGAGAAAGAGTGGATGAGGAACAGTCAAAAAGGCAAATAAGGGAAGAGATGTCTAACAATGAAACTCTGCACCTGTGCTGTATGTGTAAAACCCCCTTTCCTTGGTCTGCCATATAAACCGTCAAACAACAACAGAAAAGCACTGCAAGATTTACTAAAGGTCTTGTGTACGTGGATTTTTTTTTTTTTCTTTTTTGAGAGAACTGGGAGTAATTGCTAAGTCCTGCTTCAAGGGTGGCACAGGGAGGAAAGATAGTCTGCAAATACTCAAATCTGGGTTACCATGCGCTTTGCACAGTCCTGGGTTCAGGTTACCCGCTTAAAAAACGACACATATTTTGTGCGCGTGTACTCATCTGGTGAAGAACGTGCCTGATTGAACGCGGTGAGCTCGCTTAAGTGCTCCCGCCCAAATGTTTCCGTTAACAATAAAAATGTCTTCGAGCCTTTGGGTGGGCGCGCGAATGTGGGGATGTGGCTACAGCGGGCACCTGTTTTGCTAGTGGACAAGCAAAACCTCCCTCTTTGGGGTGCAAATTACTCTCTCCTGTTTAGCTTCAGGCTGGTGGGAGGCGCTAGGCAATGAGCCCCGAGCAGTCTCGCAGCTGTCGCGCCCCGCGGCGGCCTGGTGTGACTCGCGTGCGTTCTCCCCGGCCCCGCGCAGCTCCAGGTCCCGCTCTGGGATCTGGCGAGTGGCCCGGACCCTGGGCGCTCCGCGAGCTTTCCGCGCTTCGGCCTCTTGCTCGTGACTCTGGCCTCACGCCCGCCAGCCGCCCAGACTCCGCACCGGGCGAGGCCCAGGGTGCGCCCAGACACGTTCCCCGGCCCCGCGCGCTTCTCCCCCGGGGCCGAGCCAGGGTCAAGGTCTCGGCCCTGTCCGCTCGCAGCGCCGCCTTCTGGCGCTGAGCCGGCGGGAACTTGCTGGCAGCTCCAGCGCGGATCTCGCACTGCCGGTTCCATCGCCGACAACAGGGCGGAGACTGGGCGCCCCTTTGGACCCCGAGGCCGGGAGGGGAGGGGCCACCTGCTGGGTGGTCACCCGGGTCTACCTTTGGGGCCTGCGCTTTGCCAGGTTGGAACAGAGTGTTTTAGACTGGAGGTTTGAGACGACGCTCCGGCTGTTGCTTGGATTGGACAGGAGTGTGTAAAACAGGGTCAGCAGCCGTAGTGAGCTCAGCTGGTGACGAGAGGCAAGCCTTTTTGAGGGATGGTCCCAGGAAAGCAGCTCTCCACCCACCGAGGAGGTCAGGCGTTCTTGACCTCTCCCCATGGTCGCACCCCACCCGCCTTTGGCCCCGCCCCTCTACTCCCCAGACCTCTATTTTGGGACTAAGTAAAGAACCTGCCTGCCGATGCAGGAGGAGTAAGAGACAAGGGTTCGATCCCTGGGAAGAGAAAATCCCCTGGAGGAGGGCATGGTAACCTACTCCAATATTCTTGCCTGAAGAATCCCATGGACAGAGGAGCCTGGCGGGTTACAGCCCATGGGGTCACAAAGAGTCGGACACGACTGAAACGGCTTAGCAATGCACAGCACGTGAACTCTCCTGGCTCTGACACCCTCTCCTGTGGAGTGTGCATCTGTAGGGACCTGGGTTGCCCTCTTTGTCCTCCAACCCTGCCCTGCCCAACCCCCCATCACCTTGTCTTCCCCAGTGACCCAGTCTCCCCAAGATCCTTCCTCAGCCCCACCCCTGACCCTTATCACAGCTCAAGCTCACTCACTCAGCAGCTTCAGCAATAACCTTAGTAGGTAGTCAACTCCCATCCCCATTCTCATCCCTGTTTCCCAGTTTTTACAACCCTGTGGCTATTTCTGGCTCCCTATTCCCCTACCTCACTAATCTCCATCTTTAACATGTGCCCCAAACTGTGCCCTCCCCCAGCTGTCATCATGGTCCCTGACTCAGGCCTCCACCACACCTCCCTTGAATCTGGAATCACTGTCCAAGTTCAGCACAGAACTTATGACCCAGCTTGATGGACTGTATGTGACCCTTTGGTGTTCCCACGGGAGACATCAGCTCTTGTGCTGCCCTGGGTTCCACTCCCAGCTGTACCCTCACTTGTGCTCACAGAGCTATCAGTGGAGCCCAGAGGCCTGGCAGGATTCTCTCTTCTTGTCCAATAGGCCTGCTGCGGTCCACGGAGCACATTCAGGATCCTGCTTTTTCTGTCCAAAAGTTTGAAACCCCATTTCTTTTCTTTCTTTCTTAATTTTATTTAAGTATAGTTAATTTACAATGTTGTGTTAATTTCTGCTGTACAACAAAGTGCCTCAGATATATATACATATATATACTTTTTTATATTCTTTTCCATTATTTATCACATATTGAATTTGATATTGAACATAGTCCCTGCTATACAGGAGGACCTTGTTTATCCTTCCTATATATACAAGTTTGCATCTGTTAATCCCCAATTCCCAATCCTTCCCTCCCCCCATCTGCCATCCGCCTTGGCAAGCATGAGTCTGTTCTCTATGTCTGTGAGTCTGTTTCTGCTTTGTAGAAGTGTTCATTTGTTTTATATTTTGGTGCTGGTTTAGTCGCTAAGTCGTGTCCAACTCTTGTGACCCCATGGACTGTAGCCCATCAGGCTCCTCTGTCCATGGGATTTTCCAGGCAAGAATACTGGAGTGGGTTGCCATTTCCTTCTCCAGGGATCTTCCCAATCCAGTAATCAAACCCGGGTCTCCTGCATTGGCGGCTGAGTCTTTACCAACTGAGCTATGAGGGAAGCCCTTGTTTTGTATTTTACACTCCATATATAAGTGATATATGGTATATGTCTTACTCTGTCTGAGTTATTTCACTTAGTACGATAATCTCTTGGTCATCCGTGTTCCTGCAAATCAAATGACATTATTTCATTCTTTTTTATGGCTGGATAATATTCCATTATATGTATATATACATACATACATACATATATATCACATCTTTATCCAGTCATCTGTTGATGGACATTAAGGTTGCTTCCATGATTGTAAATAGTGCCGTGCGTATGAGCATAGGTACATGTATTCTTTGAAATGCAAAAACTTATAATTTTGTTTGGTTGTGTGCTCAGGCGTAGAATTAGTGGATCATCTATTTTTAGTTTTTTGAGGAACCTCCATACTGTTTTCCATAATGGCTGCACCAATTTACATTCCCACCAACAGTGTAAGAGGGTTCCTTTTCCTCCACACCCTCTCCAACATTTATTATTTGTATACTTTCTAAAAATTTGTTTATTTATTTTATTGGCTGCACCATGTGGCATGTGGGATCTTAGTTCCTCAACCAAGGATTAAATCTGCACCCCCTGCATAAGAAGCAGAATATTAACCACTGGGCTGCCAGGGAAAATCCATTTGTAGACTTTTTAATGATTACCATTCTGACTGGTGTGAGGTGGTACCTCATTGTAGTTTTGATTTGCATTTCTCTAATAATTAGCAATCCAGTGCTAAGTCACCCGAGTCATGATTCTTTGTGACCCTATGGGTTACAGCTCACCAAGCTCCTCTGTCCATAGATTCTCCAGGCAAGAACACTGGAGTGGGTTGCCATGCCCTCCTCCAGGGGATCTTCCCAACCTAGACTCAAACCCAGGTCTCTTATGTCTCCTGCATTGGCAGGTGGGTTCTTTACCTCTAGTGCCACCTGCTAAGCATAATTAGCAATAATGAGCATCTTTTCATGTACTTCTTGGCCATCTGTATGTCTTCTTTGGAGAAATGTCTATTTAGGTCTGCTGCCTATTTTTCGATTGGGTTGTTTGTTTTTTTGTAATTGAGCTGTATGAGTAGTTTGTATATTTTGAAAGTTAGACCCTTGTTGGTTGCATAATTTGCAAATATTTTCTCCCAGTCCATAAGTTGTCTTTTAATTCTGTTTATGGTTTCCCTAGCTGTACAGAAACTTGTAAGTTTGATTATGTCCCATATGTTTATTTTTGTTTTTATTTCTATTGCCTTAGGAACTGAGCTAAGAAAACATTGATATGATTTAGGTCAGACAATGTTCTGCCGATGTTCTCGTCTAGCAGTTTTATAGTGTCATGTCTTGTATTTGTCTTTAAACTATTTTGAGTTTATTTTTGTGTATGGTGTGATTGTGTGTTCTAACTTCATTGATTTACATGAGGCTGTCCAGCTTTCCCAACACCACTTGGTAAAGAGACTGTCTTTTCTCCATTGTATATTCTTGCCTCCTTTGTTGGATATTCATTGTATATAGGTGTGTGGGTTAATTTCTGGGCTCTCTACTCTATTCCATTGATTCATATGTCTGCTTTTGTGCCAGCATCACACTGTTTTGATTACTGTAGCTTTGTAGTATTGTCTGAAATCTGGGAGGGTTATGCCTCCTGTTTTGTTCTATTTCCTAAAGATCGCTTTGACAATTCTGGGTCTTTTATGGATCCATATAAATTTTAGAATTATTTGTTCTAATTCTGTGAAAAATGTCATGAGTAGTTTGATAGAGATTACATTAAATTGCTTTGAGTAGTATGGCCATTTTAGCAATATTAATTCTTCCAATCTAAGAGCATGGAATATCTTTCCATTTCTTTGAGTCATCTTCAATTTCACTTATTAATGTTTTGTAGTTCTCGGTATATAAGTCTTTCACATCCTTGGTGAGGTTTATTCCAAAGTATTTTAATTTTTTGCTGCAATTTTAAAAGGGATTGTTTGCATTCCCTTTCTGATACTTCATTGTTGATGTAAAGAAATGCAACTGATTTCTGTATGTTAATCTTGCATCCTGCTACCTTACTGAATTTGTTTATCAGTTCTAGTAGTTTTTGTGTGGAGTCTTTAGGGTTTTCTATATACAGTATCATGTCATCTGCATATAATGACAATTTGGAATGCTGTTTCTTAATCTCACCTGCCACTGAGGGTCCTGCATCCTTCAAGAATCTCCTGGGATGATGGAAGTGGAGGGGAGCTTGCTTACCATCCCAGCACATCCAGGGATCCTCTTTGGTCAGCTAAACATTTCCACTGAGAATTGGTAAAGGAAGCAAGTCTGGCTTGATCCAGAGTCTGAGCTGCCCCTGTTTCCTGAAGTTGATGATGGCAACATAGCCACTTTCTGAGCACCTACTGAGCGTAGTAAGGGAAGATCATCACCCTCTCCCCCAGCTTAGCTAAATCCTACCCTTTCCATCAAGGTCCAAGCTCCATGCAGCTGAGGGCTTAATTAGGAGCCCTTATAACTTGCCATGTTTTTCTCGTTCTGTCTTTGCTATCTCCAGAAAGAGCCAGTAATGTTAACTCTGTCCCTTTGGTCAACTCTGGAGCGCCCCATCACACCTTAGGCTGGACATCCAGGGACATGCCAAGAGAGGCAGGACTTCCATTTCCAGAGACACTCAGGATGTGTGCTGTGGATGAGTGCTCAAGACGTATGTGTGCAGGTCTCTTACGCCCCATGTGGCCTCCACAGAGCTCTTCTTGGCTCATCCTGAAGACACAGGGTATCCTGCCCCTGGATGAAGGCAGGAGTCCGTTCTTTCAGGGATACACACTAAAATAGTGCTTCTCACATTTTAGGACATTTTTTTTGTACCAGGAAAGACACTGGAGAAGGGGCCAGCAGGAAGTGGCTAACTTTTTAGTGTTCCAAGAAGTTCACTGATAATAATCACTATCATTTCATTCATAAACAAACTTTTTTTAATTCTAAAAATACGGAAATGACATCATTGAAGGATTACTAATAGATTTTGCTTTTTTTTACTTTTTGTTTTGAAATGATTTCAAACTTACAAAAAGTTGCAAGAATAGCACAATGAGCTTTTCACTGAGATTTGCCAGTTACCAAATATTTCACCCTGTTTGGTTTGTCATTTTATACACACGCACACACACACACACACAGACACAGAGAGAAAATAGTGTAGCTATTAACACATAAATTTCTTAACTGAACTGTTTGAGAATAAACTGTAGACATAGTATCTCTTAACCATGAAATACCACAATGCTCTTACCAAATCAGGAAGTCTGACATCTTTGGTGCAATGCTATTATCTAATCTGCATACCTTCTTCAGTTTTTGCCGGTTGTCCCAGTAATGTCTCCTCCCCTCCCTGCTACTGCTGCAGCTCCCCCTCCTCCTTCCTCTCCTCCTCCTCTCCCCCTCGTCTCATCCTTCCGCTCCTCCTCCTCCTTCTAAGAGCTATTGTCTTTTCTGGTCTAGGGTCCAGCCCAGGATCACGTGTTGCACTCGGTCGTCATGTCTGTTCAGTCCGCTATGGTCTGGAACAGCTCCTCAGCCTTTCTTTGTCTTTCATGACACTGTTGGGATTTTTTTTTAAATATATGGGCCGGTCATTGTGTAGGCTGTCCCTCAGTTGGAATTTGTCTGATGTTTCCTCATGATTATATTCAGGTAATGCATTTTTGCCAAAAATACCACAGAAATGATGTGTCCCTCCTCCATATATCACAGCAGGAAGTACGTGACATTGGTTTGTCCTATTTTGAGACATGTTAACTTTAATCACATGGTTAGAATGGTGGCGACTATGTTTCTCCACTGTTACATTACTTTTTTCTCCTTTGGAATTGTTAAGTAATTTGTAAGGTGAATTAACAAGTTTTTTTTGATGAAATATAATTGTCTTTTTGGAAATCTCTCTCTAGAGTCCTTCATTTCCTCATTTGCTCTTGTCTAGTGAAAATACCTTCAAGATCATCAGCGATCCATATACTGGCTCTTGAAAATCACTGCACAAGGATACAAGCAAATCATTCATTTATCAAACAAATACTTGAGTACTGTATAGGCCTGGCACTTCAGAGGGAAGGACGGAATACACTCGGAACCAATAAATAATACAATCAAGTACAGTCCACCTCTTTTGTAGAGGGGTCTGGAAAACACAGGGAGTAGAGGAACAAGTTGAACAACACCCAGAGGAAACAATCATTAAATTCAGCGAGTGGAACATTCTGTAAGAAAGTTGGCCTGCAGTCTTCAAAAGGACAATGTCTTCGAAAAGAAAGGAGTAGCTAACCTAGATCAAATGATACAACAGTTCAGAAGCTTTGATTCAATCTGATTTTTTTCCCTAAAGCTATAACTGGGGACAATTGGGGAAACTTCCATATAGACTTGTATTAGCTATATTATGGAATTATTCTTAGTTTTCTTAGATGTGACAGTGGTTTGTAGTTATGAAAGGAAATGCCCTTATTGTAGGAGATGCATGCTAATGTATTTAGGAGTGAAGTGGTGTGACGTTTGCAATTTATTTGCAAAAGGTTCAGCAAAAAATGTGTTTATGTATAGTGAGAGAGAGAGCAAAATGATCAAATATTAACCTTTGTTAAAGCTTGGTAGAAAGTGTAAGGGTGCTCATAGTACTATCTTTTCAACTTTTCTGTGGTTTTGGATGTTTTAAAATAAAAAATTTGAAGGAAAACTCTGTAGGTGTGATTGTGATTAATACAAGTAAAACTCCCTTTTAAACACTGCTGAACTTATAGTAGATTTTTTTTATCATTGTAAATTTTCTCTACCAATTTCTCTTCACTATCATATGAGGGAGAATGTCCTCAATTTTTTTATATTTAAAAAGGCTCCCAATTCAGCCTCTCTGGAAAGTATCTGGGTAATATAAGAAACATCTTAAAAACTTCATGTCATCTTTGACTTGGGAATTTAATCAAGAAAATAACCATGCATTTCTGTAAAGACTTAGCAATCAAGATGTTCATCCCAGTATAACAGTATGTCATTGTAAAACTGGATATAATTTAAATGCTCACCAATAAAGAGTTGGTTAAATAAATTATTACTTATTTAAACAGGAGCTTCCCTGGTGTCTCAGATGGTAAAGAATCTGCCACAATGTGGGAGACCCAGGTTCGATCTCCTGAAGAAGGGAATGGCTACCCACTCCAGTATTCTTGCCTGAAGAATTCCATGGACAGGTAGGCTACATTCCATGGAATCAAAAAGAGTTGGACAAGACTGAGCGATTAACACTGTGCTGTGCTGTGCTGTAAATAAACTATGGCCCAGTCAGCCAAAGAAAGGCATATAATGCAGCCATGAAAAGTATTGCGGGGTCAGCTATGTGCTGACAGTAGTTGAAGCTGAGTAATTTGTATATAGAAGCCCATTATACTAGGCTCTCTGCTTTCCTACATTTTTGGATTTTTCCTTAATTGAAAAAAAAAAAAAAAAGTTCCAGAACAATGTTTAACAATGAGTGGAAAGATATTTGGACAATATATTTACTTCATGAAAAAAAATCTGTATGTACTGTAAAATGCCATTTTTGCTAAAAAAAAAAAAAAATTAGAAGAAAAATGAAAAATATACACTCAAGTGGCCTTACTTTGCTTATCTCTGGGAGTTGGGCTTACAGATACTTTTGATTGTTTTCTTTATTTCCACTTTCTAAAATTTATAAGGTGAACGTGAATTACCTTTATACTAAGAAAGCAATAAAAATGAAATCCGAAGGAATGCTGCTGAGTTACTGAATGTGTTCCTTTGAGGAGTCTAAAGAAGCCCCACTGAGGGTCCCTGGGGCCGTGTCCAGAAGTGGGACTATCCCCAGCCACCAGGTGGCAGTGCTGCTTGCTGAGGCCACCCTCCTTGCCTTGAGCACCCGCCACACCCCTGAGCTAGCTTCCTAACCCTGAAAACCCAGGGACACGCCTGAAAGTAGAAAGACAAACTGGTGAGCACAGAGGTTCCTCCCCTCTGCGCACCTAGGTTAGGGATGCAAATGGTGTGAGCGAGTGGAGTAAATGTTCCTTTCCTTGGGGAAAATGGAAAGCCTTCCTCGCTAGAGCTTGTCTAGTTATCTCTAGATGTGTCGGCAGCTGCCGAATTGAGTGTGTGTGTGTGTGTTTAAGAATATGTTCTGCATGTTTTATTGATTGTGTCATTCTCCTTGTTTGTGTGTGTGTGTGTTTTAATGTATAAGAACCTGTTCTTTATTTCAGAACAACATGGATAGAATGTTGACAAAAACACACTTAGTACCCAATTCCATGTATATTTTCTTCTGTTTCAGTTCACATATTGTTCATCAAAATGGAAATCTTTTCTGTACCTGCCTCTGAAGCAGGATCATTTTACTATACTAATATAATTTCAGCAAATAACTTGACAACCAATATGCAATGTATTGAGTAATGGTATCATTTTGCATTATGCTCTGTGAACTTGGTCCATTGGTAAAGAATCTGCCTGCCATGCAAGAGACCCAGGTTTGATCCCTGGGTTGGGAAGATGCTCTGGAGGAGAGAATGGAAACCCACTCTAATACTCTTGCCTGAAGAATCCCATGGACAGAGGAGCCTGGCAGGCTACAGTCCATATTGTCGCACAGAGTTGGGCATGACTGAAGTAATTAGGCCGCAGCAGCTGTGAACTTATCTTAAAAGTACTTTATCTACAGAACAACAAGTTAAGTACATAAAATCATTTCCCAATTAATAATTTATAAAAGTTGACATTTGCACAATGTTTTTTAAATACAACTCACCTAATTGTTTCAAGTGTAAAGTGAGTGTGAATGAATGCTCATTCATTCAGTCATGTCTGTCTCTTTGTGACCCTATGGATTATAGCCTGCCAGGCTCCTCTGTCCATTGGATTATCCTGGCAGCAATACTGGAGTGGGTTGCCATTTCCTACTCCAGGGGACCTTCCTGACCCAGGAATCAAACCTGTGGCTCCTGCAGCTCCTGCAATAATATGAGGATCCTTTACCCCTGAGCCACCTAGGAAGCCTAAAGTGTAAAATTTAATGTTTTTTTAGTATATTCACAGAGTTCTTCACTCATCACCGCAATCAATTTTAGAATATTTTTGTCATCCCCAAAAGAAATCTGTATCCATTAGTAGTCATTCCCCATTTCCCCCCAGTACCCTCCCTAAACAAGCACTAATCTGCTGTCTCTACATATTTGCCTGTTCTGAACATTTCATATAAATGGAATCATGCAATATATGGTCTTTTGTGACTGATTTGGCATGTTTTCAACATTCATGTATGTTGTCACATGTATCAGTATTTAAGTCTTTTTTGTATGGAATTTTACTTATCCATTCATCAGTTCATAGATATTTGAGTTGTTCCCACTTTTTGGTTATTATGAATAAAGCTGTATAAACATTCCTATACGTGTTTTGTATGGATATATGTTTTAATTTCTCCTGGGTATATACCTTGGTAACTCTGTGTTCATCTTTTGAGGAAATAGCAGGCTGTTTTCCAATAGCAATGTATGTGGGTTCCAATTTCTCCACATCCTAGACAATGATTTGGAGAAGGAAATGGCAACCCACTCCAGTGTTCTTGCCTGGAGAACCCCAGGGACGGGTGGGCTGCCGTCTCTGGGGTCGCACAGAGTTGGACACGACTGAAGCGACTTAGCAGTAGCAGCAGTAGCAGACAATGATTGTTATCTGTCTTTTTGTCATAGGCAGCCTGGTAGGTATGAAGTGGTATCACATTGTGGTTTTGATTTGCATGTCCCTGTTGGCTAGTGGTCATTTGCCACTAGCCATTTTCTTCTTTGTAGAAAAGTCTGTTCAGATCCTTTGCTCATTTTTTAGTTGGATTATTTATCATTTTATTATTGTAAGAATTCTTTGAATATACTAGATACAAGCACTTTATAAGACATCTGATTTGCAAATATTTTTGCAAATACTTTATCTGATTTGCTTTTTTACTTTCCTGATGGTGTTATTCTCTGAAGCACAAAAGTTTTTAATTTTGATGAAGTTCAGTTGATCTATTTTCTCTTCTGTCATTTGTGTTTTGCTCAGCCCAGGGTTACAAGGATGTATGCTTGCATTTTCTTCCTGTATTTCTTCTAAGAAATATATGGTGCTTATGGTCTCAGGTAGGAGGCCAACTTTGGATAGCCAGTTGTCCCAGAAGCCTTTGTTGAAAAGACTATTCTCTCCCCCTTCATTGAATTGTCTTGGCACTCTTATTGAAAATCAGTTGATCATAAGTTAAAGGATTATTTCTAGACTCCTAATTATATCCTACTGCTCTATACCTATCCTTATACCAGTATTACACGGTCTTGATTACTGTGAATTTGTATTAAGTTTTGAAACTGGGAACCACAAGTCTTTCAACTTTGTTCTTTTTCAAGAATGTTTTGGTAATTTTGGTTCCCTCTGATCTCCATATGAATCTTGAGTCAGCTTGTGAATTTCTACCAAAAAATCCAGTTAGGATTTTGAGGTGAATTATGTTGAATCTATAGATCAATTTTAGGATCATTGGCCTTAACCATATTAAGTCTTCTGATCCACGAATGTAGTATATCTGTTAATTAGGTGCACATATGACATTTTACTTTATTTTTACTAGGCAGGAAGCTAAACTATTAGATGGTCCTGGTTCACTCTCAAACATCTGGGTACCTTGAACAAAGTCTACTAAGCAGGTAGGTGTCGTTCACAACAGCTTGAGGTTAACAGCCCCTTCTTTGCAGACAGCTGCTCAGAATAATTTAGACATACTGCCACAAATAGCTGGTTTTGTACTATAGGAAACTTTGGGTAAGTCTTCTCTGGACTTACTTTCCTTGCCTGTAAAAAAAGCAAGGTAATCATGATTACCTCAATCACATCAGTAAAAATTTGCTAAATGAAAAAAAATTTTAACATATTTATTTATTTATTGTTGGCTGCCCTGGGTCTTCACTGCTGCGTTCAGGCTTTCTCTAGTTGTGGTGAGTGGGGGCTCCGCTCTAGTTGCAGTGCCCGGGCTTCTCACCGCAGTGGCTTCCCTGGTCGTGGACCACAGGCTCTAGGGCATGTGGGCTTCAGTAGTTGTGGCACATGGGCTTAGCTGTCCTGGAGCACGTGGAATCTTTCTGGACCAGGGAGTGAACCCGTGTACCCTGCATCGACAGGCAGATTCTTAAGCACCAGATCACCAGGGAAGTATGAAACAAATTTTTTTAATTATTAAAATTCAATGGACAAGTTTGAACAGACATTTCATTAAAGAAGATATGCAAATGACCAATAATCAAATGAAAATATGCTCAGTATCTTTAGTCAACATTTGAATAAAGGCTGTGTTGAGATACATACCCACCAGAATGACTAAAATTTAAAAGACCAATAAGGCCATTTATTGGTGAGAATATAGAACAACTGGGACTCTCATTCACTATTGGTGGGAATGTTAAATGGTACGACCACTTTGGAAAACAGATTGGCCATTTTCTGTAATGTTCATACACGTAACAATATGTGATATTTACCCAAAAGAAATGAAAATATACATCTATAGAAAGATTTGTATATGAATAATCAGAGCAGTTTTATTCACAGTAACCAAAAATCAGAAACAATCCAATACCCATTGACAGCTGAATGGATAAATAAATCATGATATATTTAATACAATTAAAGATAAGTCAGGGACTTCCGTGGTGATCCAGTGGTTAAGAGTTTGTCTTCCAACGCAGGGTTCAATCCCTGGTTGGGGAGCTAAGAACCTACATGCCTTGTGGTCAAAAAACCAAAACATAAAAACAACAGAAGCAATATTGTAGCAATTATTTTATTATATATGTAGCAATATATAATTATTGTAATTATTGTAAAGACTTTAAAGATGGTCCATATTAAAAAAATCTTTAAAAAATAGAGACAAATCAGTAATTTAAAAGAACAAATTACAGATACACACAACAGGCATGAATCTTAAAAATATGCTGAATGTAGAACCCAAACACAATGATTTTAGTTGTATGAAATTCTGGAGCAGACAAAACCAGGCTATAGTAACAGCAGGTCTGTGGTTTCCTGTGGACAATTTGGATGGAAGGAATGACTGCAAAGAAGTTTAAGGAAACTTTATGAGGTGATGTAAGGGCTCTGTCTTCATTGGAGGGGTAGTTATATGAGTATATAGCCTTGGAAAAACTCATCAAGCTGCTTTTTGTGCACTTGATGTATGTTAAAATTAATATACCTAAAATGGATGCATTCCTGATAAAATAAAATTAATATACTTAAAATGGAGTACATTTTATTGTATGTAAATTATACCTCAAAAAAGTTGATTTGAGAATGAGTCTACACTCCAGCGTTAGCTATTACAAGGGCTCCAGCTATCTTTCTATCTTATCTGTATCAGGTGCTCACTAATTATCAGAATTAATGTTAGAAATGGGTTTTCCTTGGTGAAAATACTTAGTGATCTATAAATTAATAAATACCTCCCTCAGGAATTCCTTGGCAGTCCTGTGTTTAGAACTCTGAGCTTTCACTGCCAAGGGCCTGAGTTCAATCTCTGGTCAGAGAACTACGATCCCACAAGCCATGCAGGGCAGCCAATAAGTAAATAAATAAATAGATGAATAAATAAATAAATGCCTCCCTCAGTATTATCGTGAGGATCAAATGTGATAACATGTGCAAATACATCTTTTATGGGCTTTACAAGCAAGTCTTGGCTTATAAAGCAGAGATTCCCCCCAGAGTTTCAGCTTTTCCAGCCTCCCCACAATCCTGACCTAAATGCCTGAGAGGTCCCCCTGGCGGTCCCCTGCCAGGGTCTGGGCTTGTTTACAGTCACCTCCAGGTCACACCCAGTACCCAGGCCCCTGGGGGTTCTCTTTCTGGTGTCTCTCCTTAGGTATAAATAAAACAATGTCCTGAATAATTGCACATCCTGTCCTTGGCTTTTTTCTCCCTGACCTTGCCATTTACCCTGAGTGGTTGGAAGTAGTTGGGCTTTATTGTTCTTTCCCACTAAGAAAGCAGGACTGAAGACCCCTCCAACAAAGACTTCTCTGATGCTGCTGGTGTACGTGTGGGCTGCCCACTGCAGCCTCACCTACCATGATGTGGGCTCTGTAGACCAGAGCCAGGGAAAGTTAAAGTTGCTCATACCCCAGGGGTAAACATGGTTGACAGTGTTCACTGTCCTTCCAGAACTTTCTTAGGCACATGAAGGTATATGGGCTTGTTTATAAGTGTGTGTTGGGTAGTAATTTGAAGGAAAAAACAAACAAACAGACTGGGATCACAGTCTTTCAATTCAACAAGTATTTGCTAACTATATGCTATATGCTAGGCATTTCTGAATTACTGAAAATAATTCTGCATCTTGCAGATTTTGTTTAAAAGTATAAAAATCTTTTATGCCAATACATAATGAGCTATCATTATTTTTTCATTATTTTAAAATACTACACTTATCACTTCAATGTATTTCATGCTCTGATAAATATGAAATTGATAGAGGTGCCCATAGCTATTTCTATCACCAGCATTGGATGGGATGCAATGAGCAGATTTCCTAAGATTAAAGAATCAGGCAATAGCATGGGTGAAATGATCACCACAGTAAGTTTAGGTAACATCCATTACCTCATATAGTTATAATTTTTTTCTTGTGATGAGAGTTATTAAGATCTACTCTCTAAGCAACTTTCAAATATACAATTCACTTCTATTAATATAGTTACCATGCTGTGTATAACATCCCCAGAATTTATCTATCTTATAACTGGAAATTTGTACCTTTTGACAATCCTCACCCATTTCTCCCAATCCTACCCTCTACGCCCTGGCCCTGGCAACCACCAGTCTGCTCTCTGTTTCTATGAGTTGGGTTTTTGTTTGTTTTTATTTAGTTTTGGCTGCGCTGGGTCTTTGTTGCTGCGAACGGACTTCCTGTAGTTCCGGCAAGTGAGGGCTACTCTCTAGTTGCAGTGCTCTGGCTTCTCATTGCTATGGCTTCTCTTATTGAAGAGCACAGGCTCTGGGGCACAAGGGCTTCAATAGTTGTGGCTCGCAGGCCCTAGAGGGCGGGCTCAAAAGTTACAGTGCACAGGCTTAGTTGCCCCGTGGCATGTGGGATCTTCCAGGACCAAGGATGGAACCCATGTCTGCTGCATTGGCAGACAGATTCTTAACCACTGGACTACCAGGGAAGTCCAAGTTGGGTTTTTTAGGTTCAACATGTAAGTGAAATGATACACCATTTGTCTTTCTCTGACTTATTTTGCTTAGCATAATGCCCTCAAGGCCCATCCATGTTTTTGCAAATGGCAGGATTTTCTTCTTTTTTGTGGCTGATTAATATACCATCATAGATATATAGATATATATATATACATATACACACACACACACACACACACCAAATTTTATTTATCTATACCATATTTTCTTTGTCCACTCATCCATCAGTGGACACTTAAGTTGTTTCCATGTCTTGAATATTGTAAATAATGCTGCAGTGAACATGGGAGTCTAGACATCTTTCTGAGATAGTGGTTTTATTTCCTTTGGCTGTGTATCCAGAAGTGGAACTGCTGGATCACATGGCAGTTCTATTTTTAATTTTTTGAGGAACTGTTTCCCACAGTGGCTACACCCATTTATATTCCCACCAACAGTTCACAGGGGTTCTATTTTCTCCACATCCTCTTCAACACTTATTTCTTGTCTTTTTAATAATACTCATTCTGTCAGGTATGAGAAGATATCTTATTGTGGTTTTGATTTGCCTTTCCCTGATGATTAGTGATGTTGAGCATCTTTTCATGTGCTTATTGGCTCTCTGTATGTCTTCTATTCAGACCCTCTGCTGCTGCTGCTAAGTCGCTTCAGTCGTGTCCGACTCTGTGCGACCCCATAGATGGCAGCCCACCAGGCTCCCCCGTCCCTGGGATTCTCCAGGCAAGAACACTGGAGTGGGTTGCCATTTCCTTCTCCAATGCATGAAAGTGAAAAGTGAAAGTGAAGTCGCTCAGTCGTGTCCGACTCCTAGCGATCCCATGGACTGCAGCCTATCAGGCTCCTCCGTCCATGGGATTTTCCAGGCAAGAGTACTGGAGTGGGGTGCAATTGCCTTCTCCGTCAGACCCTCTACCTATTTTCATTTTTTTTCCTCTACATATTTTTAAAACCAGATTTTTTTCTATTGAGTTGTATGAATTTTTTATATATTTTGGATATTAACCATTTATTAGACATATGATTTGCAAATATTTTCTCCCATTACATAGGTTGCTGTTTCATTTTGTGGATGGTTTACTTTGCTGTGCAGAAGTTTTGGATGTAGTCCCGCTTGTTCTTTGCTTTTGTTCCTTTTGAAATCCCCACTTTTAATGCCAAGGAGCTTTTCTTCTATAAGTTTTATGGTTTCAGGTCTTATGTTCAAATTTTAGTTCACTTTGAGTGGATTTTATGTATGGTATTAGTTAGTGGCCCAGTTTCTTTTGCATGTGGCTCTCCAGTTTTCCCAACACTATTTTTTTTAAGTTTTTAAAATGTAATTTTTAATCAGAGGATAATTGCTTTACAATGTTATGTTGGTTTCTGCCATACAACAGTGAAAATCAGCCATAATCCCCTCTCTCGTGAGCCTCCCTCCTGCCTCCCATTTCATCCCCAACATCATTTATTGAAGAGGCTATCTTTTCCCCATTTTATATTCTTGGCTCTTCTGTCATAAATCAGTTGACCATATATGCATGGGTTTATCTCTGGGCTCTCTATTCTGTTCCACTGATCTATATGCATGTTTTTGTGCCAATACCATACTGCTTTGATCACTATAGTTTTGTAATAAAGTGTGAAATCAAGTTTATGCCTCCAGCTATGCTCTTTCTCAAGATTGCTTTGGCTCTTTGGGGTCTTTTGTGGTTCCATCCAAATTTTAGAAGTATTTTTCATATTTCTGTGAAAAATGCCATTTGAATTTTGATAGGGAATACTAGACTGCAGTCTATGGGGTCGTGAAGAGTCAGACACGACTGAGCAACTTCACTTTCACTTTTCACTTTCATGCATTGGAGAAGGAAATGGCAACCCACTCCAGTGTTCTTGCCTGGAGAATCCCAGGGACGGGGGAGCCTGGTGGGCTGCCGTCTACGGGGTCGCACAGAGTCTGACACGACTGAAGCAACTTAGCAGCAGCAGACATTCAGATTGTCTCCATATATTTTTCTATTACAAATAAGGCTTCAGTGAGTGCCTGCATCATATGATATTGTGCACATTTATGAATATTTCTGATACGTCTATGAGGTGAACTGCTTAATTAAAGGGAATGTACACAATATTCCTAATTGTTTCAAGGTATGAAGATGGTACCCAATTATTCTCCTACTACTAGTGTAAGAGAGGACCCTGCTCCCTGTGGTCTGTGAGTAATTTTGTCAATCTGCAAGGTGACATTGGGCAAAACCTTTTCAATGGGAATCAGCCTCAGCCATCAATGTTAATTGAGCAGTTTATGACCTTTAGCACAGGGCACTTCTAGACTATAAATTAAGAGAGGTCAAGCTCTGTATGCTCCCATGGGGGAGCTTCAGATTTGACTAACACTGGCTCGGGTTAGTCGTGCACTTTCACAAGAAAAATTTCTTTTCTCCTTTCCCGCCGCCCTCCAAGGTAAATGTCATTATCTCATTTATAGATGAATAAACAAGTCCAGAGAGGCTGACGCCTCCAAATCACACAGTTAACAAGTAACAGAGCCAGGGAGGAAGGAGCATCTGTGGGTGAAGGCAAGAGTATCAAGGGCAAGGCCATTATTAACCCTGGGGCTTGCCGGGGACTAGGCTTGGGCCTCAAGGCCAGACCAGTGGGGCGAGGGCTGGAAATGAGACTAAATTCTTTCCCAGGCTGCAGCATGTGGGATCTGTTCTGCCTGGGTTTGTCCTGGTGGGGCAGGAGGCAGAGGCTGTGAATATGGAAAGAAGGTGGCCCTGGGTCTCCTAACTCAGAAGGACCAAGGGAGGGGTGGGGAGGACTGTTGCCCTGATGATGGTGGAGGTGTGTACAAGTTGATTACCTGTGTGCAGGCCTTGTCTAGATGCTAATGGGAGACCTCACCCCTCTGCCCAGCTGGCTGCTGCTAAGTTGCTGCCCAGAGCCCTCTGTAGAGACCTCTTTCCTCCAAATAAAAGCATCTCCCTAAACAATCCCTGCATGACTGTGGCTGTAAGCCTAGGATTGCAAGGACAGACTCCTCTTTGACCATTTCTGATTCTAGCACTTGTAGATTGGTCCCCAGAACTCAGTGCTCTGAAGAAACGTTCTCAGAAGTTTCTGGCAGACAGCTGAGTGCCTTTCCCCTGAGAGTCCATTCATTCCCCAGAGAAGCTCAGGTCCAGTGGACAAGCTCACAGGATCACAGAAACTTCTATGGCTGTACACCTGCAGAGTTTCAGTATGAAAATAGGAGCCTCCCCAGAGGCAATACCAAAACCCAGGGGAAGGCACAAGATACCTTCCCCTATGCAAGCTGTGTTAAGGGGGCCCTGCCCACTGGCAGCATGATTGACCTGGTAGTTTTCTGCTGTTTTCAGATCTGAGGGGCCCAAGGGCTATAGAGAAGAGCCTTGTGTCCTAATGAGAATGCGGCCTAGGATCTCAGGAAGGTACAGTCGACTTTCTTATTTGTAAAATTAGTAGAAAATTATCCATGGTGTGGTGATGCAAGGGAATGTATTCTTAGAAAATTCTATATTTATATAGGGAAGGTGGGAGTGGAGAAAGGAAATACGCAAATAATTAGTGAATCTGAGTAAAAGGTATTTGGAAATCCCTTGTACTGTGCAACTTTTCTGTTAGTTTAAAATGGCATCAAAATTAAATGGTGACAGAGAAATACAATTACAAAAATCAAAGGTGTATATTTAGGTATATACCCAACTAGCCCAGGAAAAGTCCTAATTTTGTGTAAATTTTGAATTATTTTTATCCAATTGTAATCATGAACAATTTTATAGTCTTTTGTGCATGTGTGAACATAGGTCATAAACTGTTTTACGTGCTGGTACACATTCCTGGCAACCATCATTTTAATGACTTACGATGTTCCATTAGATGTCGTAACTTCTGCTCTCTTGCTGATGGACATGCAAGAGGAAGAAGCGGATTGATAGCAGTTCACCATGACTTGGCACCAGGTGCGAGCCACCACAGGCTGTACATTATCTTTTTTAAAAAATGTTCTTGAAATCTAGTTGATTTACAATATTGTGCTAATTTCTGCTGTACAGCAAACTGACCATGTGATACACACATATATATACTCTCTTTCATATTCTTTTCCATTGTGATTTATCACAGGATGTTGAGTATCGTTCCCTGTGCTGTACAGTAGGTCCTTGTTATTTATCCGTCCTATATATATGCATTATCTTATTTGACCCTCACAATCCTACTATGGTAAATATTTTTTACCCATAATGTGTGGATGAGGAGCTTATAACAAACCAATCTTATTCCACTGGGGCAGATTCTGGATTCAGCCCCAGTCCCTCTGACTCTTCAGCCCATCCTCTGCCCCTGCTCATGCCATCACTCTGTTTTTTTCATGACCGAAAGCTTTCTTTTCTTCCTCCTCCAACTGCACAGCTCTTTTTCTGTACTGCAGCTTATGTCTTGTATTGTGATTAGCTCAGTGTCTCAACTCAAAGCTAGACTATGGGTGCTTTGAGTGTAGAGTCACAGCAGAGTCATCTCTGGAACAGACTCACCTCAACAGGCTTGGTCCAGCATCTTACACACAGCAGGAGTTCACATTGCTTATTCTCTCAACAAATTCTGTCTTTATGGAAGGCCCACTATGCCCTGGATAGTGTTCCAGATTCTTGGGACGTATCAGCAATTCAGTACACAATGGAACTTACATTCGAGGGGAAGCAGATGTACAATAAAGAATATATATGACAAACAAGAAAAGTAATGTAGAAGGTGCCAAGTAATGTGGAAAAATAGAACCGAGTAAAGGGAATAAGCTGGTAAAGAATCCATTTGCAGTGCAGGAGACCTGGGTTTGATCCCTGGGTGGGGAAGATCCCCTAGAGAAGGAAATGGCAACCCACTCCAGTACTCTTGCCTGGAGAATTCCATGGACAGAGGAGCGAGACAGTCTTCAGTCCATGGAAATGCAAAGAGTCGGACACAACTCTGGGACTAACTTTAATTTTCACTTTTCGAGGGGAATAAAGGAGGAGGGGATGCTTCAGTTTTAAATAGAATAATCAGGGTAGGCCACATGAGAAGGTAACATTTGAGCAAAGACTTAGAGGAGATAAGAGTGACTCATGTATACCATGTGAATGAGCAAGTGAATGAATAAAATGACTCATGATACATTCTAAATACGCAATTAGAAAGCAGGCATTAGAAGGGCTAGGACTCTAAACTCGGAAAGATAAATTCCAAGGAGAGATAAGATCAAAGTTTAAAAGATCATACCAAGCACAGATGGGGTGGACAATGACTCATTCCCCAAATAAAGCACCAATTTGCTACTTCAAAAATAATTTTTGAGCAAAGAAAATTGCTTTCCATAGCAGGGAATAAACACGTGAGACTCACTCCCTAAAGACGGTATAGGCTGAAAGCACAGGACAGTTTTCATTAAACCAATAGATGTGGGCCCTGAGGTCAGTGACTGAACGAAGTTGGGGATATTTTCAGGGTATGGAAAACAATAGAACGGAAAGACTAGAGATCTCTTCAAGAAAATTAGAGATAACCAATGGAACACTGCATGCAAAGATGGAATCGATAGAGGACAGAAATGGTATTGACCTAACAGAAGCAGAAGATATTAAGAAGAGGTGACAAGAATACACAGAAGAACTGTACAAAAAAGAGCTTCACAACCCAGATAATCACGATGGTGTGATCACTCACACTCACCTAGAGCCAGACATCCTGGAATGTGAAGTCAAGTGAGCCTTAGGAAGCATCACTACGAACAAAGTTAGTGGAGGTGATGGAATTCCAGTTGAGCTATTTCAAATCCTGAAAGATGATGCTGTGAAAGTGCTGCACTCAGTATGCCAGCAAATTTGGAAAACTCAGCAGTGGCCACAGGACGGGTAACGTTCAGTTTTCCTTCCAATCCCAAAGAAAGGCAATGCCAAAGAATGCTCAAACTACTGTACAATTGCACTCATCTCACACGCTAGTAAAGTCATGCTCAAAATTCTCCAAGCCAGGCTTCAGCAATACGTGAACCATGAACTTCCAGATGTTCAAGCTGGTTTTAGAAAAGGCAGAGGAACCAGAGATCAAATTGCCAACATTCGCTGGAACATGGAAAAAGCAAGAGAGTTCCAGAAAAACATCTATTTCTGCTTTATTGACTATGCCAAAGCCTTTGACTGTGTAGATCACAATAAACTCTGGAAAATTCTTCAAGAGATGGGAATCCCAGACCACCTGACCTGCCTCTTGAGAAACCTATATGCAGGTTAGGAAGCAACAGTTAGAACTGGACATGGAACAACAGACTGGTTCCAAATAGGAAAAGAGTACGTCAAGGCTGTATATTGTCACCCTGCTTAATTAACTTATATGCAGAGTATATCATGAGAAACACTGGGCTGGAGGAAGCACAAGCTGGAATCAAGATTGCCGGAAGAAATATCAATAACCTCAGATATGCAGATGACACCACCCTTATGGCAGAAAGTGAAAAGGAACTAAAAAGCCTCTTGTTGAAAGTGAAAGAGGAGAGTGAAAAAGTTGGCTTAAAGCTCAACATTCAGAAAACTAAGATCATGGCATCTGGTCCCATCACTTCAGGGCAAATAGATGGGGAAACAGTGGAAACAGTGGCTGACTTTATTTTTCTGGGCTGCAAAATCACCGCAGATGGTGACTGCAGCCATGAAATTAAAAGATGCTTACTCCTTGGAAGGAAAGTTATGACCAACCTAGACAGCATATTCAAAAGCAGAGACATTACTTTGTCAACAAAGGTCCGTCTAGTCAAGGCTATGGTTTTTCCAGTGGTTATGTATCGATGTGAGAGTTGGACTATAAAGAAAGCTGAGCACTGAAGAATTGATGTTTTTGAACTGTGGTGTTGGAGAAGACTCTTGAGAGTCCCTTGGACTGCAAGGAGATCCAACCAGTCCATCCTAAAGGAGATCAGTCCTGGGTGTTCATTGGAAGGACTGATGTTGAAGCTGAAACTCCAATACTTTGGCCACCTGATGCAAAGAGCTGACTCATTTGAAAACACCCTGATGCTGGGAACGATTGGGGGCAGGAGGAGAAGGAGACGACAGAGGATGAGATGGTTGGATGGCATCACCAACTCAGTGGACATGGGTTTGGGTGGACTCTGGGAGTTGGTGATAGACAGGGAGGCCTGGCATGCTGCTGTTCACGGGGTTGCAAAGAGTCAGACACGACTGAGCAACTGAACTGAACTGAACTGAACTGATGCCCCAACTCTTTGTTGGGATCCTGGGTAAAAGTCTAGCCTCGTGCCATGTTAGAACGTAGAATCTTGGTAGATTGAGCCCTGGACTGTGTATCCTACATCAACCAACATTGACAGTCCTTTCTTTTACACTTCATGGCTTTGATGTTTGTTAAATTACAAACTGGACAGGCAGAATGATTACATTTGTGGCTTTTTTTAAAGTACAGGAATTACATAGCATCAATTTTTTTCAAACATATGATCACGCTTTCTGACCAGGTCAGGATATGTCACCTTGTATAATCCTTAACAATTGATTTGCTTAATAATTTCAAAATTAAATGGCTTTTGTTCTTTACAGAACAAATTTCTATTAGAAATTGTTGTAGTTGTTTAGTCACTAAGTCATGTCCGACTCTTGTGCAACCCCATGGACTATAGCCCGCCAGACTCCTCTGTCTATGGGATTTCCCAGGCAAGTATACTGGAGTAGGTAGCCATTTCCTTCTCCAGGGGATCTTCTTGACCCAGGGATTGAATTCACATCTCCTGCTTGGCAGGTGGGGTCATGATCAGTGAGCCACCAGAGAAGACCTTTTATAGAACTATATAAACTTAATTTTGATGAAATGAATCATAGCTGAAATGTATGAAGTTGGCTTAATAGATAATTTCTTTACAACAGAGGCTCACTTGTGAAGCAAGTACCTCCTGAAAATTTCCTCTGTGTATATACATTTTGTTTATAGAGAACACCCATTTGACATTACAGTTTTTAAAAAAGACTTAAACTTTTTATATACTGATATGGAATGTTCTCAAAAGACTGGCATGTATTTGATGCTATTATTTCTATTAAAAATATACACATACGGCCTCACATATGTATAGAATATCCCTGGAAAGATGCACCAGGAATTGGGGATAGCATCTGTCTCCAGGGTAAGAAACAGGGTGATTAGAAAACAGGGGAAAGTGGCAGAGGTGATTTTTAACTCTATATCCTTTTATATCTTTGACCTTAGTACCATGTGTATATATTACTTAGTAAAAAACTAAAATAGTTTTAAACACAACATAAAAATAAATCATTTCTGTTCTAGGGTAATTATATAGTCACCAAAATGACTCAGAAATTAAATAATGAATGTTAGTGTCATGACACATTGACAAGGCCAGGGAAAGTATTGTCTGAGTCCAGGAAATGCCTTTTCCTAATTCTCCCTTTAAATGTAGACTAGTATTTTAAGCCAGTTGATCTCAATTTTGATTTAACAATTTACTCAAAATACAACTTATTTCCATGCCTTTATCAGATAAGGACCTCTGCTCTGATTTCACAGCATCCACCATATCTGCTCTTCCAGATTGCCTTTTCTTTTTAAATTGCAGCTTCTGAAACATGAAGGCTTTAATAATTATATGAACAACAGATATAAACACACAACTTGCACAAGATAAAATACAAGTAGTAAACCTAATCATGGAAAATAGTCCATCTCAAGGATCAAAGAAATTCAAACTAAAAAAAAGAAATCCTGTATTCAATAAGCAATTTATTCAAAGGTTTACCCCAGTGGAAAGAAGGGTCTGGTAGAATCTGTATATATTGATATCACTGGCTAAAATATAAATCAGCTCAACCCTTTTACAAAGTGTACGTTAATTCATGCAGCCATAAAAATATTAATGTTTTTTGACCTGGTAATCCCACTCCTGGGAATTTGTCCTGAGAAAATTTTTCAAAAGAAGAGAAAAAGCTCAGCGTAGAAAGCTCGTCATTGCAGTTCTATTCATCAAAGTGAAGAAGTTATGGGCTAAGAAAGAGCGTTGGTTTGGGAGTCAGGTGTCTGGTGTTAGAGGTCCTGTGTAGTCTTGGGTAAATGACCTGAGCCTGCATCTGCCAGGCTGGAAGGAGGGAAATCAGGCTGGAAAATTTGGATAGAACCAGATTATGGAGGATCCTGGCTGTTAAGTCAAGGTCTCCAGGCCCTATACTGTCAGCCAGAGGAAGCATAGCAAATATTGGATTAGAGCTCTGCATCAGGAAAATTAACCCAGCAGTGAGTTATAAGATGAACAGAACAAGCAAGAAGGTGGAGTGGGGAAGCCACTTAGAAGGCTTCTGCAGTAGTCTCTGAGAGGCAACGACTAATTAAATGAAACAGCCTAAGATGTGTGAGTACCTTGTGGGTGATGAGCCATTATCATAAATCTCCAGCCTCCCCAAGCATCTGGTTTACAGTCTGCCTGAGCAGAAATATTTCATAATAACACCTTATACTTCTATAGCCCTTTAAAGTTTTATTTTTTTTTAAAGTGCTTTCATGTGTATTATCTCATTTGATTTTCTAGGGTGTTTACAAGTTAATATTTGTTAAGTTTTCCCATCTAACAGACTTAGGTCTATGGGTTTATAATTTCCAGGGTCCACCCAACCTCTCCTCCTTCCTTCAAGCTTCCCTTTTTTGTTCAGCGTTCAGGCGCTCCATAGTTTTTTATTCCATTTCACTGCAAAAAAAAAAAAAAAGTGACTGAACAATGCATAGGCTCCTGGCTTAAGTCCCCCGCCGCCCCACACACACCACCCCAACAAGGCAGGTAAGTCATCAGTGTGCTGGATTTGAGCGCTTTTGGTTTATTTAATCATTTGTTCATCTTTCTTGAATTGCAGTGGCATCTCACGTGTTCCACCGTATGCCGTCCCCCGATGCTCTGCATACACGAGTGAGCCCGCAAGGGGACCTAGCCTTCCCTCACCTCCCTCCAGCTCCAACCCTTCTCCCATCCCAGGGAGGAACATCTCCCACAGGAGGCCCTCAAAGGGAGCCCAAGTCAGACAGACCCAATCCACAAAAAGTGGGTCTAGCGATCACCCAGGAAACCTGGGGCCTGGACCTGCACTGTGCTGGGGACTTTATAACTTGGGGCTTCTCTGGCTTTCAGAGGCACTAATGAGCAGGGCTGAGCAGTAATTAAGTCTGTGCTCAGCTCCACATCAGGCAACACAGCTGCAGCCAGCCAGGAGGCGGGAGAGGGAGGAAGACAGGAAGGAGGCCCCAGCCCTCTCTTCCCACTCCAAGCCTGCTCTTGGGGGCTCTTTCAAGAGGAGGCCGTAAAGCCATAGGTTGAGGGAACAGCTATAGGAAACAGCTGCTCAGGGCAAGAGGGAAGGCACCTGGATGCCAACCAGGTGTTGCTCTCCAGCCCATGGGCTGCCAGTAGGCCAAGCTGCAGGTGTGTCAGAGGTGACGTTTACTCTGT
Source organism: Bubalus kerabau (assembly GCF_029407905.1). Taxonomy (NCBI): domain Eukaryota; kingdom Metazoa; phylum Chordata; class Mammalia; order Artiodactyla; family Bovidae; genus Bubalus; species Bubalus kerabau. The sequence goes on from NC_073633.1 coordinate 41,085,861, forward strand.
CTTGCAACCAGCTTGGCACTACAGGGCCTGCAGCAGGGTGGGGCTGAGGTCTGGCAGGAAAGAAGGATGACACATACCACCCACTACTCATTGCCATGCAGGTACACCATTGTCTCTGGGGAGCCTGGGACCTTCTCCGGCTTACACCCCAGACCAAGCAGCTCTGGGTGAAAACCAACATCAATGTCCATTACTCAGGGAGTGATCCTCTGAAAGTCCCCGGGTTGATCGGACCCCCTCCACACCCTCCAGTGGGAAGGCTGATGTGAAAACAGAGACATGCCTTTATTTGGGTGTCTTTCTTTGGACCTTTGCATTTTTTATTTTCTATTTCTATTTTTGAAAGAATCATTTGGCGTTTCTTTATGTTTCAGCATATGTGTCTTGGAGCAATAAAGGCATTTGCAGTGTGGAAAAAGTGACATTTGATCTGAAGGAGTCTGGAGGGGATCTCTGAGTGTAGGGACCTGACCTTTTGTAACCACCCACCCAGAGCATGGGCTGCGAAGTGTGAGCTGAGCCTCCAGGAAGGTTGTCTGGTGCCCTCCACAGGTCAAGTCACCATGGGAGCCTTGGTGACAGCCGCGAGAGCGTGTGCGTGCTGTACTCCGGTGCCTCTCTCCCGTGGTTTCTCTAGATGGCTGTGGCTAACCTTTTGTCCCTCTCTCACTGTGTCACCAGCTGTCCCGGTTCTCCGTCTCTCCCTCTCTCCTTTCCGCCCAGCCCGGATGCCTGAGGGCTGGGCTGAAGGGAAGCAGTTGTTGCTGTTTTTCCCCAGCTCCCGCTCAAACCCGACACCCACAGAAAGGTCAAGCCCACGTGGTTCAGCACATCCCTGCCTGGCCCGCCCCAGCTGTTGCTATGACGACTGCTGGGCTGGAAATGTCCTTAGCCACCTCTACTCAGCACATTGGGTGGCTGTCCCAGGCTCCGTTCTCAGAAAAGCCATTCCTGTCAGGCATTCTGGAGTTACAGGGCTTCCGGGAATACGGACAGACAGAAAAACAGACCAAGTTAGAGGCACACACTCTGACCTAGACAAAGAGAAGCAAACAGACTTAGGGACCCAGAGACTATGAAGATGCAAGAGAGACGATGACAGAACCTTGGCAACGCAGGACAGCGGGGAAAATAAAGTGAAACAGAGTCGGAGATGGAAATAAGAAAAAGAAAGAAAGAGAGGCACAGGGACCCCTGATGACATAAGCAGAGAGAACCCCAGGCTAAAAGGACAAAGGAGAGGCTCTGAGGGAGGGAGGGGAGAGGAAGAGGGCAGAGGTGTGAGAGAAGTCAGTTTTCACACCCTTTTACTCCCATTCCAGTAAATTACCTTGTTATATGCAGGGCTCGAATCCAGTATTTCTCTTTGTCTCATCCTCTCCAAGGGCTCAGGTGGAGTCTGAAAGGATTTGCTGGCCAGGCTCTTCCTCTGGCTGGATAATGTTTGCCACCTTAGGGGAGCGATCTTGTCCTAAGCTAATAATGGTAAACTTGAACCTCACTCTACACCAGCACATAAACACACATGCACACACACCCCTCTTCCTGCCCTAGGGAGGTCCTTGGTTCCATCTCACCCCTAACTCATCACAAATACTCACTCTCAGCCTCACCTCTCCAAAGTGGTAAAATGGGCATCAGAACACTGAGCAGGGATGAAAAGAAAAGAGCGAAAATTAAAGACTTGTGGATGTGAACATCAGAGATGATGAAGCAGCCCTGGAAGGTAATTAACATGGAAGAGGAGAGAAGAGCTGAGTACCAGACAGGAGTATGGGAGTAAGAAGATAAGAGGAACCAAGGGAGAAAGAGAGAGATGTGTTCAAGCTCTGACCAAAGCAGGCCAGAGAAGTTAGAGGAGTGGTGAGCCAACTTGGATTGGTCCTCTGGGTCTGGCCAGGAACCCTGCCTCCAATGTTAGTGCTCTGATTTCCCATCTTTGAAGTGTCTCCATGGCCTTGAGTGAGGTTTCTCGGGGTCTTTGAGTTCTTGGTTGTGCTTAGCCTTTTCTTTTTAAGATATAGTGAGAGGAAACTCAGAGCCCGTCCAGCCTTCAGCCTTCCCTGGCCTTGAACACAGTGTAGGACGATGGAGCCAATGTCCCTGATGTCACTGTTTCCAGCTCACATGTGGATGGAGAAGAGAGCAGGTGCCAGCTTAGAGGGCCCAGCCCAGTGCCCCCAGCCCAGAGAGCCCAGAGAGGGAGTCAGGCCCAGAAGGGAGACTGGAGCCCAGTAGAGCTGTGGGTGGACACTCAGACAGGGCTGTGCTGAACTAGCCAACCAGCAGTGTGCCATCAAAGGTCCCACACTGGAATGTGCACCACGCAGGCTGGAATGTGCAAATCAAAGGTCCCACGCTGCCCTGGAAGATAGGTCTGGGCCTGGGTGGGAAAGGGGCTGTAGCAGATGTTGTTGTTAGTGCCCATGTCCTTCCAGCCCACTTTTGTGTCCAGCTGCAGCAGATGGTTCTGACACATCCTGTCTTCTGCCAGAGGCTCTCCTCAGCCCCTGCCAGGTAGCCTGGGAGTCTCAGGAGCTTAACTCTACCAAAGGCAAACCTCAATCAACAAGGGAAGGCACTGGTGGAATTACTTTATCACTTGGGAGGAATTCTGATCGGTGATCTGTATGGTTCCTCAGAGTGGTCCCAGGAGGACTGAGCTGTAAGTAGCCGGAGTGGGCCCCTCAATTCAATTTCCCCATCTCATTGCTCCCTCACTCCTACTCAGCCCCTAAAATAATGCCTACATCCAAGTCCTTGTCTCATGATATATATTCAGAGAGCATAAATAGCACGAGTGCTGTCTTTCTGTGACCTTCAGAGCCAGAGTCAAAGTCAGTTCCCTTAGGGCTGAGCTAAGATAAGAAGTGTTGGAAAGGGACTTCCCTGGTGGTCCAGTGGCTAAGACTCCCAATGCCGGGGGACCTGGGTTTGATCCCTGGTCAGGGAACTAGATCCTCACATGCTGCAACTGAGAATTTGCATATTGCAACTTCAAAAATCCAGAGTGCCACAACTAAGACCCAGTGCAGCCAAATAAATAAATATTAATTTTTTTTTAAGTGTTGGAAGGCTCTATTCCTGACTGCTGGTTGGTAGGTGATCAGGTGTTTGTTGGAAGGGGTCATTATCATCTAGGGAAGGAAAAGCACTCACCAGCTCTACCTGCCAGATGTTGGGAAGGCCAGGGCGGACTTGTTAGCAGCAAGCTTACATAGATCTCCAGCCATGACAGCCATGAACTGTTGTAACTGGGAAGGAACCTCAGGGGGGTTACCTGATCCAACTTTCCAGCAATTTGGGAATTCCCCTTACAACCCCTCTGACACTTTCTTAAACACCTCTAGTGACAGGGAACTCACTACCTTTATAAGTAAGCATTGTCCATTCTTGGATAGCTGTTAGAAAGTTTTTATGCTAAATGGTCAGTGGCCTCCTTGAGACTTCTCCACACTGGACCTAGTTGTCCTTTGTACTTTGATGTCTCATCTTTCTATCCAAGGCTGCTCCAGATATTCTAAGGCCAACCATGGCTACTACATCTTCTCTTCTCTAGGCCAAAAACTCTTATTGCCCTGGTTCTTCAAATGACTCAATCTTCTGAGCCTCCTCATCCTGGACCCCTCCTCCAGGGAGCACTGTGATTTGCCAACATTCCTCTTTCAGTGTGGTGCCCCAATGATGCTTTGGAGCAGTACGACCAGTACAGAATGTATTTTTCACTACTATGGCCCTAAGTACATTTCCACTATTGATTTCTAGAATTATAATTTCTTGGCAGGTACACAAGTGGGCTTCCCTCATAGCTCAGTTGGTAAAGAATCTTCCTGCAGTGCTGAAGACCTGAGTTCAATTCCTGGGTTGGGAAGATCCCCTGGAGAAGGAAACAGCAATCCACTCCAGTATTCTTGCCTGGAAAATCCCATGGACAGAGGAGCCTGGTGGGCTACAGTCCATGGGGTCGCAAGAGTCAGACACGACTTAGCGACTAAACCACCACCAACACTGTTGACTCAACTGAACTGAAGGCACTGAATGTCTGTGCTTTTGGCTTCTCTGCATCCCTTTTGCTTTATTTTTTTTTAAGATTTATGTGTTTATTTTTGGCTGTGCTGGGTCTTTGTTGATGTGCGGGGGCCTTCTCTAGTTGCAGGAGCAGGGGCTACTCTTCATTGCTGTGAGTGGCCTTCTCATTGTGGTGGCTTCTCTTGTTGCAGAGAACAGGCTCTAGGCATGCACGCTTCAGTAGTTGCGGCTCTAGAGCGCTGGCTTGTTAACTGTGGCACATAAGCTTAGTTGCTCTGCAGCATGTGGGATCTTCCCGGACCAGGACCGGATCTTCCTGGATTGAACTCATGTCCCCTGCATTGGTAGGCAGATTTTTTAACCCCTGCATCACCAGGGAAGCCCCTCTTGCTCTTTTTTTCAGGTAACAGCAACTCTTCCCCCACTTGCCATTCTCAAATGGGTCTGGTCTAATTGCCAACCCCCAAACTCTGTACCTATTACCCTGGGGTTGGACCTAGGCTCAGTTGAGAAATGAGTATCCTTTCCCTGGTCACAGTAATTGTTTCAATGAGCATGTGACCCAAGCCAGGCCAATCAGATTCCTTCCCTGAGATTTATTATATAGAGCTAGAAGGGAGAGCTCTACCTTTGGATTTGCTAAACTGGGATGATGTGCAGAACTCTCTGTGCCACACCAACACACATATCAAAGTTTATAGTGAAAAAAAGACTGAAGATACTGTTTGAGTCCTTAGATCTAGCTGGCCTTGAGGCCAGCTCCACTTCTGTTTTTCCCCGTCAGTGTCGCTTTATAGCTTAATCTAGTTTGAGTCTAGCTTCTGTTAATTCCTTTCTCAAATTCATGGATTCTTTCCTCAGCTGTGCTACCTATTGACAAGCCCATTGAAGGAATTTATCTTTGATATCACGTGTGTTTTATTTCTAGCCTTTCCTTTCTGCTTTCTTTTTATTTATTTGGCTGCGCTGGGTCTTAGTTGCAGCACACAGAATCTTCGATCTTCACTGCAGTAGCAGAATCTTCAGTTGCAGCATGTGGGATCTAGTTCCCTGACCAGAAATTGAACCCCAGGCCCCCTGCATTGGGAGCATGGAGTCAGCCAGGGAAATCCCTCCATTTGGCTTTCTTATAGTTTCTGTGTTTGTGCCAAAATTACCCCTTTGTTCATGTAAGCTGCCAACTTTTTTTTCCAACAGGCTGTTTAACATACTAAGTTTCTATTTTTAAAGTTCCTGTCTGATGGTTTCAGTATCTGTGTCATTTGCCAGTCTAGCTCTGTTGATGTATCTTTTGACAATGGATTGGATTTTTTTCTTTGTTGACTTTTTGTATGTTTTGTAAATTCTTGTTGAGTGCCTATCCTGTGTAGAACAGCAGAGACTGAGGTAAAAGGTATTTCTGCCGGGAAATGGTCACACCTCTTCTGTCCACAAGTTGGTCTGAGGGGTGGGTGCAAGATGGAATTAATCTAGTTAGGAGTCAGGCAGGGTTTGGATTTTGTTGCTGCTGTCATTGTCTCAGTGCATCACAGACACATCCTTCTAGTGATGCTGCTTAGAGTGGAGACCACGTGTCGGAGGGTTTTTCTGTATTCCTGTATTTTTCTGTATTCCTGCTCCACCCTCACCTTTTCAGCCATCCCAGCATGTCAGCCCCTCGACCCAGAGGATACTCCCATAGCTTGCTCTTTGGTGCCAGGCTCATGGGGGTTACAGCAGGGTCTCTGACACCCTGCTTCTGCTTCAGTCTTGGGCAGGTCCTATGTGTTTCAGAAGTGGGTCTTTCTCAGTATTTCTGCTCCTGCTCCCAAACTCCACCTCCTACCTGTGGTTGGTTTTGGGTCAATCTTTCTTCCCTTTCCCCTAACAGAACAGACCGTGGCTTGAATTTTCAGCCTGAGATAGTTCCCTGCTTCTCCCCTTGGAGTAGAGGTCTTTTGCTTCTGTTTTCCCCAAAAAAATCAATGGGTTTTCAAGTGTCAAAGAAGGACAAGAAGGTTTTTTACCCTTCACCTAGAAGTAGATGAGAGCTTCCCTGGTGGCTCAGTGGTAAAGAATCCACCTGCCAATGCAGGAGACGTGGGTTCGATCCCTGGGTCAGGAAGATCCCCTGGAGGAGGAAATGGCAACCCACTCCAGTATTCTTGCTTGGGCAATCTCATGGACAGAGCAGCTTGGCGGGCTACAGTCAACAGGTAGCAAAGAGTTGAACATGACTTAGCAACTAAATGAAAACAATAACAACTTAAGCAAAACTCTGTTGCCCCTCTCTAACTTAAGGCTGTTGCTTATTGGAGAAAAGGATTGTGGGAGCAGCTGAGGCCTTTTGCCTTCCCCCAGCAGCTGCCTTAACCAATACATGCTTGCACCACCAAAGAGGAAAGCTCTCTCATTTCCTGCCCTGCTCTCACTTTTTCTCAGGAACCTCAGGGGGAGTCAGTAGAATAAAGCGTGCCTATGAGTATATAAACCCCTCCTGTGTCTGGAATGGTCTCCAGCTACCCTAAACTGACATGCTAGCCCATGACACCCTAGCTTTTAAACATTTGTTAAAATTTTTGTTGGTTTCATCTTACCCGCTTGTATGACAGCCACCCCTGTTTCCTGTGCTCTGCTAAAGTTGAAACAGTTCCTGTGTGTGTGTCTCTCTCTCTTGAAGAGGCTTTACTTAGTTGCCTGGTGACCTCAGCTTTCTGAGGACCCAAGAAAAGCTGTGATTTTGTCGATTATCTGGCTATTCCTCATTGTTAAGGTGGCAGGGATGTTTTCTTGCAGCATTGTTCATCCTCGGTAGAAATACAAGTCCTCAAGTCACTGTCACCTCTTAGGGAACTGCAACCACCTCACAGCTGGTGCCTGCACCCAATTTTGTTCCCCTCCATGCTACATCCAGCATAACTATTAAAATTTTGTAACCATCGGAAACTAAAAGGGGCTGCAAATTAGCTATAAAATCTGAAACCGAGGTTATGGGGTACACACGCACTCAGTCGTGTCCAACTCTTTGTGACCCTTCATGCTGTAGCCCGCCAGGCTCCTCTGCCCTTCAGATTTTTCAGGAAAGTATACTGGAGTGGGTGCCATTTCCTTCTCCAGGGGATTTTCCCAAGCCAGGGATCAAACCCGCATCTCCTGTGTCTCCTGCATTGGCAGGCGGATTCTTTACCACTGAACCACCAGAGAAGCCCAGGTTATGGTGTACCAGTTATCTATTGCTGAGTAACAATCCAACCCAAACCATAGTGGCTTAAACCATGACATTTACTCTGTTCATGAATCTATAGGGTTCGCAGGGACAGCTTGTCTCTGTTCCACTTGGAGTCAGCTGGGGTGGTTTGAAGGCTGAGCCTGAACTTATTTGAATCACTGGGATGGGAAGACTCAAACAACTGGGGGCTAACCTGTGGGAGCCCCTCTGGCTCTCTGCCGGGCCTCTCTTGTATGGAGGCTTCGAGGTTGCCAGACTTCTCACATGCTGGCTCAGAACTACCAAGGAACATTTTGAGAGAGAAAGAGAGAGGTCCCAGGTGGAATGCTTTTATGACCTCGCCTCAGAAGTCACATTATTTGTGTTGTGCTCTATTAGCGGGGCAGTTACATAGGTCTAACCAGGCTCCAGGGGAGGGAATATTGACCCTACATCTCAGTGGAAGAGTGTCCACACCACACTGTAAGATGAACGTGTGGGATGTGATATACTGATAATGGCCATCTTTGGAAAATACAAGCTGCAATACATGATTCTATTTGTTCTATAGTAGTGAAAAAAATAACTTCAAAGAAATCAAGCTAGAAAATAAAAACACAGAAAAACCACAGAGCCATCTGATTGCATTACTTTGTGTCGACACATCATTTCCAAGTGTGAATTTGTGTTCCCCTCATCAATTTAAACATGTCAAACCCATGGCAGCTATAACCATCTTTCTAGATGCAATCCTGATCCTGTCACTGACCCTCTTAAAATGACCCTTTAGCTCCCTGTTGCTCCCCAAATAAATTCCAAACTTCTGAACATGGCTTATAAGCCCTTCACACCTGGCCTTGCTTATTAATTTCCAACCTCACCTTTGATGCTGCCTCCCCTGTCCTTTATTCTCCAGCTACCCTGAACCTCTTGCCAGGATCCAAACCTTGTTTGGCCTTTTGTACTTGCTGTTTTCCTCTTCTGGGACTTTTCTCTGCCACCAAGCTCTTACACCTCTCGTCTCTCCAGCTGCTATTCTTTTTTCTGGACTTAGCTTCCCTAACTCGAGCTTCCTCCTACCTCCCACCTAACTGGCCTAGGGCTCTCATCTCTCCTTCCCATATGCTCTCAAAGCACTCTGTGCCTCTGCTGAGGCCCTCCAGCACCAGTTAACCAGGCTGCATCACCCTCTCCATCGACCCACGTGGGAAGATAGTTTTATTTTATTCCCCACTGTGCGCAGTGCTTGAAGCATGGCAGGGGCTCAACAAATATTGGTTAGAGAAATGAATCTGTGCCTTAAATAGCCCACTAGGTTCAAGTAAACATCCCTCCCACAAGCCTGAGATAGCTTCGGCAGGGTCCCGTCTTGAATGTTATAACTGAGGTAGGACCAAAGCTGGTTGGGAGAGTTTGGAATTTTCAGGAAAATATCAGCTGCTTTATGTGGCTGGAGCTGTTCCTAGCTTTGGAGGACTCATTCCAAGGCAAGGCCAGGGAGTAGCTCCAGGACATTTTTCCTCTTCCCACAACAGTCCTGGTGGGCAGGCCTGCCTGACAGGGACACACCTCAGCAACAGCTGGTAGGATGTTTGTTTACTTGCTGTGCTCCAACCAGAGCCTATTTCTGGAGCAGGTACTGGACGCAAGCCTGTGCCATTCCAGCACTGATCTTGCCAAGCCCTGAGCCAGGAGAGACAGTGGCAGTCACTTACCTTATCTCCCTGGCTCCAACCCAACCTTCCCTGGATATACCCAGTCATGACCTTTTTGCCCTGTTGGGAATTGCCCTTCTCTGCCGCTAAGGTTTAGCAGTAAATATTGCTCCATGTGCTCTTTCTGTTTCATTAAGGACGAGAGGAAGGAAGAAAGTTAAGGGTGATAAGAAAGGCTCTCTCAACTCATAAATTTTACTGATTTGAGGAAGTCTTAACTGGAGTTCTTTGGGAGTTCCCAGGGTCAAAGGAAACAGATCAGCATTTTTGACCAATAGAATTTTTCCTATGGTTAGTCTCATTTCTGAAACGGGACTGGAATACTAAGAGGTCATTTGACTAACTTACAATCCCACAGTAAGCCACAGCATGGATAAAGATAGCACCCAAGACTCTTGGTTTCAAATTTAGGACTGATACATCCATTGCCTAAGTTAAATTTATATTAAAAAGCTAGCTTTGGAAACGAATACCAAATTTTTTTTTTTTTTTGGGTAAATAGTTTCACCTTGTTTTTAGACAAATCACTTAAGTTGTCAGCTCTAAACCAATTAAGAAACCACTGGACTCCAGTGGTTACAAACCACTGGACTCCCTTCTGTGGAAGCCTGCCTCTGCTAAGAGTGAAGTGAAAGAGCAGCCAGAGATCCAGGCCTTCCCCTCACCCCAGCCCTCAGTTTTCACCCTGGGCTAACTACCTTTCAGCCCTACAGTTCCTTCTCAGCTCCTCTAAATCAACTCCACCTTTATTCACACTAAGATTCCTGTTACTTAGGTCAAAAATGGGAGAAAGGTAAAAGGCAAAGTTGGAATCCTGCCTGAATGAGAGTAACGCTGTTTTCTGGTTCAGAAGCGTTCTCTAACCATCAATGAGCAGCTGCTCTTTGGGAGAATATTTCAGACCTCACTGCTTTTCTTCTTAAATTGTTGTTACTGAGGAAAAATAATTTTGTTTATCATGCAAGGAGAAGGAAAATCTTTTTTTTTTTTTCTTTTCCTTTTTAAACATATCCATTCATCTGAAAGCCATCAGATGGCTCTTTAGGAAGAGTGAGGGCTGGTACCTGAACCAGGCAGAATCCTTTGCAATTTTAGTCCAGGACCAGATGATTGTCAGTGTCTGGCTTCCTCCAAGTGTCTGGGAAACAGAGGGTCACTCACTTTATCAAAGGCATCCTACTAATAAAAGGCAGTAAGAATAAAGTTAACACCAGTAGTCAATGGCAAAAAAAAAAAAAAAAAAGGAAAATAAATCAGGAAATTATGACAAAAATATTCATATAACCTGGTTGGTTCCCATCCTTTTGGACAAGGCAAAATTTCTGCTGCTGCTGCTGCTAAGTCGCTTCAGTTGTGTCCGACTCTGTGCGACCCCATAGATGGCAGCCCACCAGGCTCCTCTGTCCCTGGGATTCTCCAGGCAAGAACACTGGAGTGGGTTGCCATTTCCTTCTCCAATGCATGAAAGTGAAAAGTGAAAGTGAAGTTGCTCAGTCGTGTCCGCCTCTTAGCGACCCCATGGACTGGAGCCTACCAGGCTCCTCCATCCATGGGATTTTCCAGGCAAGAGTACTGGAGTGGGGTGCCATCGCAAAATTTCTAAATCTACCTGAATTAGAAATGAGCAAATGTTCACTGGAGATTTTTATGGCTACCTGTTTATCATTAGGGATTTGGAACCTACTACCCAAAAAGAAGCTCCATTGGAGCCATAACCCCAGAGCTCCTACCCTCATAGCACCGAAATTTGGCTTGTCAGAGGTCACGTGTTAAAAAAGGAATCTTCCCTGGTGGTCCAATGGTTGAGAATCTGCCTGCCAATACAGGGGACACCAGTTCGATCCCCACTGTGGGAAGATCCTACATGCCCAGGGGCAACTAAGCCCATGTGCCACAACTACTGAAGCCCGTGTGACCTCGAGCCTGTGTTCCACAAGAGAAGCCACTGCAAAGAGAAGCCCACGCCCTTACACTAGACAGTCGACCTCTTCTCTGCAACCAGAGAAAGCCTGCTCACAGCAACGAAGACCCAGCACAGCCATAAATAAATAAATAAACAAATATATATATATTTTTAAAAAAACAGTAATCTGGCAGAGGTTATCAGCTCTCCTGCACTGACATGTGTTTTTCTTTAACTCCTCACTGCCTGGAAGCACATCCCTCGGAGGAATCGTGTTAATAACACCACACACTCGGCTAGTTTGAGGAGAAGAGTTTTATGTGGGCGACACAAACTGAACAAGAACACCATAAACAAGGAAGGAAGCACAGGCTCAGCCAGGAAAGCAGCCACAAGGAGCAGGCGTGGAATTATTCAGGAGTGGTTTCAAATACCAACACCATATTTACATGTCTAATTTGGAACCTGGCTCTTTTTAAGCATCAGAGGAAGTTAGGGGAGAAACCATGCATGAGATTAAAAATATATATACATGTATACACAGAGACACCAACATTTTCACACTTCTTTCATTCATTTTCCCCACGAGAAACCAATCAGACGAAGGAAAAGCACAGCCTCTTTTTCCTAAAGTCCCTATATTTATTATGGAGTTGGCAGAGAAGCCCCAGCTGGGGCTTGGATTCAAGGAGGCAGACTTCACTGTCTTTGACCCTACACACCGCTGACAGTTTACCAATGGAACACTTGGAACATGGGCGGGAACATTTAGAAGAGGCAATAAAAAGTACAGCTCATTTAACTTATGCATTATATACAAGGGCATCAGTTTTTCCAAATACCTTCACACTTCGTCCTTTACTAGGTTCTTAGCAGACTTCCGACCTGCAGCAACAGAGCTCAGACAAGCTGTGAGACATAGAGTAAGGTGGTACTCTGATCCAGTGCACACGGGGTCAGTCACTTTACTCAAGACAGTCACACATGCCAGGCCCTGGCAAATCCTCAGGGGGCTGTGGCTTCGTGCTTGGTAGAGTAGAAGGCTGGGCTTTTTCCTTCCCTAGATACCTCCTTGCTGCCGCCGTCACCACCAATGAGTGCTCCGCTGTTCCCTCCGGACCCAAGACAGCTGCTGGGCGTGTATGTCTGTAATTTATTGTTCTGCTGCTGTTGGCTCGTCCCTGGGCGCTGGCTTCTCAACCTGTGACTCTGGAGGAATCAGATACTGGACCTCCTCTGTACTGATGGCTACCTTATCTGGCTGGAGCCACCTCTTGAAATGTTCCAAGGTGCTAAGAAAGAAGAGGAGGAAAGCGTGACTGCATCAGACTTCACTGACTAATTACTTAATGATTATCTCAGATACTCCAAGACTGCCTTCCCACCCACCACTGATTTCTTCCTACAGTGGTTTTTCACTGCTAACACGGGGTGTGGGGCACAACAGCTCCTCTGACAGCTGTGCATCCTAGCAGCTCCATGGTATAATTTACCCCCTAGGGGGCACTTGGGCAATAAGCAGCACTAGCCCCCTTCAAATGCAGTTTCTGAAGACTTGATGAGAACAGCTGAAGAGCCTATGCCTGTCTGGTCTTTTTTCCTCCAAACTGGAGAGAAGAGAAATTTTCAAGGGGAGGAAACATTTCAAATAAATACCAAATCATTGCATGTTGCTTCAGTTGTGTCCGACTCTTTGTGACCCCATGGACTGTAGCCCACCAGGCTCCTCTGTCCAATGGGGATTTTCCAGGCAAGAATACTAGAGTGGATTGCCATGCCCTTCTCCAGGGCATCTTCCCAACCCAGGGATTGAGCCCACGTCTCTTATGTCTTCTGTATTAGTAAGGCAGAAACCTGAGTATCTTGGTATCTCTGATACCTGAAGTAGTCTGAGGCTCAATTATACTTACAGCACTTAGTTGTACTAAGTGTGGTTTTTTTTGGGTGTTTTTGTTTATTTAGTTCATTCTATAGCAAGATGCCAAGATGGAAACATCTGAGTAGCAATGTCCCCCACAAAGGAATGGCCACTATGCCAGGGGGCTTTTTTTCGTTTGGATCTGTGGGGAGGAGGAGGGCTTCCCTGGTAGCTCAGCTGGTAAAGAATCCACCTGCAATGTGGGAGACCCTGGTTCGACTCCTGGGTTAGGAAGATCCCCTGGAGAAGGGGTAGGCTATCCACTCCAGTATTCTTGGGCTTCTCTGGTGGCTCAGATGGTAAAAAATCCACCTGCAATGCAGGAGACCTGGGTTTGATCCCTGGGTTGCGAAGATGCCCTAGAGGAGGGGATGGCAACCCATTCCAGTATTCTTGCCTGGAAAATCAATCCCATGGACAGAGGAATCTGCCAGACTACAGTTCATGGGGTTGCAAAGAGTTGGCCATGATTGAGTGACCAAGCACAGCACAGTGGCGAGGGGGAAGTATCCCCGCCTACCTTCCTTGAGCATCCAGGATCCTCCTCTAAAGGTATTAGACATTCACAGTAAAATACAAATGACCAGAAATAGTGGAAAGCTCATTCTATGCTCTTCAACAGCAAAAAGTCATAAGCCAAGAAATAAAGCCGTAACCAGCAGATTTCAGATACCTACAATGGGGGAGTCATGTGGACAGTAAGATTTCCCAGCCTATTACTCCCTTGCCAAAAGCATTCGATGAGGAGGGGTCACCTATCTGGTCTTCACATACGTGAAGAAACACACAGTTCTATTACAAAATGGCCTGTGCTTAAAACATACACTTTTAGGTTTAAAACCAAATGCATATCTGTTTCCTGTGCTTGTTCTGAACAGAAAGAAGCATTCCCACAGATGTAGGCTCGAGGCAACACAATGTGGGTATTTAATCTTCATCTACCACACATTTCATAAAATGGTTCCAGTTATTACTACAAGGAAGGGAAAACCACGTTATTTTAGGTATTAATAAATACACAGAAACATGAACTTGAGTCTTGGTGCTGATCGGATTTCAGAGAAAAAGAATTCCTATTTGAGAATTATGCAAAAGAAAGTTGTCTTTGTTTCTCAGAACTGGAGAGGAAGGAAATATTAATATTAGAGGGGAGAGAATATAATACCAAATTATTAGTGGCTCAGGAATCGGTGCATCTTCATCTTTTGTGTTTGGGTCGGTTTACTGGGGAAAAAAAAAGAGTAAATTTTATATTATTTTCTGAACCCTTGGAGGGTAGCTGGCCTGACCTTAGATGCCATCCTGATTTCTGAAGGATCTGGGGCCACCTTGAGTATTTGAGATAATGTAAGTGGAAATACTTTGCAAGTTAAAAAATAAAATGTAACTATGAAGTTCTATTTACATACTGTCCATGATTTCAGCAGCAGTATTCATCTGATACCATGGGACTCTGAAAATCAATGTTAATGATAGGTTGTGAAAGTGAAAGTGAAGTCACTCAGTCGTGTCCGACTCTTTGCGACCCCATGGACTGTAGCCCACCAGGCTCCTCCGTCCATGCGAGTCTCCAGGCAAGAATACTGGAGTGGGTTGCCATTTCCTTCTCCAAGGGATCTTCCCGACCCAGGGATCAAACCCAGGTCTCCTGCATTGCAGGCAGATACTTTAACCTCTGAGCCACCAGGGAAGGTTAAATCATAGTCCCTAAAACTGTATGTTAAAATTCAGGTTTTTATTTCCCTCACTGATTTTCATTTTGAATAATTTCTTAGTGAATTTTAAAATTCTGTTAGGAAGAATAATATTAGGAATAGCTAACACTTTGTACTGACCCTGTGCCAGGCACAAGTTCTAAGTGCTTTATACACAGTAACTCATTTAAGGCTCATAATAACCTTATGCAGTAAGAGCAACTACTCCTGCTTCACAGAGCAGGAAGCTGAGGCACACATGGGTTACTCACCCAGTAAGTGGCAGCGCTCCTGTGCCCAGTGTCAAGCATCATCCTGCTCTTTGTGACAGAATGCTCTCTCCTCCTTTCTGCATCTGGCCCACCTGCAGATACTCTTTCCCTTTGGTACAAAACTAGAGCCCAGAGGGAGCTCAACGGTCTTTCAACTCTTACAGCACATTGTCACTTCTGCTCATCTGGCTCTCATGCTGCCTCGTTTTGTTAGCTACGTCTTCATATATATTCTTCTCTCCCCAAACTAGTTCTGATGACCAAAAGAAGGGTCTAGAACGTTGTTACATCTCCCCCTTCATGGCCATGACATCGAGCACAGTCCCTTCACACCAGAGATGCTTAAGAAATTCATTCATTTGTGCTACACAAATTTGAGTGTCTACAATATGACAGAAACTCTGTAAGGCAGTGGAGATTCATAGGTAAGAAGACGGTTCCAGTTGTTGATTGATGACTAGCTTCTCAAGTGCAGTGTGTACTTAAAAATGAAGACGGTGGTTTATTCTCAACTCTGTTCAACCTGTGATCAAGATGTAGATGGGGTATTTGCTTTTTGGCAAAAATATCCTTTCGCAAAAATCTGCCACTGGACTAAGAGCAAATAAAACAACCTTAAAAAGAATGATATTTAGCTCAGAAAAGCTGCTGTTGATATCAACTTATATCTGGACTCAGATGTCACTCTCCCTGACTTCTTTAGAGGAAGAGAAATGCTTTTGGTGAAACATACTATCACCTGGAGCATGTCTAGGAATCAATTACCTCTCATCAGAATCAAGTCCATCCACAAAGAACTCAGATGCTAACTTCTCCTGGAGGAACCGGTCCCAGCATTCCTTCTTTGCTTGGGCCAGGGTTCGAAGCATGTCCTTCGAAGTCACTTCCTGATTTAAACCTTTGATTCTTCTCAGTTTCTTCTCTAAAGAGAGAGGAAATTGAGCTTAACAAGGAAATTGAATATGAAACAAAAGTAATCTAAAATGCAAAATGCCAACTGAAAAATTCTTATTGATGAGTATAAGCACATTGCTCTCATTTTTTTAAGGACAAATGTACATTTTTCTTTTTCCTTCACAATATCTTCACTCTACATTGTATCAAACAAATGTTTAACTCCAGAAAAGGGAAAACTATAGAGTCTCATAAATAAACTGATGGCATGTTTTCACTGAAATCATAGAAGCCCAGCAGGTATCTCTCTAAAGAAAGCTTGTTTTCCCTGGCATGTGATGTGTACACTGTCATCTTTTTTCAACTCCTGAAAATAGTTTTTCTGAGGAGTAAATGGTTGTTGTTGTTGTTGTTTTGTAACGGTGTCATAAAGTGGTTTTCAAACCTCATGAGAAAGAATCAGAGAAAATGGAGAGAGATTCAATGGTTCATTAGACACTAAAATTAACTTGATGAGAACACAATAATAAGAGACCTTTAAGATCATGATGTGTGATTAAAGTCTTGATTAAAGAAAAGGAATCTCCTAACAGTTTTTTCTGAAAGTTGTTCTACTTGTGTCCTGAATGTTGGAGTCTTAATAAAAGCAAACATCTTATAATCCCTGTGAGAGCAGTCCATATGGCTTCCTGACAATGCATGTTTAGTTACTCTTTGCAGTTTAAGTAAGAACACAAGAAAGAGGGACTTCTCTGGTGGTGCAGTGGCTAAGGATCCAAGCTCCCAATGTAGGTGGCTCAGGCCGAATCTTTAGTCAGAGAACTAGATCCTACATGGTGCAACTAAGATCAAAGATCCTGGGTGCCTCACTTAGACCTGGTGCCGTCAAATAAATAAATATTTAAGAATAAAGAATCCAAGAAAGGGTATCACCATTTGTCTTCTGCCTTAATTTAGTCTTGCCTCCAACTATAATAAATGGGTAAATGATGGCATTTTGGAGGGGATAAGTGCACATCAAGCCCAGGACCAATAGAAGCTTTATGATTCGCAATCTGGTTTTCATTTCTAAGCAAGCCACATCAACTTGAACCCACTTATCAAAACAAACACCTTTGTTGCTACAAGTTACCACCAAAAGCTCACCATGTAAAAAAAAAAAACAAAAACCTACAGTTGATAAATGTTAAATATTTGAGGAGTTTTTTCTCTCCAGGAGGATGTGAAAAGGATTATGTACATCTCACGTTGAATTGGTTAAAAGTTTTTAATTGTTGCTCTTAGTGGATTCTCTGACATAAGTTTATTTGGCAATAAAAACAATCTTTATATTGTTAGACCTTGTCAAGGTGGAAGTAGTCTTTGGGGCTGGAAGAAGTCTTCCCTTCTCTGTGTGCTGAGTCCCTAGTTAGGTGTGATCAGGCAGAAACGGGCGCCCTTGCATCCTCCAAACCTGCCTGCCATTGTCACCCAGACTCTGCCATAGGCGACAGAAATGCCTCTTACTTTCTTTAAGGAGGGACATTTTAATCATCATGTTAACTGATTTTAGAAAAGATGAGTGGAAATGTTAACTTCCTGAACCAGTCTTCACCAATCAAAGACATGACTGATTCCATGAAAGATTCTTCTTTTCCCAGGACACAGAGCACCAACAAGCCAGAGGATCTGGTTCTCCAGCTTCCTCAGACTGTTGCTTCTTCTCCTTACCATCACTGAAGACAGATTCTGACTGCCACAACAGAACTGTTAACCTCCTTGGCCATTACTGCATGGATGACTATCCTATTTCTGATGGCTTCCCAACAAATTTCACATTACACCCTCATCTTTTTCATTAGCCATCATTCCACATGTCTTTTTCTCATATTTTTTCTTGTACATCATTAACCAAATGTTTTTGTTTTTCCAAGACATTTCTTAGCAATATGTGAACCCTATTCTGACTCTTCTTTCTGTCCTTCCTCAAAAGCTTCTTCCAGAATTGTCTTTCCTTTTTCAAATAATTATTCCCAGGTTTGGCTTTGTGACATGTTGATGGGTCTCATGGATGTTTAATAAAACAGGATAACACAATTCTAAAGTTTGGCAATCCTGTCCAAGACTGATATTTGTCTTTCCCCCATCAAGGGACGATCTGAATCTCTTTCCTGAGTTAGGAGTCTCTCTAAATACTTAAGGCCATAAAGATAAGTGAAGATGCGTCCAGGAAATATTTTAAAAGTGAAATGGCTAACAAGAGGAAGAATGAACTGTATGTCAATATGTTGTTGTTTAATTGGGAAGTTGTATCCAACTCTTGCAACCCCATGGACTGTATCCCACCAGGCTCCTCTGTCCATGGGATTTCCCAGGCCAGAATACTAGAGTGTTGTCATTTCCTTCTCCAGGGGATGTTCCCAATCCAGGGATCAAACCCAAGTCTCCTGCATTGGTAGGCGGATTCTTTACCACTGAGCCACCAGGGAAGCCCATTATGTCAATATACTCCCATCCCAACAATCATTCTATTAAATATAACAGTTTCTCAAACTGTAGCATCAGAAATCCAAATGGAGCTCTGGGGTCATGACCTTTTTCTTTCAGGAAGGTATAGGTTTGACAATTTTGGGTAACCTGAATACATGAGCCACTAAGAGTAGGTAAGAGTGTTCTGTAAAATGCCAACAAATAAAGCAAAATTTAGATGAAACAGAGGCCAGAGATAACAAAGATTGTTTTCAGGGATATACTGGGAAAAGGGGGCTCCTTCCCAACAACCAACCTGAAACCCCCTGTAGAATTACATCTGACAGATACATGTGGTGAGGACAAAAAGAAAAATTAAAAATAGAAAACCAGATTTGATGTAACAGAACTTCAACATGCTTCCTTAAAACCTCCAGCTTCAGATTTAAACAAACAACAAACAAGTCATCTAACTTACCTAAAGATGCTAAATACACTTCTGAATCCTGCAAGGGAGCCCAAGGCTTTACAGCTGGCTGTGCAGCAAAGTGTGGGGCCTCCCTCTGGCCTGTGCCTGCAGGGTAAGAATCCATAAAGGAGTCTGAGAAGGCATTGTTGGCACTGTCCTCTTGGTCAGGATGTGGCAGGCAGGAACAGATTTCAGCCCAAAGATCTGGGCCAGATCTTGTGGTTGTAGAGTCAATGCTTTCAAACATTTTCATTTGGAATCTGAGCTGAAAAACAAAACCTCAAGTGAATAAGAACTGACTTGGGAAGGAAGGTTACAGCCTTTTAATTAGTTTTTCCTAACAAAATTTAAAATGTCTTCTATTACATTCTTATGTTATAGATAAAAAGATGACAAAAGGGTAATTGGGTTTCTCTTCTGGCTTTGCACTTGGGTTGTTTTCATAATGAAGTCTGTCTTTTAAAATAGAATTTCTATAAGCCAGACACAAAAGACTGAATGATTGAATGATTCCATTTTCATGAGGTCTCTGCAGTCAAACTCACAGAGACAGAAAATAAAATTGTGGTTGGGATGGGGATGGGGTGGTTGGAATGGGAGTTATTGTTTAATGGATACAGAGTTTTAGTTTGGGAAGTTCTAGAAATGGATGGTGGTAATGGTTGTGTGATAATGTTAATGCCATTGAACATTACATCTAAAGATGGTTAAAATGGTAAATGTACGTTATGGATGTTTTACACATATGCGAGCACACACATAGAGGTATTTATAGGACATTTCCAGTGAGGACAACCGTCCTGCACTTTACTCCAAAGATCTCCAAGATGCGACCACTCTGTCCTCAACCAATTAAATTCTGTTTTCAATAGGACATAGACTAAAAGTCCTGCACAGTTCCATATACAGTACACCAGGATAATAAAAATGCTGCTTGGTGAAACCTGTCTGTCAGAGTACTGGCTCATTGGCTCCTTACATGGAGAAGCTGAGCTATATGCCTCATGTTCTTATTTAAAAAACAAAACAAAACAGAAAGATAGACATTTTCATCATTTTACAGATGAAAAAACTGAGGATCAGAAGCATAACTTGCCAAAGACACATTACTGGTATAGAGTGAATCCTTGATTGGAAACCAGACCCCCGCCGCTCCAAAAGCCATGTTTTTACCCAATAAAACTCAGCCTGTTTGTGACTATACTGAAAATAGCACGAGCAGAGCTAAGAGGGAACAGCTACCCACAAAGCCCTGGGGGCTTTCGTAACTATCTAGTCTAGTAGGATGAACTGACACCTCCTTTCGGGAGGGACCTTTGAGATTAGGAAGGCTGCTTAGGAAAAGATCTGAATAATTTCAGGAGCGAGAGCCCAGGAAGCGCAGGGCCCGGAAGTAAAAGGCCAGATGTGACGGAGGCCCAGTATGAACTGATGCCAAGGGTCACAATGAGGCTCCACTCCCATCCCGAAGTCGTTTGAACCCACCCACACCAAAACTTTGCTAGCATCAGAGCCCTGGTCCCCCGGTCCCCACTAGGAAGTACCGTCCAGAGCGGAGAAAGAACCCTCGTGTCCAGATCCAGGGCCTCAATCACTCCAGCCTCAAGGACTGGCTAGGCGGGACGACTCAGGCCCCCAGGCACCTCTGTGGTATCTCGGAATGCGACCGGAGCCAAGGATAGAAAACGCTGCGCAACCCTGCGCCTCTTCCCCTTACCACAACCGCCTGCCAGCAGCCCGCAAACGCTCGGCTCAGTTTCTTTGCAGGCAGCAGGGAAGAAATAAGGAGGCGGAGTCTCCAGGTGACGGATCCCGGGAGTCCTCCAACCACCGCCCAACTTGGCGATGTTCTGTGCTTCGATTGGTCGAGAGGAGTTCGGCTGGGTAAGGAAGTGAGCTGCATAGCGCTTCGGAAACGACGGGCGGGACTGTTGTTGCCTGGATACGGTAGAGCACACACCCTCCGCCCCTGTTTTCAAAGGGGCCAGGTTGATTCCACCTATATCAGTGCTTTCCAGCCGCGCGGACACCGCTTTCCACATGATTCCTGCTCGGATAGGGAAGCCCAGTTTCCAAGGCCTTGACTTTTCTTGGTTCCCTAAGCAAGTTAGTCTCCTCAGCAGTTCTCTGGACTGGTGTTGGTCCCCGAAAATTTCAGACTTTAGACACGCAAATTAGAGAACTTAGGCACTTTGAATGGGGGACGGAGGCGATTACTTTCCTTACTCCCACAGGAGATCCATGTCCTTTTCACCAGTTATGACGCTTTCCCACATTAATTTAGTCAATAGGCATCAAGATCCTGCTGTGTTCCAGGCATTGTGTTAAGCGGGAATTCAAGACAGGTAGGACTTCGTATGGCTCCCAGCTTTATGGCTTAGGAGGAAGCTCCATGGAGACAGACACGTTTACAAATCACAGCAAAGAGTTATAGAGATATGACAGAAATGTGGCCAGAGTACATAAAGGAGCCAGTGGTCATGGGAGGCTGAAAGGCTTTTTTTTTTTTTTTTTAAGAAGATGACCTTTGATATCCTTCAGGGGTTCGCTGAGACATAACCCTCCCAACCTGATCTCCAATTTCCAGGGCCGATTACTCTCTCACAAAGATATATGTGAGAAAAGACAGTAGCCACCCATCTGTAGAAGTAGCTTGGCTGAGGGTATAGTCTCTAGATGTGTCTGAAGCTTCTCAGTGTGGCTATGGTGGTGATAACTACCACCATGTGAAAGGGAACTACAAGGTACTCTTTTACTTATATTTATGACCATTCTTAGAATATGCAAACAAAAGGAAGTGGAAATCAAGAAAGTTAGAAAACAAAGGAGCAAATAATAGGCAAGATTTTTGCCAGTGCTTATTCATAGAGAATATATGAGGATGGGTGGTTTCCCAGAGTCCTCCAACTGCTGCCTGACCTGGTGACATGAATCTTGTAGCATCAGATTCATAGAAAGGATGACTATCATAGATTTATGGGTGCTTCATTGAACTGCTCCATAGCCTTTCAAGTCACTTACGAAGTTTTCTCTAATTTCCCACTCACCAAAAAAATACCCTCTTGATTTCAAATTTGGCCACCCATATCTTACATATCTTACATATCTTGATACCAGAATGAGGGTTCCTTTAACAGTAGGCACAAATAGTGGCTAATGTAAAATTGAATACACCTTTCAACTTAAAGTGACAGTTGTAAATTAACAAATGGTCCCCTTTTCTGATAGGGCTGCCCAGGTGGTGCAGTGGTAAACAGTCTACCTGCCAATGCAGGAGATGCAGTTTCCTGGCTTGGGAAGATCCCCTGGAGAAGGAAATGGTAACCTACTCCAGTATTCTTGCCTGGAAAATTCCATTGACAGAGGAACCTGGCAGTGTACAGTCCATGGGATTGCAAAGAGTTGGACACCACTGAGCACAGCACACCCTTACTAATTCATCCATGTCGTTTGGGTTTAATTAGTGTGTGTGCTGAATAAATCCAAACCAGATCCTGGACTTGCAAAGGTGAAACCATAAGCCCTGATGATCTCCCTCTTCCCAAGGACTGCTCACACTTGGAAGCCACATGACAGCAGTCAACATCCTTCTAACTTAGACTCTGCTTTCCCACAGTGTGATTAGTACAAATATGTTTTTTATTTGTATTGTCAAGCAGCCTAGGCCTTCACTGAGGTCAGAAACCATGTCTTTCTTACCTTTGTATCTCTGAAGCCAAGTGATGCTTGGCAAATGTTCAAAATTTGTTTGGTGTCTGAATGTTTAAATTAGAAACCTTTTGGTCAAAGACTACACTGAACTGGAGCTAGATCTTGTGATTCACTCTTCAGTCTCTTCTCCAAGTGGCAACCAGTTAATCTTTTTGGAATAAAAATTGGATCATCTCACACACACACACAAATTGGATCATCACACACACAAACAAACACACACACACACACACACACACACACCAGAAACTCTTTGATAATTCCCCATTGCTCTTAAAGGCTTAAATTCTTATCAGAGTAAGTTAGGTAGAGTCCTTAGTTCAAATAATAGAACTCATTCTAGCCAGTTTAAGCGGTGAAAGGGATTAATTAAAACTGCTCTGTACAATAAAATTTCTGTAATGATAGAAATGTTATGTATCTAAGTTGTCCAATAAGGTATCCACTAGTTTTATGTGATTCTTGAGCACATGAGATGCAGCTTCTGTAACTGAATAGCTGAATTTAAAATTTTCTTTCATTGTAACTAAATAGCCACATATGGCTAATGACTATTCTGTTGACTACAGGATTAAAATATATTAAACAGTTCACAGAACCTCAAGATGGGCCAGAGTCAGACTTGGGGTCTATATAGCCAGGAGTTTCTAAACCTCAGTAAAGGACTTCTCAGGGAGCACCCCAGTGCCACTCAATGTAGATACTGCAGCTGGGCACTGGTCACAGGAACTTCCCCCAGGTTAGTCCCCAGTATAACTCCATATATAAATATATAAATCCCTCCAATGCTATCTTGTCAGACATGAATTCCACACTAACTGCTTCCTCTGCTATTATGCCTCTGAACCAAAGACTCTGCCTGATCAAAAGAGCCCAGGTGATGGATGCCCAAGTTGCTAGGGAGTCTGGGAAGGCCAGTTTCTAGATCCTACCTCTTGGAAACAGTACTTAATGTGGGAAATTCCCCCACACAAAGAAGAGTGTTGAGAAGATGCTGGATGTCCAAAGGGTATGAGAACAGTATACTTTGCATGCTTTATGTCAGTGCTTTCCAAACTTTAATATGCGGTCAGATCATCTGAGGATCTTGTTAAAACAGAGATTCTCACTCAGGGGGTCTGAAGGGAAGAGGGAAAAGATTCTGCAGTTCCAACATGTTGCTGGATGTTTCCCACGTTGCTAATTCACAGACCACATTTTGAGCAGCAAGGCTTTATACAATTCCACAAGGACTCCCTCTCTAGACCTCTCTTATAGCTTTCTCCTTGTCTGTGTTTCAGACACATTCTGAAACAAAAAAAACACAAAAAACTTTATTGAAATATAATTCACACTCCATAAAATTCACCCTTTTGTCATGTGGCAGGTTCTCAGAGGTCTTGGCTTATCTTGATTTGGTTATTTCTGAGCCTGTTCTCCAGCTCTCTTATGAATCCTATGAGGCACTAATATCCTTTAAATAATTCTGTCTCTTATGAAGTTAACTGGAGTTGGTTTCAGTATTTTGCATTTAAGAATTCTGACAAATACATCTTCTGATCCACTTGGAGTTTTAATCTCAGGACAGGAGAATATGGAAGGCAAATGGGAGATCTCTAGTCCTCATGCTGTTAAGGAGAAGGACAAATGTAAAAATATTTTTTCTCGGGTGTGTGTGCATAATTACATATATGACAGCTTTATTGAGTTACAAGAAGTGAAAGTTAGTTGCTCATTAGTGTCTGACTCTTGTCCCATGAACTGTAGCCTGCCAGGCTTCTCTGTCCATGGAATTCTCCAGGTAAGAGTACTGGAATGAGTTGCCAATTCCTTCTCCAAGGGATCTTCCCAACCCAGGAATCAAACCCCACGCCAGGTCTCCCTGTCCATCACCAACTCCCAGAGTTTACTCAAACTCATGTCCATTGAGTTGGTGATGCCATCCAGCCATCTGATCCTCTGTTGTCCCCTTCTCCTCCTGCCCCCAATCCCTCCCAGCATCAGGGTCTTTTCCAATGAGTCAACTCTAAGCATGAGGTGGCCAAAGTACTGGAGTTTCAGCTTCAGCATCAGTCCTTCCAATGAACACTCAGGACTGATTTCCTTTAGAATGGACTGGTTGGATCTCCTTGCAGTCCAAGGGACTCTCCAGAGTCTTCTCCAACACCGCAGTTCAAAAGCATTAATTCTTTAGCGCTCAGCTTTCTTCACAGTCCAATTCTCACATCCATACATGACTACTGGAAAAACCATAGCCTTGACTAGACGGACCTTTGTTGGCAAAGTAATGTCTCTGCTTTTTAATATGCCATCTAGGTTGGTTATCTCTTCATGCAGCCGCTGCTTCTTACCTTGGAGGAGGGGTATCTCCTCACCGCCACCCCTCCTGACCTTGAACGTTTGATGGGGGAAACAGTGGAAACAGTGTCAGACTTTATTTTTCTGGGCTCCAAAATCACTGCAGATGGTGATTGCAGCCATGAAATTAAAAGATGCTTACTCCCTGGAAGGAAAGTTATGACCAACCTAGATGCATATTAAAAAGCAGAGTCATTACTTTGCCAACAAAGGTCCATCTAGTCAAGGCTATGGTTTTTCCAGTAGTCATGTATGGATGTGAGAGTTGGACCGTGAAGAAAGCTGAGCGCTGAAGAATTGATGCTTTTGAACCATGGTGTTGGAGAAGACTCTGGAGAGTCCCTTGGACTGCAAGGAGATCCAACCAGTCCATTCTAAAGAAGATCAGTCCTGGTTGTTCTTTGGAAGGAATGATACTAAAGCTGAAACTCCAGTACTTTGGCCCCCTCATGCAAAGAGTTGACTCATTGGAAAAGACCCTGATGCTGGGAGGGATTGGGGGCAGGAGGAGAAGGGGACGACAGAGGATGAGATGGCTGGATGGCATCACTGACTCAATGGACATGAGTCTGAGTGAACTCCGGGAGTTGGTGATGGACAGGGAGGCCTGGCGTGCTGCGATTCATGGGGTAGCAAAGAGTTGGACACGACTGAGCAACCGAACTGAACTGAACTGAGGTTGATCATAACTTTCCTTCCAAGGAGTAAGCGTCTTTTAATTTTATGGCTGCAATCACCATCTGCAGTGATTTTGGAGCCCCCAAAAATAAAGTCTGACACTGTTTCCACTGTTTCCCCATCTATTTCCCATGAAGTGATGGGACCAGATCCCATGATCTTCGTTTTATGAATGTTGAGCTTTAAGCCAACCGTTTCACTCTCCTCTTTCACTTCCATCAAGAGGCTTTTTAGTTCCTCTTCACTTTCTGCCATAGAATGGTATCATCTGCATATCTGAGGTTATTGCTATTTTTCCCAGTAATCTTGATTCCAGCTTGTGCTTCTTCCAGCCCACCATTTCTCATGATGTACTCTGCATATAAGTTAAATAAGCAGGGTGACAATATAGAGCCTTGACGTACTCCTTTTCCTATTTGGAACCAGTCTGTTGTTCCATGTCCAGTTCTAACTGTTGCTTCCTGACCTGCATATAGGTTTCTCAAGAGGCAAGTCAGGTGGTCTGGGATTCCCATCTCTTTCAGAATTTTCCACAGTTTATTGTGATCCACACAGTCAAAGGCTTTGGCATAGTCAAAAAAGCAGAAATAGATGTTTTTCTGGAACTCTCTTGCTTTTTCCATGTTCCAGCGAATGTTGGCAATTTGATCTCTGGTTCCTCTGCTTTTTCTAAAACCAGCTTGAACATCTGGAAGTTCATGGTTCACGTATTGGTGAAGCCTGGCTTGGAGAATTTTGAGCATTACTTTACTAGCGTGTGAGATGAGTGCAATTGTGCCGTAGTTTGAGCATTCTTTGGCATTGCCTTTCTTTGGGATTGGAAGGAAAACTGACCTTTTCCAGTCCTGTGGCCACTGCTGAGTTTTCCAAATTTGCTGGCATATTGAGTGCAGCACTTTCACAGCATCATCTTTTAGGATTTGAAATAGCTCAACTGGGATTCCATCACCTCCACTAGGTTTGTCCGTAATCATGCTTTCTAAGGCCCACTTGATTTCACATTCCAGGATGTCTGGCTCTAGGTGAGTGATCACACCATTGTGATTATCTGGGTCATGAAGCTCTTTTTTGTACAGTTCTTCTGTGTATTCTTGCCACCTCTTCTTAAGATCTTCTGCTCTGTTAGGTCCATACCATTTCTGTCCTTTATCAAGCCCATCTTTGCATGAAATGTTCCCTTGGTATCTCTAATTTTCTGGAAGAGATCTCTAGTCTTTCCCATTCTGTTGTTTTCCTCTATTTCTTTGCATTGATCGTTAATGAAGGCTTTCTTATCTCTCCTTGCTATTCTTTGGAACTCTGCATTCAGATGGGAATATCTTTCCTTTTCTCCTTTACTTTTCACTTCTCTTCTTTTCACAGCTATTTGTAAGGCCTCCTCAGACAGCCATTTTGCTTTTGTGCATTTCTTTTTCTTGGGGATGGTCTTGATCCCTGTCTCCTGTACAATGTCACGAACCTCCGTCCATAGTTCATCAGGCACTCTATCAGATCTAGCCCCTAAATCTATTTCTCACTTCCACTGTATAATCATAAGGGATTTGATTTAGAGTTATAAATCACAAAATATGCTCACTCTTTAAAGTATACAACGCAGTGTTTCTTAGTACATTAAGAGTTTAGCAATCTTCATTTTGTTTTGTTTTGAAATATTAATAACTCTTTCAAGAGTTTTTCCAGAGTAAAGGAACTTCGAGCATATCTACATGGAATCTACACTTTTAATGAGTCATTCTTACAGCTCTCAACTCATACAGCTACCTCCTTCACGCCTGTTCTCAACGCGGTCCCGCCTCGGCACTAGGTCTCACTGATTGGTTGGTGCCGAGTGACGCCCTCAGATCGCGACCCAGAGGCAGCGGCCGCTGGGTCATGTGGCTGGGAGGCCGGTTGTGGCTCCCAGTTCTTGGGCAAGTGTGCTCCAATCTCCGGTACCTCGCAATTGCCAGGACTTGGAGTGCCTGTAGGGGACCCATGGCGGAAAGACTCTCGACCGGGGGTGAGGCAGCGAGCGGGCTGGGGGCTCCAGCTCAGCAAAACGGAGATGCGGGCGGCGCCGCGAGGGGTGAGCAGCCCCCTGGGCACCCGGAACCGGGGGGTCCAGGAGTGGAGCCGGTCTCGGGGGACGCGAAGCAGCCCTCAGGAAACGGGGAGAGGACCCCGGCTGCAGCCCTGGGCCCTGGCAAGCGGAAGAAGCGGCGGGGCGCGGTTGGAGAGCGCATTGTGCCGCCCCCGAAGAAGCGGCGGGCAGGGGTTAGCTTCGGCGATGAGCACTTTGCTGAGACCAGCTACTACTTTGAAGGCGGCTTGCGCAAAGTGCGGCCCTATTACTTTGACTTCCGAACTTATTGCAAAGGCCGCTGGGTGGGCCACAGCTTGCTGCACGTCTTCGGCACGGAGTTCAGAGCCCAGCCCCTGGCCTACTACGAGGCCGCTGTCCGGGCGGGACGCCTGCATCTCAACGAGGAGCCGGTACAGGATCTCAGCATTGTGCTCAAGGTGGAGTCCTGATGGGGCCTGCCCGAAAGGGGGCATGGTGTTTTCGGTTACTAGGGCATAGGTACCGGAGTAAATTCGGGGTCATTCTGAAGCGTTCTCGTTTTAAGTTGTAACACTCTTTTACCGCTCCATTTCCGCAGGTAGACTGCCCGTATGTTTCAGACCTCATCCCCCTTATCCCCTCCATCAAAGCGACTTTGGTGTTTCCAAGGCACAGAAGTTGGAATTTTTGTGAAAGTGAAAGTTAGTCGCTCAGTCGTGTCTGACTCTTTGTGATCCCATGAACTGCCAGGCCTCTCTGTCCATGGAATTCTCCAGGCAAGAGTACTGGAGTGGGTTGCCAATTCCTTCTCCAGGGGATCTTCCCAACTCAGGGATTGAACCCTGGTCTCCTGCATTGCAGGCAGATTCTTTACCGTTTGAGCCACCAGGGAAGCACCAGGGAATTCTTACAGCTCCTTTTATGTAGTCTTCTGGCAGTGGCACTGATGATTTTCTGCCTTGCATTGTAGATCTCTGTACAAATGGTAATAATCGAGACTATCATTTGTATCTCCTGTGTGCTGGGCACAGCGTTAAGCATTTTATGTACTTTAACATTTAATTATAATGACAACCCTGTGGAGTAGATACTGTCACTTCATTTTGCCTATGAGGAAGTCGAGGAAACTAAGATCAACCTCAAAGAAGTAAGGCACAGTGCCACCTCCAACACCTGTGTTCTTATAAGTGAAGTGAAAGTCAATCAGTTGGGTCCAATTCTTTGCAACCCCATGGACTATACAATCCATGGAATTCTCCAGGCCATAATACTGGAGTGGATAGCCTTTCCCTTCTCCAGCGGATCTTCACAACCCAGGGAGTGAACCCAGGTTTCCCACATTGCAGGGGGATTCTTTACCAGCTGAGCCACAAGGGAAGCCCGTGTTCTGATAACTTCCACTTGAATTATTTATCCTAGAGCCTGATAGGATAGAACTGTGAAATGACAGAGATTGAGACCAGAATTGTGTAGCCCAGTGCTTTGACCCTTCTTTAAATTTCCATCACAGCTAAGAGGTACCAGACATTGTCATTAACAGTGTCTCACCATATTTGTGAGGGGATGGTAAGGCATTTGGAAAATGAGTGGTTTGAATCAGTCACAGTTTTGAAGCACAGGTCTGGACTGACGCTCACATTTTACAGATAAGGGAACCAAGGCCTAGAGAAGTTAAGTGACTTCCCTAAGAGCATGCAGTAAGCCTGTAGTAAATCCAGGTCTAGAGCCCAAATCTCTGGACTTACAGTTTGGTGTTTGTTCAAGGTCACAATAAGTGATGGTTTATGGAGGATTTTCCCCTTCATTTTAGAAAAATATATTGTTTAATATAACTTTATTGTAGAGAAAATACAAATAATCAGAACAGCAAAAACCATAATCACACCATCCAGAGATAGATGACATTTTGGGTATGTCCTTCTAGTCCTTTTTCAATTCCTGCTTCTGCCTGTGTGTCTGTGTGTTTACAAAATAAGAATACATGGTATATACTGCTTTTTCTGCTTAAGGATGTACAGTGCCCATTCTTTCATCCAGTAAGGAAGATGGGGGAAAGTTGTGTGTGAAGTTGACTGATCATAGGCGGCTGGACCCTGGGCTGACCAGTTGCCTGTGTCATTGGCAGGACAATGACTTCTTACGGAACACAGTGCACAGGCATGAGCCACCAGTTACTGCAGAGCCCATCCGCCTGCTAGCAGAGAACGAAGATGTGGTGGTTGTAGACAAGCCTTCTTCCATTCCTGTCCACCCCTGTGGCCGCTTCCGACACAACACAGTCATCTTCATCCTGGGCAAGGAGCACCAACTAAAGGAGCTACACCCATTGCATCGGCTTGATCGCCTTACCTCCGGGGTCCTCATGTTTGCCAAGACAGCAGCCGTCTCAGAGAGAATTCATGAACAGGTTCGGGACCGGCAGGTGAGCCAAACTGAGTTTGCTTCTTGCAGGCCACTTCTGGGCTCACAAATGCTCTGCATCGAAAGGGTGTCACTGAGTTCTAGATCTGAAATGAGCCTTTGTGTTTATCTGCTCAAGCTTCCCATCTTTAGGAAGGTCAGCACCTAAGGAGCCAGAGACAAGTTCTTATCTCTTAAGTTTCAAAAGATCTTTAGAGATAACAAATACTGCCTCTCTTGGTAATTTGCTGTTTTAAAAATTTTAAATGCTGACAGGCTGAGCAAGGTTTTTAAGACTGTGGAGAGAGTCTATTTGGTGGAAAGATTCTGGATAGAGTTGGAAGAGGTTTGGGTAGAAGAGTTAAATAGTGGTGATTGTGGTCTTGAGACTTGTAATTCTGGATCTGATTATAATGTATTTATTGTTTACTATTTACCAGGCTCAATACCAAATATGTTAGAGCCCAGCTAACTAAATCCTTGGAATAGCCCTGTTGTGATAAATGCTTTTCTAAGCAAACATTTTCCAGACAAGTTAATGGGTTTTAAAGAAGCTGAGTACTGTAATGTGCCTAGGATTGTGCAACTGGTAAATGGTGGAGCTGGGGTTTGAACCCTCTTCTGTCTGATACGGGTGCATTTGTCATCACTGAAAAGGGTTTGGGCTTCATGCACTGACTTTCTCCCTCTTCCCTCCTGTGTAGCTGGAGAAGGAGTACGTGTGCCGGGTCGTGGGGGAGTTCCCCACTGAGGAAGTAACCTGCAAGGAACCCATCTTGGTGGTATCTTACAAGGTAGGGGTGTGCCGTGTGGATCCTCAGGGCAAGCCCTGTGAGTCAGTGTTCCAGAGACTGAGCTACAATGGCCACTCCAGTGTGGTACGGTGCCGGCCACTTACAGGCCGCACCCACCAGATCCGAGTGCACCTCCAGTTCCTGGGCCACCCCATCCTCAATGACCCCATCTACAACTCAGCCGCCTGGGGTCCCTCACGAGGCCGAGGCGGCCACATTCCAAAGACAGATGAGGAACTCCTACGGGACCTTGTGGCAGAGCATCAGGCCAAACAGAGTCTGGATGTGCTAGATCTCTGTGAGGGTGACCTGTGCCCAGGAGCCCCAGACTCTACAGCACCTTCCTCAGAGCTCAGCAAGGACTGCCTAGAAGAGATGGCTGCATCTGCCCAGAAGATAGATGGAGCAGTTGAGGCAGCCCCTCAGGATCTGGATGGAGTGCCTGTGACATCAGAGAAGGCAACCAAAATGGATGTTGTGAATCAAGAGACAGACCCACTCTGTTCAGAGTGCCGGAGAGTGCCACAGGATCCCTCGCCCCAGGACCTTGTGATGTTTCTGCATGCCCTGCGCTATAAAGGGCCAGACTTTGAGTACTGTTCACCAATGCCTGCCTGGGCACAAGATGACTGGCAAGAACACTGAGGGCTATGGCCAATGGAGGGATTATTTATTGGATTGGAACAGGAATGGGCCATGAAGTAGGAGCTAACCACATGGGCTGGTACAGAGTTTCTCGGGGGTGAAGTTGGGCTCTTAAAGGACCTGCTCATACTTGCTAGACCTTCCTCTCCCTCCAGCTAGAGTTTGGGAACTTTCTGGTTTGTAAATAGAGCTCTTTTTCTAATACCTTGTGTGTCTAGTTTTTTCACTACTTGTTTCTTTTTTCCTTTTTTTAATTGAAGTAAAATTGACAACACAATTGCCATTCTAAAACATAGAATTTAGTGGCCTTTCTTACATTCACAATGATGTGCAACCCTCACCTCTTAATTAGTTCCAAAACATTTCATCACTCAAAAGGAAACCCATATTCATTAAACAGGCAATCCCCATTTCCTCTTCCACCTAGCTCCTGATTCGATTAGCCAATCTTCTGTCTTTATGGTTTTGCCTATTCTGGACATTTCATACAAACGGAATCATACAACATGTGACCTTTTGTGTCTGTCGTCTTTTGTTTAGCATGATGTTTTCAGGCTTCATCCAATTCATAGCATGCATCAGTACTTCATTCCTGTTTATGGCTGAATAATATTTCATTGCATGGATATACCACATTTTATTATACCCATTCATTGGGCATTTGGGTTGTTCCCATTTTTTGGCTATTGTGAATAGTGCTGCTGTGCACATTTGTGTACAGATTTTTGTTTGAATACATGTTTTCTGTTCTTTCAAGTATATACCAAGGAGTGGAATTGCTGGGTCATATGGTAATTCTTTGTTTAATTTTTAGGGGAATCACTAAACTTTTCCACAGTAGCTGAACCATTTTACATTCCCATAGGAAATGCACAAGGGTTCCAATTTCTCTCCATCCTCACCAACACTTGTTATTTCCCATTGTTTTGATTATAGTCATCTTAGTGAGATTGAAGTAGTACTGTGGTTTTGATTTGCATTTCCCTTGGAACTAATAATGTTAAACATCTTTTCATATGCTTGTTGGACATTTGTGTACCTTGTTTGGAAAAATGTCTATTCAAATTTTTTGCCCCTTTTTAATTTGGATTGGCTTGTTGTTGAATTATAAGACTATATATTCTGGATATAAGACCCTTAAGAGATATATAATTTGCAAATATTTTCTCCCATTCTGTAGGTTGTCTTTTCACTTTATTGGCAGT
Organism: Bubalus kerabau; assembly: GCF_029407905.1. Classification (NCBI taxonomy): domain Eukaryota; kingdom Metazoa; phylum Chordata; class Mammalia; order Artiodactyla; family Bovidae; genus Bubalus; species Bubalus kerabau. Next base: position 41,118,201 of record NC_073633.1, read on the forward strand.
GTCCTGTGACTCACAAAAGTTTTAGTTTTTTATTATGGTGAAAACACTTAATGTGAGATCAGCCCCTTAGCAAATCAGTGTGTACAATATGATACTGTTGACTGTAGGCACAGTACAGCATCTCTGGAACTTAAAATCGTCATGCACAACTGAAACCTTATATTTGTTGAATAGCAGTTCCTTATTTCCCCCTGCCCCCAACCCCTGACATCACCATTCTACTCTCTGCTTCTGTTTATTTTAAATACCAGAAAAGAAAAACTCACCTTTCTTTATTCACAGAATACTCTGTACTTTTAAAATACGTGGTGGTTTCCCCACATCAAGCAATTCTCTGACACAGGCTGGGTATCCTACAATCCGACTCACCTCTGACACCATTTACCCAGAGATAGGGTCAGATACCACAAATTAAGGACTCAGTCCCACAAAACTTGTCCCCACTTCAAATGACAATGGCAGGTCTAGATTGTTACCTGTGAATCAAAGTTTCCCACAACTCCCTCCTCGGGTTCAACCATTTATTAGAATAACTCACAGAATTCAGGAAAACAGTTTCCTTTCTTGATTTATGGTTTATTGCAAATGATATTAAAGGCTAGGAAAGACCAGCAAGATGAAGAGATATGTAGGGCAAGGTCTGGAAGGGTCTGAGCACAGGAGCTTCTGACTCCATAGAGTGCAGGTGGGTCACTCTCCAGTATGTGGATGCCTTCTTGTTCACTGACTCAGAAGCTCTCTGAACCTAGTCATTAGGGGTTTTCAGGGCCAATGGCCTTTTATTTAGCCCAAAGAGAAATATGAAAAACTTTCTACTCCACAGTACCACAATCAGAAAAGGAATTACTGCTTCTGTTTCTAACTCCATGGATCACCAGTCATGTCCTCAGGTCTTGCCATCATCCGTTAATTTCACCCTGTTGAAGTTGAGTTTGACCCAGTTTTACTTCATTCTGAAGATCTCAAATGAAAATTTTGAAATTTGAAATCTTGGGCATTGCTCATTCTCACTATGATCAGGAAAAGTGTAACTGTTGCTTGCTGTCTATTCATAGCTATCTTTGCAGAAGTTACAAAGCATGGGCTATAGCAACTGTTATTCCCCATTTCCCCAATTCTATTGGCATTTATTCATTTTGTCTTCCCCAAGCAAGTTTACTATAAGCTAGATTTCAATTTTTCCTCTAATTGATCTTCAATATGACATATTATTTAGTTTTCAGCTTACTAGGCATTCCCAGAAGTTATTTTGGCAAAGTAGAGGTTTTCATATGATAGCATGAAGCTAAGGGAATGATTTGAGAAAAAAGTTTTGACTTGGTGTTGCACCAACTCAACAGAGAATTCTTGCATTAATTCTTGAACCTCTTCAGGCCTTGTTGGAGCTTCCCTCATAGCTCAGTCAGTAAAGAATCTGCCTGCAGTGCAGGAGACCCAGGTTCGATCTCTGGATCAGGAAGATTCCTCTGGAGAACGAAATGACAACCCACTCAAGTATCCTTGCCAGAAAATCCCATGGACAGAGGAGCCTGGTGGGCTATAGCCCATGGGGTTGCGAAGAGTCCGGCCCGACTGAGTGACTAATGCATCACATCACAGACCTTGTCATGACTGTTTTCCCAGAGATGTTTCCCAGTGGGACTACACTTCCTAATGGTAAGGAATAGAAGGATTTAACTTATATCATTGCCTACCTCTCAAAACCAACTTTTGCAAGTCTTACAGCCCTGGGTCTGGGTTTTTCTTATAAGAGTTTAAGAAACAACGGGAGGCGCGCACACGCACACACACACACATTTCACTTCTTCCTTTAGAACTTTGTGAGGGCTCACACACACACACACACATTTCACTTCTTCAGAGCTTTGTGAGGGAGGCTGACACATAAGGGCCTGCCCAGGCAGCAGACCATCACCAACTATACACTGGACAATTTTTTCCAGAGCACCTCATTCTCCATTGAGAACTGGTCTTCTTGAAGTTGGACTCAGAATGGAGATTCATTCCCTGGCACTGAAATAATAAAGAGATCTGGAATATCTTGGTAATGCAATTTGGCTGTACAATAGTTCTTTATTTCTGGTCTTCCAGAGGTTGAGGGATCCAGCAACAGTTCAGGATAGGACTTATGAAGAACTGGTGTTGATGGAGAATGATTTCCTTGATCTGTGGCTTGTGACAAATTGGGGGTGGAGGGCAGTAATGGGAATCTTGCAAAATGTATTAGCAGATTAGGCAGAACTAATTTGTCCAAATCTTCAGTTGCAGCTCCTCCAGTAGATGGCGCCTTACTGCCTTCATTTATTATAAATTTCTTTTTCCATTACTAATCCAAGTCCCCACACCACCACGCCTGGGCTTTTAAATAATCTGGCATGTTGTTAATCCTTTTTTTTTTTCCAGCTGTGACTCCAGACAGAATCCAAGAGGAGATTTACAATCTTTTCTCTGGATTTGAGATTTACTCTACCTTTCTGTGTTAGCCTTAATCGTTTTGAGTCTCGTAGAAAGAGGTAAAATAAGCACAATTCTTATACATCAATAGATCACAGAAATGCAAAAAAACTGGGACCATCACAGCCAGACTTACTGCAATTTCATATGAAAGAAACCACAAATGAACTAAGCATGAAAACAGGTAAAGAAATGAGGAATAGAAAAGTAAGCTTCCACTCATTATTTCTTCTTTTTTTAAATTTCAAGACACTTCCAGTGCTTTATAGTTTCAGAATTTTTACAGCTGAAGATCTTCCTTTGAGAAAACAACCCACTCACTTTTTATTTATAGAGACTGGACACACTGATAGACCTTATCAATTTTCCATAGGAAGTCATCACTGTGAGAAGCAGGCAAAACTCAGAAAAATGATGCAGACTTGCCTCTCTTTGGAGAGGCTGAAGCACCAATGGACAATTTAAATACCATCTGGCAAATGCTGAGGAAGACACACAGAACTACAGGAACATCTAGGAGGGGTACAAAGACCCAGAAGCAGAAGAGCATGAGACTAGGTGAGAGAAATCTAAGAAGGAGCTGCAGGTTGCAGGGCTAGGAAAGTCTTCATGATGGGGATGACATCAAAGCTGAGATCTGAAGGAGGAGCAGGAGCCAGTCAGGAAGGGGTTGATGGGAAGGAGGTGTTGGGCAGCAGGAGCATGATCCAGGGAGAGGAGTAAGTAAAGCATCTGCAAAAGTTTTGGGGAGACAGAAAAAGGCCTAATTCAGGGGAGGGGTTTTAAGACTGATGTGTTGAGGACACTTCAGAAAATCCCTCAAGAGCTCTTAACCTTTTCTTGTGACACAGATCTTGGGCAGTCTGGTGAAGCCTATGGGTCCCTTCTCAGAATATTGGTTTTAAATGCATAAAATTAAGTTTGTTGTAATATAAAGTCAACCAATTATGTTGGAATACAGTTATCAAAATAGTTTTAAAATCTGTGATTTAATTCCAAGTGAATTCAGAAAGAGAAATATCATATGATATCACTTACATGTGGAATCTAACATATGTGTGGAATCTATGACACAAATGAATTTATCTACAAAACAAACAGGCTCACAGACATAGAGAACAGAGTTGTGGTTGTCAAGAAGGAGGAGAGGAGGGGAAGGATGGATTGGGAGTTTGGGATTCAGTTCAGTTCAGTTCAGTCGCTCATTCGTGTCTGACTCTTTGCGACCCCATGAATCACAGGACGCCAGGCCTCCGTCCATCACCAACTCCCGGAGTTCACTCAAACTCATATCCATCAAGTCAGTGATGCCATCCAGCCATCTCATCCTCTGTCATCCCCTTCTCCTCTTGCCCCCAATCCCTCCCAGCATCAGGGTCTTTTCCAATGAGTCAACTCTAAGCGTGAGGTGGCCAAAGTACTGGAGTTTCAGCTTTAGCATCAGTCCTTCCAATGAACACCCAGGACTGATCTCCTTTAGGATGGACTGGTTGGATCTCCTTGCAGTCCAAGGGACTCTCAAGAGTCTTCTCCAACACCACAGTTCAAAAGCATCAATTCTTCGGTGCTCAGCTTTCTTCACAGTCCAACTCTCACATCCATACATGACCACTGGAAAAACCTTAGCCTTGACTAGACGGACCTTTGTTGGCAAAGCAATATCTCTGCTTTTCAATATACTATGTAGGTTGGGATTAGCAAATGCAAACTATTACATATAGAATGGATAAACAACAAGGTCCTACTGTATAGCACAGGGAACTACATCAATATCCTGTAATAAACCATAATAGAAAAGAATATGAAAATGTATGTATATATATATGAATTATTTTGCTGTACAGCAGAAATTAATAAATTATAAATCAACTATAATAAAATTAAAAATAAAAAAATTGGTGACCTAATAATACAATGCATATACTTCCTTATGCATGCTTAAGTTTAGAAGATCTAATGGTAGGTCCAATGACTACCAGTATCTTGAAGTACTATAGCAGTAATGAGCATAAAACAATAGCAGTATTGCATATTGCTAATATGATACAACAATATCTGTTATTTCAGTTGGTGACAAAAATCACAGGTAAGGTTAATATTACTGTATTTTGTTGCTTACCTTTATTAATAGAAGGAAGTGTTTTCAATTAGAGATTAATGAAGATAAAGCTACAATTTTTTTCTCCCAACCAAATAACCAGTTCTATCCATGGACTCCTTGGGAGTGTGTGGAACCCAGGTTGAAACCCTTTCAAGCAACAGGGTGGTGAATGGATTAGAAAGCAAAGTGCTTGGGTGACCCTCAGCCCTCAGCTCTGGGAGGTATCTACATTCCTAAGGGATTTGGATTGATGTGGGAGGAGTCACTGGAGCCTGATTTCCATCCTCAGGGCTGAAGATATCTGCCCAGTGTCAGGTTCTGGGGTACCATTCAGTGCGGAGAGAATGTGTAAACCATGACCGCAAAGGATTGATGAGCGCTTTTTACTAATTTCCAGGAGAAGGCAATGGCACCCCACTCCAGTACTCTTGCCTGGAAAATCCCATGGACGGAGGAGCCTGGTAGGCTGCAGTCCATGGGGTCGCTAAGAGTCAGACACGACTGAGCGACTTCACTTTCACTTTCATGCATTGGAGAAGGAAATGGCAACCCACTCCAGTGTTCTTGCCTGGAAAATCTCATGGACAGAGGAGCCTAGTGGGCTGCCGTCTATGGGGTCGCACAGAGTCGGACACGACTGAAGCGACTTAGCAGCAGCAGCAGCACCATATAGGGTGGTGGTTAAGGGCCACCCGAGTTTGATAGACTTAACTGCCTTTTCTGGAATTACAAAAGCTGTATAACCTTGGACAAGTTTATATTTCAGTGTCCTCATCTGTAAAATGGAATAATAAACATGTCTGTCGTGATCACAGGGTTATTGTGAATTAAAGTGCTGTAATTCATTGTGGTGCCTGTAGATAAATACTGGATAAATGACGGTGGTTAAATGTAGTTGAAAGATTGCCTGATGACCCTTAAGGAGGAGAATCTCTATTCTTTTTCTACTCCCTCTCTGCTTAAATCCAAGAGAAGAATTAAAACTTTCTCCTCTGGGAAGGCAGCTATGTCTTCACCTCTCTGACTTCTAGATAACTACCAAGTTTCCAAGTGCTGTCAACATCTTTATTTAACGTTGAGTACTTTTCTTGAGCACCTGCAGCCCTCTGGGGACTGAAAGAGAACCCTGAACACTGAGTCTCACGGTAGCTTTTGAAGTAAAATCTGATATTTCATAGTAACGACAGGTATGAAAAACGCTGGGGTTCGAGTCCACAATAACCGAAGTTCCTCAGTCAGGAGCTCGGTTAATTAATACTGAGCAGACCACCATTAGAACATATGTAAATAGCGATAATCGTGGGATTCTATGCATTGTTTTTTGCTACATTAAAAATACACTAAATGCATTATTTAATTAAACTCTGATTCCCAGAAAATGTCTCTTTCCCTCCTTTTTCTTTATACGTGAGATCAGAATGCTCCAAAAGCTGGCTTTCAGGAGTCAAACCGGAGGTTTCAAAGTCGACTAGTAAATCATACTTGCAATGAAGAAGCAACTCTTTCCATTCCGCGAGGAAATTTACCGTCATCGGTTCAAATCAGTGGCGAAAAAATAAAACCTACATTCGACGAGGATGGGATTCGAACCCACGCGTGCAGAGCACAATGGATTAGCAGTCCATCGCCTTAACCACTCGGCCACCTCGTCCCAGAAGCCTACTCTTCCCTGGTAGCTATAGGGAGTAAAACGAGGGGGATGTGACGCAATGGAATGGGAGCCGCCATTTTGTACGGAAGCAAAGCTCCGATCTTTTTTACAGCAAGAAATAAAAAGAAGATGGCCGCCCCCATGCAGTGAGGAATCTGCAGTGGGGAGGAATAAAGGAAAATTCCGTAGAAAATGAGATAACCTTGAAAGAAATAAAATTGGCATACAAACTGGGAAAAAATTTTGATTGAAGAAATCTTAGGGAGGGCCTGCCGCCTAAGGGGCGGGGCCGACGCGTTGAGCGGCTTTGCGCCTGCGCTTCCGCTAGGCGGTTAGATTTGAATGCTTTACAGAGGTCCTCTGGGCGTTGTGAGGAGACGTGAAGGGGTGGGGGTGAGCTATGTGAGCTCGAGCGTGCGGACCACAAGCAAGTCTGAGGAGAATTTGTGAAGCCGTTGGGCCGCGGCGAGTAACTTTCGTCCTGGTCTTCGCCCGCAGGATTTAGGTTTTGTTAGAGCGGACTCGAGGCCCCACGCTGGGAGGAGAGAGACTTGCCTACAGCCAGGCTGCCTCAGCACTCGCTGGGCTCAGGTACGGACGCCCTCCCCCGGTGCAGGACTCGCTCTTCTCTCACCTCGGCCTGCACTTGGGCCGCCTCTCGCCCCGCTAGCAGTCTCCATCCACACCTGGGCCCCAGGAGCGCCCCTGGGTCGCTGGCCCGCGGCTCTCTCCGCGTCCCGCCCCGCCATCTTCTGTCAGGGCTCCAGGACTGCCCGTAGCACCTACCTCCTTTTCCCTTCTTTGGGGAACTCATGGGTGTTTGCATTTCTTACTCAGTCTTTTCTTAGCTATAAATGAAGTGACAGAAGTGTGATTTTGAACTCTCGGTTTATGGTTTATTTACAGTGTCTGATCTGAGTGCTAGCGGCACTGAGAGTCTTCTGCGGATGTAATAACATAAATAAAGCCAGTATTAGTACGCCACAAATAAGTTTTTTAAAAATCCTCGGTGCATTATTAAGCCAGAGTTAAGGAGTCTTTTCTTGCTGTTTGTCTCAATAGTAGAGTTTCAGAAAAAAGTTCTAAAAATATATGTTTTGTCGATTGGAATCTTAAAGATAGATTTATAGAGGTATGACAGAGAAGACCAAAGCAGAGCTTACTTTAGGTATTAAGATTGAGGTTTTTAGTTGAATTGGATCAGTCTAATTCCTCAGATCTGTATTGGATTCCTTGTCTTGTGCTCGGGCAGGGAGCAGATGATTCAGTCCCTCCTCTAGAATTTACAGTCCAGAACGGGAAGGAATTGATATACACAGGTAACTGTAAAGCAAGACTGTAAAGGATTACAGGACATTCTAAAGGAATGTGGGAACACAGACCAGCTTATTTGATGCTTTTTGGCAATGGAGACTAGAGGAGGCTTCTTGGAGAAAGTGGTATTTGAGGTGGAACTTGAAGGAAAGAATGATTTGAGATGTGAATTTAACGTACTGTAAAGGTTGCGTTCCAAGTGGTATGATTTTTCTTGACAACGTGAAATGGCTGGAAATGTTTACAAGGTGACAAGTAGATGTAAACTGAGTGAAAAACACTTGGAGTGGTAATATTAGTGATGTGTTTGATGCTAAGTAAGAGACAGTAAAAGATACCCTAGATATTAGTAGTAGGACAGTGCTGTCCAATAAAACTTCCAGTGTTAATGGTAATGTTTAATTTCTGCATTGCCCAGCACCTACTCATTAATCTCATATGACTATTGAGCACCTACAGTGTGGCTAATTGTGACAAGAATGGTATTTTAAATTTTATTGCATTTTAATTAAATTTAATTTATCTGATATAGCACAGGTCTAGAGTCTATATCACTGGACACTATGAAATATATTAACTGTTGTTCAGTGGCTCAGTCGAGTCTGACTCTTTGAGAGCCCATGGACTGCAGCAAGCCAGGCTTCCCTGTCTTTCACCATTTCCCAGAGCTTGCTCAGAGTCATGTCCATTGAATCGGTGATGCCATCCAATCATCTTTCTCAGCGTCAGGGTCTTTTCCAATGAGTGGGCTCTTTGCATCAGGTGGCCAAAGTATTGGAACTTCAGCCTCAGCACCAGTCCTTCCAATGAATATTCAAGGTTGATTTCCTTTAGGATGGACTGGTTTGATCTCCTTGCTTTCCAAAGGACTCTCAAGAGCTTCTCCAGCACCACAGTTCAGAAGCATCAATTCTTCGGCGCTCAGCTTTCTTTATAGTCCAACTCTCACATCCATACATGACTACTGGAAAAACCATAGCTTTGACTATGTGGACCTTTGTCGGCAAAGTAATGTCTCTGCTTTTTATTACACAGTCTAGGTTTGTCATAGCTTTTCTTGCAAAGAGCAAGCGTCTTAATTTCATGGCTGCAGTCACTGTCCGCAGTGATTTTGGAGCCCAAGGAAATAAAATCTGTCACTATTTCCATTGTTTCCCATCTATTTGCCATGAAGTGATGGGATCGGGTGCCATAATCTTAGTTTTTTGGATGTTGAGTTTTAAGCCAGCTTTTTCACTCTCCTCTTTCACTTTCATCCAGAGGCTCTTTAGCTCCTCTTCACTTTCTGCCATAAGGGTGGTGTCATCTGAATATCTGAGATTATCGATATATACATAAACTGAATGAAAAGATATTTTATTTTGTTCTTAAATAATTGCAATTATTTGATTGGATATGTGCACCTGTTATAACTGAAAATGGGATCCGACTGCTTACCGCTCAAAAGTCAATAAAGAGGCAAGGTTGGTGGAAAGGAAAGTTTACTTCTTTTTGGATGCTGGCAACAGGCTAGGAGGGCAGACTTCTGTTCAAAGCCCAACTCTCCCCCACTGATGATCAGTGGGCAACAGATTTTATAGGCTACATGCAGAAACAGCACAGTCAGCTCTGACAGTCATCTTGAAATTGATCATGTGGTGGTCTGACCAACATCATCTTGATTGTTTTAAATACAGTTGATCTTCAGTTCTAGGATGGGCTTGTTCCCGTTTCTTTGAGACTAATTCTCTGAGCAGTGGCAGCTTATGTCACGGCTACAGTCTAGTCATCGTGTAGTTCACTTCTTCCACCTGGTGGGGGTTTCAGTATCTTTAAGAGCTCACAGGATATGGCCCAGAATAGTATCTATAGCCCTTGAGAAGGAACTAAAGGTCCTTAACTATGCTTGATGACTAAACTATTATTATGTGGTCTCTTTGGCTGTTTTCCTTTGTATCTGCATTTTCTCACTTCTCTGATTATGCTTATTCTTTGGGTAAAGTTTTTCCATAGACAAAAGGCAGGTGGAGAACATGAGGAACAAGGTTCGTAGTGTCCTTCTCCATTTCATGTTGAACACTACACAACTTTCAGATCTTGGAATCGGATACTGCCATGCTCATTTCTGGGGCCACATTGATCAAAAGTACTTGCTTTATATCACAGCAAATGCCAAAAATCCAGCTTTGCAATAATATGTAATCAAAACTAGTGTAAGGTCAATGGGTACTCTTTTGAACTAGCAGTAGATAGATGTTGAGAATTGTTTCTCTCAGAAATTTATAATATTCCAGAACCCCTTTGTAAGTATGCTGTAGCACCCCTCCTTACGTGCCAGGTGCACAGTTTTGGAACCAATTAATAATCAATGAATGTGATGATGATCAAAAGTTCAACCATAACAGCATTTTACACATGAGGCTTAATGTGAGAGTCTGCAGTCTATTTCTGTTGGAAGTGGAACTTACAGATATGTAATAAATAGAGTATTTTTAAAAGAGGACATCAGTAAGCTTCGACTCTTATCACTTAAGTGCTAACTAAGTCTGGCAGAGAGACAGGGATTATGCACAATGACTGTTTCAAACAATGAATATGTTTAGATGACTCAAGGCTATGGTTTTTCCAGTAGTCATGTACAGATGTAGAAAGTGAAAGTGAAGTCACTCAGTTGTGTCTGACTCTTTACGACCCCATAGGCTGTAGCATACCAGGCTCCTCTGTCCATGGGATTTTCCAGGCAAGAGTACTGGAGTGGATTGCCATTTCCTTCTCCAGGGGATCTTCCTAACCCAGGGCTTGAACCCAGGTCTCCCACGTTATAGACAGAGGCTTTACCATCTGAGCCACCAGGGAAGTCGAGATGTAGAGCTGCACAATAAAGAAGGCAGAGTGCCATATAATTGATGCTTTTGAACCGTGGCACTCTTGACAGTTCCTTGGAAAGCAAGGAGATCAAACCAGTCGATTTTTAAGGAAATCAACCCTGAATACTCTTCGGAAGGACTGATGCTGAAGCTCTGATACTTTGACTACCTGATGTGAAGAGGTGATTCATTGGAAAAGACCCTGATGCTGGGAAAGATTGAAGGCAGAAGGGGAAGAGGCCGACAGATGATGAGATGGTTGAATGACATCACTGATTCACTGGACATGAACTTGGGCAAACTCTGGGAGGTGGTGAGGGACAGGGAAGCCTTGTGTGCTGCAGTCCATGGTGTTGTGAAGAGTTGGACGCAACTTGGTGACTGAGCAATAAGAGTTTGATAGTACTTTAAGTTTTATCTGTGAATTTTGAATATGGACTTGAAAATATTTCCAAAAGGAGAAAAAAATATGAAAGGCATTGAATTTATTGAGCTCATATTATTTACTAAGCACTGTGCCAAATTCTTAAAATGTGACAGTAAACGTAAGAGACACCAGCCCTATTCTCATGGAGTTTACTGTTTAGGCAAGGATATGTTGATGCAAATAATAGTCAATCTATAAATAAGAACAGAAGAGAGTTTATTTGAGCCAAACTAAGAAGTATAGCCTGGGAGACAGCCTTTCAGTTCTGAAGAACTGTTCCGGAGAAGCATGATTTTCAGTGCAGCTTTATATCTTGTCAGAACAAAGAACATCAAATATAACAAGGGTACCTTCCTTCAATGTTTCTTAAAGAAAGATTAACACATACACAGCTGGTCATTATGTTCTTGGAGCCTGGGAAGGGAGTCTTATCATCAAAGGAATACTAGCACTGACATCCCAGAAACGGAGGCTTTTATGTCTATCTTCAAAACAGACATTCTTTACTTCTGGACAGTGTACCCTCTTCTTTAATGGCTAAAGCACATGTATAGTGTATGTTAGATAAGCTTTAACACTGGCTGTTCTAATTAGAATAAAGTTCAAGCCAAATCATGTGTAATCTGGCTTGATTACAATGGCTTCACCATACTTCAATATGTGAAAATTTCTTCCATCAGTTAGTTTGGGAAGATAAAAGGGATAATTACATAACAGACTTAAATTACAATTGTGGTAATGCTACAAAGGAGACATACACAGTGATACAAAGAGTACTTTTCTTGGCTTTCTTGCCAAGAAATAATAGCAAATAAAAATTTGATGACTTGGGAAGGAGCTTTGTTTGTGCAGGAATAGAAATGCCAATGTGTCTAGCACAGAGAGAGAAACAGTGGTATGAGATTTAAGTATGAAGTCTGAGAGGCAAGCAGGATCCAGATCTTGTAAAGCTTTGTAGGTCCTGGTAAAGAGTTTATTTTCAGTACAATGGTAAGCTTTTAAGGGGTTTTACATAGGGAATATCTTAAAGGTGATTTACGTTTAAGAAGATAACTGCCTACTATGTGGAGAGAGGACTTCAGGGGGATAAGAGTGGTAGTAGGGAGACCAATGAGATGGAAATTGTAATATTCTACTTGAGAGATGAGGGCAGCTTGAATTATGGTGGTGAAGATAGAAGGGGATGAATTTGGGATATATATTGGATATAGAATCACTAAGACTTAGTGCTAGATTGAATAGAAGTGCAAACAGCTATCATACTTGGTTGATCTTGAAAAGTTTTCAGTTTTACTGTTAAGTTGATGTTTGCTGCTTTTAAAATAGATACTGTTTGTTAGATTAAGGAATTTACTTTCTATTCCTAGTTTGCTAATTTTTTTTAATTTGAAAGGATGTTAAAAATCATCAAACTTTTTTTAATCTGTTGAGATAATTTATGATTTTTCCCTTTTAATCTGTTAGGATAGTAAATTGTAAAAATGATTTTCTAATGTTGAACCAATTTTGCATTTCTGGAATATAAGCAATGTGACTATAACACATTCTGCTTTTCACAAATTGCTCCTTTTTGCTAATTTTTTTTTTTTTAGGATCTTATATTTTTTGTAGTAAAATTAGCATGTAATATTTACTTTGTTGTACTGTATATATCTGGATATAGAGTGTCTGTGTATGAGATGGAGATGATTGCAGATAAGAGAGTTTTCTTTAAAACAAAATAATTAAAGTAGTGGAGGTAGTTGCTTTTGGGAAAGAGGATAGTATGTACTATCTTAAAACTTTAAATTAAAAATATTATTTTAAGTAGATATGGCTATAATCTGTGAACAAGAGATAAGTAAAACCAGAAAAATGGATAAACAGGCTAAGAAAGTGATGGCGGACAAAAGGAGAGTCAGAGATTGAATTCTAGGTGATTCCCATTGCCTTATATATCTATGCTGCTGCTGCTTCTGCTAAGTCGCTTCAGTCGTGTCTGACTCTGTGCGACCCAATGGACGGCAGCCCACCAGGCTCCCCTGTCCCTGGGATCGTCCAGGCAAGAACACTGGAGTGGGTTGCCATTTCCTTCTCCAATGCATGAAAGTGAAAAGTGAAAGTGAAGTCGCTCAGTTGTGTCTGACTCTGTGCGACCCCATGGACTGCAGCCTACCAGGCTCCTCCATCCATGGGATTTTCCAGGCAAGAGTACTGGAGTGGGTTGCCATTGCCTTCTCCAAGGTAGGAGCCAAGACCAACTAAAGAAACTTCAGGTTATGCTTCTTTTGCACACTCTTTCCAAGACAGATAGATACTCACTGAGTGGGACTGTAAGCATAATCAACTACATTTTTTTATATATATAATTTTATCGATTGATTTTTTGGCTATACTGGTCTTAGTTGCTTTGCAAGGTGAATGGATGCTTTTCTTCAGTACGGTGCATGGGCTTCGCATTGCGATGGCTTCTCTTGTTGCAGAGCACAGGCTCTAAGCTCACGGGCTTTAGTAGTTGCAGCTTGCAGGCCCTAGAGTGCCTGCGCTTCAGTGGTTGTGGCGCATGGGCTTAGTTGCTCAGCGGCATGTGCAATTTTCCGGACCAGAGATTAAACCCGTGACCCTTGTATTGGCAGGCAGATCTTATTCACCCACCACCAGGGAAGTCCCAATTACAGTGTTTACAGGGTTATTTTTATGTCTTTTTTTTTTTTTTTTTTTTGCTGAGTAAAGTTAAATTTTCATGAGATAAATATTCATTTTGTGCAGATTTTATTAAGCTGTATTTTGATGGCTGATTGACTACATTTTGAGATTGAATTATTATGTAATCCATAAACTCCTATAAACTAGGACAGTTTTTTATTTGAAGCAATAAAGTCCGTATCATCCCAATCAGTATTGGTCACTGATTTCATCTTGAATATGAGAATTTTCCAAGAGTGGTAATTAGAGCAGTGTAAAGTCCTCAAAATTTTTCATATTTCATATTCCTATAATGAAAATTTTTCCTTCTTTCCTTCCTTTTTTGGCCCTCTCACAGAAAGTAATCCTAAAATCACAATTCTGTTCTTAATCTGTTCATTCATTAGTTTCTCCTCCTTTTTTCTCACCTTTTCTCTTATTGTATATTTGTTACAGAAAAGTTTTTCTTCAAAAATGGATGGGATGTCTTCAGAGCCTAATGACGAAAAGTAAGTTCTTGAAATGCCGCTAAAAACATTAACTCTTTATCAGAGAAAGATATTTTTCCAATTGGTAAGACATATGGATAACTTCTGAAATGTTTTCCCAATCTGTTCCAGGGAAAGAAGTAAATGTTACAGAATCACAGCACTTCTTGTCATATCTTTGTATAAACTCACCTAGAGTCAAAATTGAGACGGATTTAGAGACTGCCTCCCATCTCTTCAGTTTAAGGATGAGAAAATTGAGGCCCAAGGAAATGATTTGTCTAAAGTTGGCATCACAAACTAGCAACTGTTTACAGCCTATAGGCATATGTATATATGACAAAGAAAAATATTGTTTAAACATTGTTTTTTAATTTTTGAATTAGTTGCCAAAATTTCATACAACAGTTAGATTTTCAGTTTTTTTTGAAAAATCAAGTGTTAGGACACTGGGCTCATATTCTTGCTTGGCAACAACTAGCCTAGTGGAGTACATAGTAGCTGTAATGATCAAACCAGGCAGGAAGGAATTCTCTGTAGTCTCAACACCACCTATTTTTCTTAACATCTGCTAAATTATCTGTTTGGCTTTTTCAGTATTCAAACCTGGTCTAAAAAATTACACAGTAGTAAAACCAGAGCTAGAGGCTTTTGATTTATGATCCATTTATCTTTTGGGGTTTTTTTAAGCCCATACTGCCGCTTATAGAATCTTAGTTCCCTGACCAGGGATTGAACCCATGCCCCCTATAGTGGAAGCTCAGAGCCCTGACCACTGGACCACCAGGGAATTACCTTTCTTTTTTTTTTTTTTTTTTTTTTTTTTAAGTCCATTTGTCTTACGATCGTACTTATATCAATATGATAAACTATGTTGTACTGATTGTTTTTCAGGAAATAGTTGTATGATATACCGTATGTATTTTAAAATGCTGACTTCCTAAATACTGAATTTAAGTCTTATATTATAAAGTTTATTAAGTGAAAGTGATGACTGATTTATAAGCATGGAAGGGATATTGTAATGATGGGTTTTAGAATTCAGTCTTTTACCACTGTGTATGTAAATTTTTTTCCCTTTTTCAGTGGCAATGTGGAGAGACCTGTTGGAAGACGACATTCTTCAGTAAGAAACACTTATTTGAGCTATTGTTACCTTTTATTGATTGATGACTATATACCACAGTAATTTTGAATGGCATCATCATCCCAACCCTGCTGGCTTCTGTTACTCTCTGGATAAAGACTCAAATATTTAACCTGATTACACAATTCTATAGATATACTAAAATTCCTATTTTATGGATTTCATGGTAATTCGTTGCGTTCTGTGTAAATTATTCTTTAATACATCTGTTTAAAAAATATATAAAAACTATCGTACAGAGCTACAACAAAACACAAAATAATCCAGCTAAAATCTATTTAAGCACAAAACTTTTTGAGTTATGAAATTGAAAAAAATCCAAAGATAGGGATGATATTAGGCACAAGTTAACTGACAAGGGGTTCCAGCAATAGCACCAGTGGTTCTGTGATACTTTCGCCATAAGAATCTTTGCCACAAGCACTTTTGCCGCATTGCTAATTGGCAGCAGTATTATCATTGTGGTGGAGAAGGCAATGGCACCCCACTCCAGGACTCTTGCCTGGAAAATCCCATGGATAGAGGAGCCTGGTGGGCTGCAGTCCATGGGGTCGCTAAGAGTCAGACACGACTGAGCGACTTCACTTTCACTTTTCACTTTCATGCATTGGAGAAGGAAATGGCAACCCACTCCAGTGTTCTTGCCTGGAGAATCCCAGGGACGGGGGAGCCTGATAGGCTATAGTCCACAGGGTCACAAAGAGTCGGACACAACTAAGTGACTTTTTACTTTACTTTTTATTATCATTGTGGAAGGGTTTTATAATGCAATACAAAGCTCAATTTCAAACATGTATCCTAGTGTTTAAAAACTGATAACCTATCTTAGTAGAAGAAATTTTAGTGAAAAACTACGATGCCAAATGAAAAGTATGAATCAATAAATTTTTTTAATGTATTAAATATACTAGGAGCAAAAGATAAAAGGCAAGTGCTTAGGTACAACCCACAAAATAAAATCAGTTATTTATGCAGTATTGCCATGAATTTACACACATTTTAAATGTATTCAAGTATTCTGTATTTTGCAATAAAGTCTTTAACTTTGTTATTCATTTTTCATGTTTCATTATGTCCTTTTTAATGTCCCTCTTTTATCTTTTATAGCAAAATTGCCTTCTGGTCAATTAGTTATGCAGCAAAAGTGTTTGCAGGACAGATGTCTGTGCAAGGACTCTTATGGTGAAAGTACTGGATCTAATTAGTACTTGATTTCCTTTCATTTTTATACTCTAATCTCTTCCTCTGGGTAATGAGCAGCTCTCTCTCTCTATTATTACTACCGTACAGCTAGCTCACCCAACTTCCAGGTTCCAGTTCTACATAAAAAATAGTGTCTGTTTCCCCAGGATTAAAAAATAAATAAATAAACCCAGAATACTCAGGGTTGAATCATGTTGGCTCTGTTATTTTGATATGGGTCAAGTCCTCATTCCCAAACCAGTCACTATTGATAAAAGAATGTTTGTGCAGATTGATCTTGGCCCCGGGTTACCTGTTGAACCCTAGAGCTGAAGTAGAGTTTTATCCAGACCACATGGGACGAGAGTACGCAAAATAACTGGGAAATGGAGGCAAGGAGAAGGGAATGGAGCCAAATATTTAAAACCGCCACAAAGTACAAAGCAGTATGAATTTGTGGTGTTTTAGAGTTTTCTACAGGAATTTTAGCATCTCTACCTTTCTGCTCATGATATAACTTGAAGTGATTTCAAGTTATATCATGAAATAATAATAGATAATAGCAGACTTTCTTGAATATTTCTCTTCTAGATTTTGAAACCCCCAAGGAGTCCTCTTCAGGACCTCAGAGGTGGAAATGGGAATGAAACTATTCAGGTAAGTCTCTGGTACAAATGCATCATAGATGAGTATTTTCAGTGATACTTTGAATATGTAGAAAATTTGCTAGCTATTGAAGGGAGAGCACCATAAATGATTCTCAGTTGAATATGTATAAGTAAGTATTCCATGGCCCTCAGGTTATAATCCAAACATTTGAGCAAGCTGGCACTCTTGATTTTTAACCCCTATTTACTTTTCCAGACTTCTTGCCACTCTCATACGTGTATCTCACCATTTAGAATTGCTTACCATTCCCCAAACAGACATGAACTGTCAAGGCTGTGGGTATTTATATGTGATATTACCTCTGTTAAGATGGCTTGTTCCTCATCCTTCATTTACCTGCCAGTATTTTATTAAAAATTTTTCCAAACACACTGAAAAGTAGAAAGAATTTTATAGTGAATGTTCATATAGTCATTACCTAGATTCTACAGTTAATATTTTATCATACTTGGTTTATCGTATATTTGTAGTCCTCTTTACCCCATAATTCCCGTTTGATCTCTAAGACTCAGCTTTGGTGTCACTTCTCTCAGAAAATCATCCCTTAACATATTCTGTTGTAGTTGTTTGCTAATGCCCGTTATAAATTAAGAACTCTCTTGAGATTAACTTTGTTGTGTGTTTTTTTAGTGTATTATACATGGTATATAATTCACTTTCAGTACATTTTGTTGAATGATGAAATGTGTATAGCTTTGGAGACCATTTAATTCTGAGTGCTTACCCTACTTTAGTCTCTATAAATAAATTTTTCTATTTCTCAAATATATCAAGCCTTTGCACATGATCTGAATCAAATACTTTCCTTCTGTTCAACTCTTCATCTGACTACTAACTAATCCTTCAGATCTCAAAGGTACTTCTTCACAGAAATCTTCCATAATTCTCAGGCTAAATTATTATTTTTTAATGTAGTTTTTATTCATATCACTTGCTACATTTTGAATTTTATATTTGTATAGATTTTTGTTTTAATGTCTGTGTTACCATTAATCCCCAGTAGAGTAGGGACTGTACTGTTTGCTTTACCATTCTTTTGCTGTCACTCAGGGTGAGATTTAGTATGTATGGTTTTTTTTTAGTTTAATGAATGTTTGAATGAGTAAATAATGTATTCATAGATGCATAGAGTTTTAAAACTAACAGGACCTCAATAGTAATCTTGAATCTTATTCCTTAATTTTATAAATAAGAAATAGGAGGTCCAGAGAGGTTAAATGTTTGTCTAACCCCACCAATTAGTGGCAGACTTCAGATTGGAGCTGTAATCTCCTTAGTGCTCTTTCTAATATACCACACAAATTTCAGGTTTTTTTTAAAGGTAAGAAGTATAGTAGTATTTATTATGTCCATATTATTGTCATTATTAAGCTCAAGGCCACCTGTAGTGTCTGCCAGCATCTTAACAGAGAGGATGAACATTCCTGCTTCTTTGTAACAAAATTTATGCTCAGGTATCCAGAATTAGGAAAGCAAAATTCTCTATGGATTTCATTTGGTTTTGTGTTTGGTATCTATATAAGTAAAAATGTTCGTCCTTGTTAAGGAAGATGAAGGAAAATAAAAATAGTATAATGAAAATATGTTCAGCATCACTAATCATTAGGGAAATGCAAGTCAAAACCACAGTAAGATATCAATTCATATCTGTTAGGATGGCTACTGTTAAAAAAAAGACAAAAAATAGCAACAGTTGGCTAGGATGTAGAGTAATTGGAACCACCTGCCTCTTGAGAAACGTATATGCAGGTCAGGAAGCAACAGTTAGAACTGGACATGGAACAACAGACTGGTTCCAAATAGGAAAAGGAGTACGTCAAGGCTGTACACTGTCACCCTGCTTATTTAACTTATATGCAGAGTACATCATGAGAAACGTTGGGCTAGAAGAAGCACAAGCTGGAATCAAGATTGCTGGGAGAAATATCAGTAACCTCAGATATGCAGATGACAGCACCCTTATGGCAGAAAGTGAAGAGGAACTAAAGAGCCTCTTGATGAAGGTGAAAGAGGAGAGTGAAAAAGTTGGCTTTAAGCTCAACATTCAGAAAACTAAGATCATGGCATCTGGTCCCATCACTTCATGGGAAATAGGTGGGGAAAGAGTGGAAACAATGTCAGACTTTATTTTTCTGGGCTCCAAAATCACTGCAGATGGTGATTGCAGCCATGAAATTAAAAAACGCTTACTCCTTGGAAGGAAAGTTATGACCAACCTAGATAGCATATTGAAAGGCAGAGACATTACTTTGCTAACAAAGGTCCGTCTAGTCAAGGCTATGGTTTTTCCAGTAGTCATGTATGGATGTGAGAATTGGACTGTGAAGAAAGCTGAGCGCTGAAGAATTGATGCTTTTGAACTGTGGTGTTGGAGAAGACTCTTGAGAGTCCCATGGACTGCAAGGAGATCCAACCAGTCCATTCTAAAGGAGATCAGTTGTTCTTTGGAAGGAATGATGCTAAAGCTGAAACTCCAGTACTTTGGCCACCTCATGCAAAGAGTTGACTCATTGGAAAAGACTAATGCTGGGAGGGATTGGGGGCAGGAGGAGAAGGGGACGACAGAGAATGAGATGGCTGCATGGCATCACGGACTCAATGGACGTGAGTTTAAGTGAACTCCGAGAGTTGATGATGGACAGGGAGGCCTGGTGTGCTGTGATTCATGGGGTCGCAAAGAGTCGGACACGACTGAGCGACTGAACTGAACTGACTGTGTACTATTGGTGGGAATGTAAAATGGGTACAGCTGCTATAGAAAATAATGATTCCTCCAGAAACTAAAATAGATTTACCATATGATCCAGCAATTCCACTTCTGGGTATATACCCCAAAGAATTAAAAGCAGAGTCTTGAAGAGATGTACACCACTGTTCATAGCAGGTCACAGTAGCCAAAAGGTGGCAGCAACCCAGAATCCATTGACAGATGAATAGATAAACAAAAGGTGGTATTAATGGAATATTATTCAGCCTTAAGAACGTAATTCTGATACATACTACAATGTGGATGAACCTTGAGAACATGATGTTAAAAGAAAGAAAAAAGCCACAAAAGACAAATACTTTTATGAATTACCTGGAGTAGTCAGATTCATAGAAACAGAAAGTAAAATTGTGGTTGTGGGGAAGTTGGGGCATATGAGGGAGTTGTTTGTTGAGTATAGTTTCAGTTTTGAAAGATGAAAAGATTTCTGGGGATTGGTTACACAACCATATAGATGTATGTAACAGTACTGAAGCATACACTTAAAAACAGTTAAAAGAGGCTTGAGTATGTTAAGTAAAATAGTCACAGAAGGACAAAAACTCCATGATTCCACTTATATGCAATGTCCAAAATAGCCAAATTCATAGAATCAGAAAGGGGGGAAGTGGTTATCAGAGACTGAAAGGAGAGGGAAATGGAGAGTTGCCAGTCAATGGGTATAAAGTTTCAGTTATACATGATGAATGAATTCTAGAGATTCACTGTATAACACTATGTCTATAATTAACAACATTGTATTGTACACTTAAAAATCTGTTAAGAGAGTAGATTGCATCAAGATCTTACCATAATAAAATTAGAAAAATTGTAAGTGATTTTATGTTAATTGTATTTTACCACAATTTAAAAAATTATTTTAATCTTAAAAATAGTATAGTAAGGTTACCATGATAGGCAATATATCACTTGTTTTGTTTCCAGTCTTTCTTCTACTGGATAGCAAAATTACCATTTATTTAAAGGAGAGAGAAAAGGTTAAGGGCAATAATCACCTTCCTTAAATATATGTTGTTTGTGTCAGTGAGCTTATCATCATTCACATTGAAAATCATATTCATGTTAAGTGCTTCTGTATTGGAATTTTTTGAAGGATCAGATTATCAAAATTAATAATATCACATTAATTTAAAATAAGACCTGGTGTCTGTCATATCATACTCTTTGAGACATACTTCTTAGTGGTTTCATTAAGAATCTTACCATATATTCTCTGCCCTTAGGAATCCAATGCTTTGAGAAATAAGAAAAACTCTCGTCGAGTCAGCTTTGCAGATACTATAAAGTAAGTTGAAAAAAATAATTTAAATGTTACTGGTAATACTTTTTTGTGTGTTACACCAAATATGTTGGTACTAACTGATTTGAATAATTGGTGTGTCAATTAGATAAACATTAGAAAATTGTTATTTAAAAGTCTGTTATGCTTAAAAGACGGAGAAGGCAATGGCACCCCACTCCAGTATTCTTGCCTGGAAAATCCCATGGACGGAGGAGCCTGGAAGGCTCCAGTCCATGGGCTCGAGAAGAGTCCGACACGACTGAGGGACTTCACTTTCACTTTTCACTTTCATGGATTGGAGAAGGAAATGGCAACCCACTCCAATGTTCTTGCCTGGAGAATCCCAGGGATGGGGGAGCCTGGTGGGCTGCCGTCTATGGGGTCGCACAGAGTCCAACACGATTGAAGCGACTTAGCAGCAAGCAGCAGCAGCATACTTAAAAGAAACACTGAAAGCATCCCCTCTAAAGTCCAGAAGAAAAACAACTATGTTTTACTGCTGTTATTTAACATTTTTTTTGAGGTGCTAAACAACAAAAATAGAGAAAAAAAATGGAGTTATAAAAATTTGAATATATTTCCTACATAATAATAATCAGAAGATAAATGTCTTTTTTTCTTTATATTATATTTTGTTGCTATAAATTTAATAATAATAGCATATAAAGAATAAAACATTACTGAAGGATACTAAGTTAAGAATTGTACCGGGAATTCCCTGGTGTGGCCAAAAAAAAAAAAAAAAGAATTGTACAAATGAAGACAAGTACCTAAATAAAAAGATTTAATATCATAAAGATATCACTTCTCCCTAAGTTATTAATTTAATGTAATTCTTATATGTAGTATTTTTATGATTATTTTCTTGATGCTCATCAATATATTTGTATTTCCTCACTGAAGAGTTATTTGAGAATTTTAAAATTCATATCTAGTAAAGGCATTTTGTGGTCATTTTCAGTTATATTGTAGTGAGAAAATGCTAATTTGTATTATTTTGATTTTTATTGACATTTTCTGTGTGATCTTATATATGATCAATTATTGTGAATTATCCATAAGTACTTGGAAAAGAAGATAATATTTTGACTATTGGAGTGTAGAATTTGCCGTATCAATTCTATCCATTTTCTACCTTTTATTATTTGGGTCTTCTGTAATCTTATATAGTTTCAGTCACTCTAATTTCCATGAATTATGGGAGGTAAATTAGTCTCTAATTGATATTGCATCCCACTCTAACTCTTTATCCAATAGTTTTTCTCTGTGAATGTTTATTCTATGTTCATTAGTGCATATTATCATTGTTGATCTTTATTCAAGATTGTACTTTCTGGTATTACAAACTAATCATCTTTGCTTTGTTTTTTGCTTTTTGATTCAGATTCTGCCTAGACTGCTGTTAAGATTTCTGTCTCTGCTAGATTTTTGCTTTCATATTTGTGGTACACCTTTTTGTATTGTTTGACAATGTATGAGCAATTGTAAAGTTAGTCTGTTCCCTCCCTTCCTTGTACTATTTAATATGCTTAAACTTCAGTTAAAACTTCATTGTTTTATATGATATCCTTTGGCATTTATAAAGGATGAGGTAGTTAGCCTACTTTTTCCTTTCATTTTTCCTCCATCCTCATTCCTTTCTTAATTTTTTTTTTTTTTTTTGAAATGTTTATCATGTGTCTCTCTCTCTCTCTCTCTCTCTCTCTCTCTCTCTCTCTCGGAATTTGATGTTAGGGAATCTGTCACATTTGCGTATCAGTTCTATTATATATATTTAATTGTTCATATCAGTTCTGTCACAATAGTTGCCCTAATTATCTCTTGGTTGGTTGAAGCTTTTTCCCTTATATTTGAGGGTTCATTTGAATAATGTTCTCTGAGTTCTTGGGTACTCAAACTGTTAGTTACAGGCTTTATACTTGACAATTTAGCTGAATATAAAATCTCCAGTTCACTTTCTCTTTAAAGAACTTGTTAATGTGGTTCTGTTCTTTTAGCATTGAATGTTTCTATGAACAAGTCAGAGGAGAGTCTTTTCATTTCCTATCTTTGAAGTTTATTGACTTTACTAGAATGCCTCTTCATTTTCACTGCTTTGGGTCTTGAATCTTGAATCAACCTTTTAATATTTTTTCTATTCCATTATGTAAATTTCTTTTTTTTTTTTTTTTTTAGTTCTACCAGTTTATTGCTACCAACCCGTGACCCTCCACCCTCATGCACACATGCTTAGTCATGTAACCCCATGGACTGCAGCCAGCCAGGCTCCTCTGTCCATGGACTTTTCCAGGCAAGAATACTGGAGTGGGTTGCCATTTCCTTCTCCACCATTATGTAAATTTCATTCAGTTCACTTCAGTCGCTTAGTCGTGTATGACCTTTTGTGACGCTATGGACTGCAGCACGCCATGCCTCCCTGTCCATCACCAACTCCTGGAGCTTGCTCAAACTCATGTCCATCCAGTTGGTGATGCCATCCAACCATCTCATCCTCTGTTGTCCCCTCCTCCTTTTGCCTTCAATCCTTCCCAGCATCAGAGTCTTTTCAAATGAGTCAGTTCTTTGAATCAGGTGGCCAAAGTGTCGGAGGTTCAGTTTCAGCATCAGTCATTTCAATGAATATTCAGGACTGATTTCCTTTAGGATGGACTGGTTGGATCTCCTTGCAGTCCAAGGGGCTCTCAAGAGTCCTCTCCAACACCACAGTTCAAAAGCATCAATTCTTCAGCATTTGGCTTTCTCTATAGTCTAACTCTCACATCCATACATGACTACTGGAAAAACCATAGCTTTGACTAGACAGACCTTTGTTGGCAATGTAACATCTCTGCTTTTTAATATGCTGTCTAGGTTGGTCATAGCTTTTCTTCCAAGGAGCAAGTGTCTTTTAATTTCATTGCTGCAGTCACCATCTGCAGTGATTTTGGAGCCCCCCAAAATAAAATCTGTCACTGTTTCCAGTGTTTCCCTATCTATTTGCCATGAAGTGATGGGACCAGATGCCGTGATCTTTTTCTGAATGTTGAGTTTTCAGCCAACTTTTTCCCTCTCCTCTCCTTTTTCTTGGGGATCGTCTTGATCACCGCCTCCTATACAATGTCATGAACTTCCTTCCATAGTTCTTCAGGTACTCTATCAAATCTAATTCCTTGAATCTGTTTGTCACTTCCACTGTATAATCATAAAGGATTTGATTTAGGTCATACCTGAATAACCTAGTGGTTTTCCCTACTTTCTTCAATTTAAGTCTGAATTTTGCAAGGAGTTCATAATCTGAGCCACAGTCAGCTCCCGGTCTTGTTTTTGCTGACTGTATAGAGCTTCTCCATTTTCTGCCACAAAGAATATAATCGATCTGATTTTGGTATTGACCATCTGGTGATGTCCATGTGTAGAGTCTTCTCTTGTGTTGTTGGAAGAGGGTGTTTGCTATGACCAGTGCATTCTCTTGGCAAAACTCTGTTAGTCTTTGCCCTGATTCATTTTGTACTCCAAGCCCAAACTTTTTTATTACTCCAAGTATCTCTTGACTTCCTACTTTTGCATTCCAGTCCCCTATGATGAAAAGGACATCTTTTTTAGGTGTTAGTTCTAGAAGGTCTCGTAGGTCATCGTAGAACTGTTCAAATTCAGCTTCTTTGGCATTAGTGGTTGGGGCATAGACTTGGATTACTGTGATATTGAATGGTTTGCCTTCAAACAGAGATGACTCTATCATTTTTGAGATTGCACCCAAGTACCACATTTTGGACTCTTGTTGACTATGATGGCTACTCCATTTCTTCTAAGGGATTCTTGCCCACAGTAGTAGATATAATGGTCATCTGAATTAAACTCATCCCTTCTGGTGAATTTTAGTTCACTGATTCCTAAAATGTCGATGTTCACACTTGCCATCTCCTGTTTGACCACTTCCAATTTACCTTGATTCATTGACCTAACATTCCAGGTTCCTATGCAATATTGTTCTTTACAGCATCAGACTTTATTTCCATCACCAGTCATATCCACAACTGGGCATTGTTTTTGCTTTGGCTCCATCTCTTCTTTCTTTCTGGAGTGATTTCTCCATTCTTCTCTAGTAGCATATCGGGCATCTATCAACCTGGGGAGTTCATCTTTCAGTGTCATATCTTTTTGCCTTTTAACTAGGGACTCAATAATTTATAAATACAATGTTTATAATCTTTGCTTTTCTGTGTTATAGTCTCTCTTAATTCCTTTTATTTTCTTTTACTTGTTTAGTTAAATTTTTCTGTTCTTTATCATATTTTCCAAAGTACTTACTCACTCTGACTCTTCCAGTTTCACCTTCTTTCTGTTGATGATTATATTTTTTCTTCTGCTACTTTCATTAATTTCATCTATTTGTGTGTCATTTTCTGTCTTCTTATCTTTTCCTTGAGTTCTTGCATTTCTGCCTTTAAGAGAGATGATTGCTTTGTTATGCTTTTTAAATCCATAGCAAACTGTGTGTACAGTTTTCATCATCTTTGGGACATTTTTCTCAGTATTTTTTTATGTTAATAAAGTATATTATGCTTTGCTTTCTTTTAATCTTTGGTGTCTTTTTGGATGGTATGCTTTTTCCTCATCATTGAATATGTTGGGTGTTCCGGAACCAGTTATTTTCAAAACATTTCTTTGGAGGAGGAGAAGATGTGGTGGTATTCCAGGGTAGCTGTTTTTCTATAAATAGGCTTTCTTTTTAGCTATCGTAAAGACAGACTGTCTATTTAATATCACCACCTTCAAATTTTATTTTCTGTATAACTTAGACTCCTTTGACTTGGCCTATAGTGAGATGAGCTCCTAGATCAATTTAACCTTGGATTTGAACAGTTTTGGATGAGACTTGATTGTTTTCATGTCCAGAAATCTTCTAGGAATGTCCTGGGCTTTAATCTGCATTATTTCCCATTCCTCATTTGTTCCTCTGTCTCCTCCAAATTCTTTACCTTAATAAACCTTTAGGATCAGACAGATTAAAGAAATTCAGTTCTGCAGTTGCCACATAAAACATGATTTTGCACTAGGATGCCCAGGATTTCAGTTGTGGGGCTGCTGGGAAAATGTTTTCTTCTTTTCCTTAGAGGAAGAGTAAGTAGATGTTGGTAAGGGGTGAAGTAGGGAGTTCCCTCTTAGCAGACACTGTGTGACATCTTTCTGTTAACTGAGTAGTTCCAAACAGTAAGTGTCTTCTGAAATATAAATTTGTTGTTGTTGACTCGTAGTAATTGTAATTATTTTATTGCTCTTTTCTGTTTATCTTTTATCTGTAAATCAGTTAATGCCTTTCTGGATAAACATGAGTTGTCAATGTTTTATATGTATTGAATTCCAAGGGTGGCGGGTGGGAGAGATATTATAAGATTTGGTATTACCGGGGAAGGCTAGCTATTGCCTGCCAGTAGGCTTCCCTTGGTGGTATATTCCTTGGTGAAGTTGCCACGATCTTCCTAGATCCTGCACTTGGTTTTGCAGACTATGATTTTTTTCCCTGTACCAAAACTGGGTGGATCTTTTAGAAATGGGCTTGTATTAAACAGATTCACTAGAGATTTGTTTGTAAATAAGAATGCTACTACTAAATATGGGCTTCCTTGGTGGCTCAGATGGTAAAGAATCTGCCTGCATTACAGGAGACCTGGGTTCAATCCCTGGGTCAGGAATATCCCCTGGAGAAGGGAATGGCTACCCACTCCAGTATTCTTGCCTAGAGAATTCCGTGAATAGAGAAGCCTGGCAGGCTACAGTCCATGGGACTGCAAAGTCGGACACGAGTAAGTGACTAACCATTTCTTCACTTCACTACTAAATATATCATGAGAAACAAATGAATCAGAACCCTTATATGAATACATCAATACATTCCTCAAAGGCATTCTACCTAAGAAAATAAATTATACTGTAAATATGGCTTGCTGATCATGGAATCTGAACTATTAGTTATGAATCTGAACTATTAGTTATGATTCAGAATGTTTAAAGGCACCAGGCTATGAAACCTAATGAATCTACCTCCACAGTAAATATATACACACCTATTATTGCATGTCTTAAAAGATTCTATTTGTACTTCCTGTATACTCCCTGAATAACTGTGGTCTGCTACTGCTGCTGCTGCTAAGTCACTCAGTCGTGTCCGACTCTTAGCGACCCCATGGACAGCAGCCCACCAGCCTCCTCCGTCCATGGGATTTTCCAGGCAAGAGTACTGGAGTGGGGTGCCATTGCCTTCTCCGAACTGTGGCCTAGGTTTGATTTAATAACTCACTTTCTCCACTTTGTTTCAGACTGACTTTTCCTTCACATGTTGTTGCTGCTGTTGTTGTTGTTGTTTTGTTGGCTTGCAAGATCTTAGTTCTCTGAGGAGAGATCGGACACGGGTAATTTTACTTAATTGCGTGCTAAGTCACTTCAGTTGTGTCCAGCTTTTTGCAACCCTATGGACTATAGCTCGCCAGGCTCCGCTGTCCTTAGGATTCTCCAGTCAAGAATACTGGAATGGGTTGCTATGCCCTTCTCCAGGGGATCTTCCTGACTCAGAGATCGAACCCTCATCTTTTAACATCTCCTGAATTGGCAGGGGGGTTCTTTACCACTAGCGCTGAATATTAATGTAAAAATAACTATTTTAAGTTTTCTGTTAAACATTTGTACTGTGTTAGATATTTTTATGTAAATTAACCTTTTTTCTTTTGAGTTACTTCGATGGGATTATAGTCCTCAAAGTAGAATTCCCAGGTTTAAAAGAAGCAGCAGTTACATAGTCATTATTACATTTTTGTTACTGGTTTTAGTAACTTTATTAATGTACCTGTTTTTCCTCAGGGTATATTTTAACACTTAATTTTAGCTGATTTGATTGATTTTATTATCTTAGTTATTTTAATTTGGATTTTATTTGTCATTACTATTTTTTCTATATTTTGCTCATTTGTGCTTTTTTTGGTCTCATTTTGAAATGTTTTATTTTTCATTTCCTCATCTACCTAGACAATATTAAAGAAAATATTTTAAAGTTTTTGTGTGATTTAACTCTTTGTTATTAAAGCATGTGTCTTTCTTGGTTCATAAACAATTTTTGCAACAGATTGTACCTTTGAAAGCTTTCCCTATATCATAGATACTGTATAGGTTGAAAAAAAATGAGAGAGCAAGGGATAACATAATTAAGATCAATTTACAGGAAAATGGAGGAAAGAACTATTTTGCAATTTCAGTTAAGTGTCTCCATATGTTTGCTAAACATGCTTTAGTAAATATGTTTTATACATTTACAACTTACTATTTGCCTACTTAATGTGTGGTGTTCCAAAATTTGGACCTTATATATAAAATAGGTAACTAATAATAACATGCTATATAGCACAAGGAACTCTACTCAGTACTCTGTAATGGCCTATATGGGAAAAGAATCTTAAAAAAAAGAAGTGTATATATATATATATATATATATATATATATATATATATATATATATATATAAAATCCACTTTGCTGTGCACCTGAAACTAACACAGCATTATAAATCAACTATACTTCAGTAAAAATAAAAATTTGGATCTTCAGACATCTAAATATATTTCGGCATTTTCTTGTTTGTATTTCTTTCATTTTTTTTTTCTCTGACTTTTTACATGTAAATTGGGTTATTCATTGTTAGTTTTCATTGATAACTTTCCTCTTAGTGTAGAATAGCAACCTTGTTTAGTTCTAATTCTTTTTTGCCATGAAACATAATGTGTTTAATTACTTCATAGTTATCTTCACTTTTCTGTTGTTTGTCCATAAATAACTTTTTAAAATATTTTTAATTTGTAACTTGCAGGTTGTAGATTGAGTTTAAAATTTTTTTAAATTTAGTCAATAGCCATTTTTAATAGGGTATTTCAACCTGTTTACATTTGTTAAAATCAGTACGCCTATTCTCTCTGTATTATTGGGTAAATTTAACTTTATTGTTGCAGATTTTTGGTTTTATTTTTAAATTTTTGTTGGAATATAGTTGATGCACAATGTTGAGGGTTTTGTTTTTAAACAAGAATGGGTTTTGTAAATGCTTTTAGAGCAATTATTAAAATAACTGAGTTTTTAGTAGTTTAATCTTTAATATGATAAAATAAATTTTTGGATGTTGTGTTATCTCTGCATTCCTGGGATAAATCCAATTTAATCATAAAATAACTTTGCTAGCATTAGTTTGCTAATATTTTGGGTTTTCTGCACTAATATTCATATATGAGATTGGCCTATAGATTTTTTTATGTGGTATTCTTACTTGGTTTTACTACTGAGGTTCTATGAAGTTTTATAAATCAATCAGAAAGCTTTATCTTACTTATCTCAAAACAGATTGTAAATTAACATCATAGTGTTCTAATTAAAACTGGAAGATTTGGGGGAGTTCCCTGGTTGCCTAGGGATTAGGATTCCAGGCTGTCACTGCTGTGGCCTGAGTTCAACCCCTGGTGGGTGAACTGAGATCCCACAAGCCATGCAGTTCAGTCAAAAAAAAAAAACTGGCAGATTTTCAGTAATCTTTATTTTCTTTTCTAGAGTATTCCAGACAGAGTCTCATATGAAAATAGTGAAAAAGTCAGAAATTTCAGGTAAATTTGTTCTGTAACCCCTACTAAATCTGTTTTCTATATGATTATGCTGTGGTTATCTAACCAGATAACTGGTATAACTTAATATCTATCTTATTGCTTAAAAAGTGTAACTTGACCTGTGAGGGGCAGAAGGTAAGGTGCGGCATTAGTATTTTTTTATTGTTGTTAACATCCTTATGTAATTTTTCTAATACTTTATTACTGTATTTTTTAAAAACTTTAATAACCCTTTCTCTATTTATAGAAACAGAAGCAGGAGAAAATGTCCTATTTATACAGTAAGTAAGAAAAGTGTGATGCAAATTATACTTTAAATGTTGTTTATTCCTATTATTTGTTTTTAAAGTTAATATTCTTTCTGTTTTTTATTTTAATTCCCTTTTGTGTAATACTTAGGATTAATTCTTAAAACACATTATTTGCATAATAATTTAATATGCTGCTATGGCTGTTAAGTATAGCTTATCCTCTTAAGAGGGATGAAACATTCTACTTTCATATGTAAATCTTTAAAATACATTCTCTAGTGGAAAACAATAAATACCAGGTCTTCAGATTTTTTTCATTAAATGTTTTTATTATAATATTAATTCAAAAATTAAATACCATAGAGCTTGAACAGATGGAAAGATGCTTGTCTTCCTCATAAGAGAAATATAACTTAGGCTATATTGAGATATAATGTTTATCTAATCAATTAAGAATCTAGGCAAAAGAAAAAAAGAATCTAGGTAAAAAGTCATTCATTGGTAGTAGGTAAATATTATAGAGGGCTTCTCAAGTGGCACTACTGGTAAAGAATCTGCTTGCCAGTGCAGGAGACACACGAGACTTGAGTTTGATCCCTGGGTTGGGACGATCCTCTGGAGGATGAAATGGTACCCCACTTCAGTATTCTTGCCTGTAGAATCCCTGTTGGGCTACAGTCTATGGAGTCACAAAGAGTCAGACATGACTGAGCATCTGAGCATATACTGTAGAAGACAATTGCCAATGTAATTCCAAATTTTAACTTCACTTGCTCTTTGGCACAGAGATTTCATGTAAGATGCAAAAGATTCTAAATGTCTATCACTAAGAGATTGGTTAAATAAATATCAGTTTGTCCATGTAATTGACTAGAGCTGAGCTGGAAGGAAAAGATTCTCTGTATATACTTATACAGAAAAATCTCTAGGCCATATTACTCAGGCTTCTCACAGATAAACACTATTGATAATTTTGGATGTCCTTGGAGAAATTATATATATATATGGAGAAGGCAATGGCAACCCACTCCAGTACTCTTGTCTGGAAAATCCCATGGACGGAGGGGCCTGGTGGGCTGCAGTCCATGGGGTTGCTAGGACACGACTGAGCAACTTCACTTTTACTTTTCACTTTCATGCATTGGAGAAGGAAATGGCAACCCACTCCAGTGTTCTTGCCTGGACAATCCCAGGGACAGGGGAGCCTGGTGGGCTGCCGTCTATGGGGTCGCACAGAGTTGGACACGACTGAAGCGACTTAGCAGCAGCATATATATATATGTGTGTGTGTGTGTGTGTGTATATATATATATATATATATCTAACTACATGTTAATCTTTAGCTTTTTAAAAAAAAAAAAAGACAAAAATGGGATCACTTAATGTCTTGTAGCACTTTCCATGTTGTTACATATAGATCTACCTCAGTCTATTATAATATGCTGTATGTCAGCACCAATGTTTAGTCAGCTCCCCATTGATGGACATTTGGGTTGTTTCATTTTACTTACCTTTTTTTCCTAGAAAATGAGCTGCTTTAAAGGTCACTCTTTTCCCAAAAATTAGGGAATTCCCTGATGTTCAGTGGTTAGGACTCTGTGCTTCCTAACCACTGCAGGGGGCATGAGTTCAATCCTTGGTTGAGGAGCTAAGATCCTGCAAGCCACAAGGCACAGCCAAAAAAATTTAAGAAAAAAAAAAGGAAAGAAAAAGCAAGCAGTGTATGTTAAGCATATTTTTATAGTGTTCTTGATATTTAAATTTCTGAAAAAATTTAATGGTAAGTTCCTTTAATTGCCTTGTAATTTTTTCTTCCAGATTAGATGTGCTCAGTTGCTAAGTCATGTCCAATTCTTTGCGTCCCTGTGGACTGTAGCCTGCCAGGCTTCTCTGTCCATAGGAGTTTTCAGGCAAGAATACTGAAGTGGGTTGCAATTTCCTTCTTCAGGGGATCTTCCTGACCCAGGGATCAAACCCACTTCTCCAGGGGTGTCTCCTGCATTGGCAGGCATATTCTTTACCACTGATCTATGTGGGAAGCCCACTTATTAGATGCTGCTGCTAAGTCACTTCAGTCATGTCTGACTCTGTGCGACCCCATAGACGACAGCCCACCAGGCTCCCCTGTCCCTGGGATTCTTATTAGATGAGTCTTTTTTAAAAGATATCTTTGGAGTTTTCTGCCAGTTATCCTGTGAAAACATTTCACCTTCCCTCCTCTTTCAACTGTTGGAATTCTTGGTAATTATCTGGAGTATAGATTTTTTAATTACTCATTAATTTTTAGGAATAAGAATCCAGAAGATAACTACTGTGAGATAACTGGTGAGTATGATCAGAATGCTTTTCTTCTTATCATGTGTTTTTCTCTTCATCTAGATTCCTTAAAAAGTAATATTTAAGAGTACCGTGAACAAAAAATATAGAGGAAGTGTTGATCTTTACACAAGCTCTTTAATTTAAAATTTAACAAACTTACTAATATTTCTCTCAAACCTGCTATTCCTTGTTTCTATGTTGAACTCCCATTCACAATCACTCACTCAAGTAGTTTTTAAACTTTTCCTTCTTTCCATATATCCTTTTGGCCCTATTCTCTTTCAGTTCTGTCTTTGAAATATCTTGCCTATCTTGTTACTTTTTCTCTGCCTTCTGCCAGTATTTGAATTCAAATTTCTCTGCCTTCTGCCAGTATTTGAATTCAAATCCTCACTTGAATTCTTGCTTGGACTATTGTATTTAGTTTCTTATCCTTCTAATTCATTCTATGTATATTGAAATCTTATTGTATTACCCCCCATCCTAAAATTGTTCAAAAGACACTATTTTGCTTACAGGATAAAACCCATACTCCTTAGCATAAACTTAGAAAGCCTTTTATAATTTCACTTGTCTTTTTCTCCAACTTTATCTCC
Organism: Bubalus kerabau; assembly: GCF_029407905.1. NCBI lineage: Eukaryota > Metazoa > Chordata > Mammalia > Artiodactyla > Bovidae > Bubalus > Bubalus kerabau. The sequence continues at coordinate 41,150,974 of NC_073633.1, forward strand.
AGCCCTTTACAGGCATATTTTGCTCTGGCCCATGAATAACTACTTGCATTTTCCCATATGGTCTTTTTTCTGACTGTGTCCATTTGTAAATGCTGTTTCCTTTACCTAAAGAGATCTTCCTAATCCAATTTGTCTAACAGTCTTCTCATCTTTCACTTAACTTAGGTTTTCCCTTAGCTTAAGTGCCATTCAAAGTAGCCAGTCCACAACTGTTATAGTCCATGATAAGAAAGGAACTTGCACTATGGTAGTAAGCTACTGTTTAGTTAGTGACTTTTTTTTCTTAGTAAAGCTTTACGGACGAATTTTACAGTGGCTGCAAGTTCCTTATATTAAATTAATTGATATTAAGCAGTTCACAGATTGACACCATACATTAAGTGGTCCTGGCTTAAATTGAGCCTTCTCTGTCAAAACCAAGCAGATAGTTACTCTGATGTGTGCTCTCAAAAAATACCCTTTTTATTTTTCAGTCTATTGTAGAATTTATCATACTGTATTTTAGGTATTTATTTTTGGCTCTTTTATTAATCTAGAAATTCTTTGAGTCCAGAAACTTTGTCTTGTTTTTTTGTGCTTTGGCATATAGTTGAGTTTTGGGGCACATATATGTTCTGAATCAATATTTGTTAAATAAATGACAAGAATGCAAGCTTGATATGTAAATAAGGCTTTAATAAAAAGCCCATAATCACTTCATTATATTCAGTCAGGGTTGCCATAACTATTGAAAATATTCTAAAGATTTGTCTTAAACCTTAGTATTTTTAGATATATTTCTTGTTTTATTATAGCATCTTCAGTCACTTCCTTGTTTCCAAAGTCCAGTTTGCCCCCCAAAACTTTATATTTCAGTTCTAAAGTGTCTTCAATCTAATCTCTTATTTCTGTTCTTACTGTCTGTTGCCCTAACACAAGTTCGACTCTGTACAGTGCTACATCTGAACTATTAGAGTAGCTTCCTCATTGGTTCATCTTCTCTTGAATCTATTTTCTTCTCTTGAATTATTTTTATAAAATGCACATCTCATCTGGGAACATCTAGATTCCTTAGCATAGAATAAAAGATGCTCAAAATCTTACCCTAACAGGGACTTCCTTGGTGCTCCAGGGGCTAAGACTCCATGTTTGCAATGCAGGAGGCCCATGTTTGATCTCTAGTCAGGAAATCAGGTCCCACATGCTGCAACAAAGATCATGTGTGCCATAACTAAGACCCAGTGTAGCCAAATAAATACATTTTTTAAAATAAAAATGTTACCCTAACATTTCAGTCTTAGCAGTTGGTACTCTTTAGTGTGTAACTTCTACTATCCAGAAAATAAAAATGGAGACGTGAAGGAGGAAAAAAATTAATCCATACTTTCCATCTTTAGAATCCCACCTTTAAAAATTTCTGCCACATTCTAAAAATATTTCAGTATGCAGAGAATATAGTAATCACTGATCTGTCTGTTTCTAAAGTGGGACAGTTTGAAAGTCTCAGTAAAATTTAATACCTAAGTCTTTAGAAAGGACTTAGTAACTGAAAAAACTTTAGTAAATACTTGTAACTGATGAAACTCCTGTGAATAGAAAAATCAGGCTCTTTGTGATATATACTTTTGTCATGACTATAGTTTTTCTTTTTACTCAATAGGAATGAACACATTGCTTTGTGCTCCCATTCAGACCCAGATGCCCCAGAGAGAGGTATGAGTTCATTCAAATGCCTTCATTTTTTAATTTTGTTTAATAGTTTAAAACACAAAAAATTTAATGTTAATGACATGATTTAGAAATTACTTACCAGAATGAACCAACATAGACTGGAAAAGCTACCTACCTTTCCAGTTAACTTGTTGTTCAGTCGCTACATCGTGTCCAACACTTTGCGACCCCATGAACTGCAGCACACTAGGCTTCCCTGTCCTTCACTATCTCCCAGTTAACTAAGTATAGTTAAATCACTTCCAGTTTAAATAATACAGAAATATGTTAATTATAGCAGAAATTCTCAAACTTTATGAGGCATATGAATAATCTAAGAATTTGGTTAAAATATAGATTCTTATCCCCTAGATCTGGGATAGGTCCTGAACTTCTATACATCTCTCCCAGGTGACAGTAATGCACTGGTCAACAGACCATACTTTGAGTAGCAGAGTTAGACCATGTCTTTACAAGTAAAACCACTGCATTCAAAGAAAACTTAACCCCCAGGAACTTCGAGTGTACTATAATTTAGCCATCATGCGCTTATTCCAAGTTTTTTTTTTTTCACTTAGAATGAGAATGACCTATCTAATATAATTTTCATTTCAGTTACATTTGGTATTGTCAGTCTTTTCATTTTTTAGTCATTCTAGAGGGTGTATAATTAACATTATAATTAATGGTTAATTATAATTAACCTTCAAAAACTGCAAGTATTCATAGACTTTAGAAAAACATTTTAATAATAAATTACATGCTACTCACCATACCATTGATTCACACAAACCAATGTATCATGAAACCATCATTTAGGATTGCTTATATAATCTTTCTATATAGTACATGTTATAAAATACCCTTATAGAAGTTTGTACTTTATCTGATCTCTTACATTTTGCTTTTGCTGTAGATTTCAATGACAGAATACAGCCATGAAAGGAAACATGCAAATGACCAAACAGTCATCTTTTCAGATGAAAACCAGATGGACCTGACAGCAAGTCACACTGTGATGATCACCAAAGGCCTTTTAGATTGTACCAAAAGTGAAAAGTCCACCAAGATAGATACTGCATCGTTTCTGGCCAACTTAAAACTCCACACTGAAGATTCAAGAATGAAGAAAGAATTAAATTTTTCTGTAGATCAGAACACTTCTTCAGAAAAGAAGATAAATTTCAATGACTTCATAAAAAGATTGAAAATAGGAAAATCAAATGCTTTTCCTTTTACAGGACCTGATAAAGAAAATTCTGAGATGCCTATTCATTCCAAAGAAGCAAATAAGACCACTTCTGTACATCAAATGCATGTATCTCTTGGTGTAGATGAAAATACCAGGAATATGACTAGACTCTTTAGAGAACAAGATGATGGAATGAATTTTACCCAGTGTCATACAACCAATATTCAGACTTTTGTTCCCACATCCAGTGAGGCCAGCTTAAGGGAATTTAAAGGTGATGATATTACAGTTTATGGCAATGACTTCATGGACTTGACAATTAGCCACACTGTACAGAAGTTACCTTCAGCAGATAATCTGCCTGAAATAGAAAATCAAACTCAGGATGTCATGATGGATGTTTCAACATGTTATGAAACTAAAGCACTAGAACAGAAGACAGTCTTTAAGGATAAACTGAATGATGCTTTCCAAGACCTTTCCTTTAACCCTGAAGGTAACATGCATATGATCAGAAGTCATATTACAGGGACAGAAATTCAAACAGGCACACAGGCTACCAACCAGAATATCAGACCATTGGCCACGATCCCAGAATCTAAATATTCTGGTCCAGGTATGCAAGATGATAAGACATTTTTCTATTCTAGTTGTAATGATGTTATGGAACTGACCAAATGTCACTCAAGTATGAGAGAGGAGAAAAATTTGGTAAAGGATGACAATAATTATTCTAAAATGTATCCCAATCCAGATGGCAACTCTCTTCTTGGAGAGAAAACTGTTTATTCAGGAGATGATAGCATGGACATTACCAAGAGTCACACAGTTAAAATCGATAATCAAATTTTTAAACAAGTTCAGACAAATGCACAGAAAGCAACTGCACCAGTATCTGAAAAAGAAATGATGATCCAAAATCACATAATTGTGTCAGAGAATTGGGACATAAATGTAAATTGTCACTCCGTTCCTCTTGTATCTAAGGAAAGATTACAGCAGAGCCCGGAAAATCCTTTATTTGTTTCATTGACTGACAAAAGGACTGAAATCTTCATGGATGAAGATATGGATTTGACTAAAAGTCACACAGTTAATTTAGGAAGTCAGTTTCCTCTTGCATCTTATAATCTGACATCTGAGAATACCAGTAAATCTCACTCTCACAGCAAAAGCCTTTCTGATGAATGGGAAAAAATGACGAAAGATCATATTGACCTATCCCAACAACAAAACATAATATCTAAGAACATCCCAGCTAATACCTGGGACAAAGAAAAAAGTCAAGTTTTGAAGATTTCACCCTTTCTTGATAAAGATTCTCCTCAGTCACCTGATATTAACCAGGATGTAGCAACAAAACATAATATAGTATACTCTCGTGAAGATCTTGACAAACAGGTACCACTGGGAAATAACAGAAATACAATTTCATGTGAGCAAGCTTTGTTTCCTACTTCAAAGCCGTTATTTTCATCAAGAGGATGGCCTGCCATGAGAAATCATAATGTTGTTAACAGTCAAACAGTAAAATCTGTACTAGGCCAGAATTCTAAACTGCCTGAGCCACTAAGGAAAAGTTTAGGTAATCCCATTCCTGACTGTTCTGACAAGACAGTTATTTGTTCAGAGAAGGAAGAAGATATGGATCTAACCAACAGCCACACTGTCATTACTGGATTTGGTCCTTCTGAAGTACAAGAACTAAGTAAGACTAATTTAGAAAACACTAATAGCCAGTTATCAACAATAAACAGACAGAAAGCTGTAAAAGTTAAAAAATGTAATGAAAGTCCTATAGAAAAAATGGGAGTGTTTATTTCTACTGGTATCATGGATGTGTTGGAGGACAAAAATGTACAGAAATCCGGAATTCTGAATGAAAAACAAGATGTCAAAATTTGTGGAAGAAAAAGTCTTGGCAGACTAAAAGTTGATAAGACTGTTGTATTTTCAGAGGGAAATGAGAATGATATGGATATCACCAAGAGTTGTACAGTGGAAATAAATCATAGACCTTTACTAGATGAACATGATTCCCATTTGGTGCCTTTGGTAGGAAATTCTAACACTGTTTTATATGCATGTGGGCAAGATGACATGGAGGTCACCAGAAGTCACACAACTGCTATAGAATGTAAAACTGTCTCACCAGATAAAACAACTACTAGGCCTGTGGACAAAACTGTAATGTTTGTAGATAATCATGATGAACTAGAAATGACAAAGTCCCATACTGTTTTCATTGACTGCCAAACAAAGGAGAGAACTGTGCTTCCAGATAGACCTGACTTTGAACTATCCAAAAGAAAAAGCCTAGAAAAATCAAAAGTGACCCCTACTGCTACTGAGGAGAGTGTTTTTTTCCCGCAAAATGTCAAAAGGGATCATTCAGTCGCAAAAGTCAGCCAGCTGACACTACCAGGGAAATGGTCTAATCATGGTCCTTTAGAGAAAGCTGAAGCATTTATAGCTGATAACATGGAAGTGTCTAAATCAACCATTTGGAAAAATGACAGAAATGTACAAAAGCCTATATTGCTGAATGAACCTCTATCAGGCAAAAATCAGAGAAGGAAAAGCCTTAGATTCAAAAATGACACAACCATTGCATTTTCAAAGAATGATAAAAATGATATGGATGTCCTCCAGTGTTGCACAGTGGAAATAAATAACAAAAGTGTCCTGGAAGATAGAGAGGACTCCCATCTGGTGCCTTTGGAAGGAACTTCTAATACTGTTTTGTATACCTGTGGACAGGATGACATGGAGATCACCAGAAGTCACACGACTGCCTTAGAATATAAACCTCTCTCACCAGATAAAATAACCACTAGGACTACAGACAAAACTGTTATGTTTGTAGATAATCACAATGATCTGGAAGTTACTAAGTCACACACTGTTTTCATTGATTGTCAAGCCACAGAGAAAATACTTCAAGAGTGCCCTGCATTTGGAATAGCAAAAAGAAAAACCTTGGGTGTTTCTTTTCCACAAGATGGTAATTCTATTCAAGAAGTCACTAAAAAACAAGCACTGGCTGTAGAAAACAAAATCGTTCTTCACAGTGAGCAAAAACATAATGTGATACCCTTTGTTCCTACTAATACATTGTCTGGGGGTCAAGGTGAGACAGATGTCAAATTTCATAGCACTTCTGTGGATGAAGAAGTCATGAAAGTTGTAAGCCAGGCCTATACATTGGAAAAAGCCAAAATTGAAAGCTATCAGTTAAATAGTACAGATAGAAGAAATGTAGATTTTACAGGTAGTCCTGCAACTGCTATTTGTGGATCTGGTGATAATTATTCCTGTTTACCTAATGTTACTTCCTTTTTTGGTAATTTGGAAAAGAATGTCATGTCCTTACATGATAAAGATGAAGATTTAAAAGCCAGTCATTTCCCAGTGCAAAATGATCTTCCTCATGCAAACAATTCAGCCAGTGATGATTATTTGAAATCTGAGGGACTGTCTCATTCTGTTCCTTGCTTGTTAGAGAAGGAAAAAGTTGTTCAAACCAATACCCAAGGACAGTTACATTGTGCCCCAAAAGTGCTAAAAGATCAAGATCTGATTAAGGAGCCCCCAAATCTAATATCAAATGAAACTTTAGTATATGGTGAAGATTCGGGGGAGATGGCTAAACTTAACTCAAAGCCAGTGTCTTTTAAGCTTCCAAGGGATCAAGTGGAGCCCTCTGTTGATAAGGCAGAACACAGTTTAAAGAAGACCTTTGTTGATGATGTTTGTGTTGTTTCTCAGCATCATCTGTTAACCCAACTACCTCCATTACCTCAACAAGGACAGAATAGTGTCAATAAAGATGAAGCAATATTGTCTAAAGCTGGAAATAATTTAAATATTGTTGGAGGAAATTCCTCTGAACCCACATGTGAAAATGATTCCACAATGCTCTATAATGGGAAACAGTTTACTACGGCCTATAAAAAAGAACCAAAGAAAAATATTCAAACAGCTAAATGTAATACAGCTATAGATTTCCACAGTAACTCAGCCTTGACTAAGCAAGTTATTCAAACTCTTATCAATCCTCGAGAAGCGTCAGACCCTGTGATTGCAACTTGTAGTGTCAAACCAAATCTGAATAACTTAAATGGAAAAACTGAAGAATTTTTAGATTTCCAACCAGTGCATTTACCACCTTCTCCAGAACAGTTACTTGAATTAGTAAATAAGGCACACCGTGATATGAGTATAGTGCAAGCTACAGAAGCACATAATGTTAACACAGTGTCTAGCAATGCTAAAGATGATAGAGATGAAGAAAATAACATTCCACATAATGGAGCCGAAGCCACCTCTGTACCATTAATGACAACTGTAAAAGATAAAATGAGGAGATGTTCTTTGGGAATATTTTTGCCCAGATTGCCAAACAAAAGAAATTGTAGTGTCACTGGTATTGATGATCTGAAGCAGGTTCCAGCAGACACAACTGATTTAAATCACTTAGAAACTCAGCCGGTTTCCAGTAAGGATTCAGGCATTGGAATTGTTAGAGCTAAACTGAACTTAAGTCCATCTCAATATATAAATGAGGAAAATCTCCCTATATATCCTGGTGAGATTAATTCCTCAGACTCTATCAGCATAGATACTGAGGAAAAGGCTTTGACTGAGACTTACCAAAAAGAGACTTCACCCTCTGAAAATAAAATGGAAGAAACCTGCAATAGCCAAAAAAGAACCTGGGTACAAGATGATGATGATATTCAGAATGAGAAAAAAATCAGAAAAAATGAAATTGTGTTTAGTGATACTGCACAAGATCAGGAGGTAAGCCCTGTCTTGAACTAAGAAATGTTCTTGATTGTCTTCTTTTTAATTATGAGTATTCTTGAATTTTAATTTTAGTGTTAGGTAAGCAGGAATTGTTTCCAGTTACAGGCCTGGAGAAATACTTCTGTATAAAATCTTAAAGAAATTAATTGACTAGCAGGTAGACTTAAACACAGTTTGAAGTGACAAATGGTCACAAAAAA